>NC_135616.1:26982272-27285303 GCF_053574225.1 Canis aureus
GACACCTGATACCTCTAGAGTGCAATCCCTATAAGGCCCTATTTTTGGGATGCCTAGGTGGCTCAGTGGTAGAGCACCTGCCTTCAGCCCAGGGAGGTGATCCTGGAGTCCCAGGATTGAGTCCCACATCAGGCTCCCTGCATGGAGCCTGCTTCTCTCTTTCTCTGTCTCTCATATGGAAGGGAAAGAGAGAGGCAGAGACATAGGCAGAAGGAGAAGCAGGCTCCATGCAGGGAGCCCGAGGTGGAACTCCATCTTGTATCTCCAGGATCACACCCTAGGCTGAAGGCAGCACTAAACCGCTGAGCCACCGGGGCTGCCCTAAATAAAATCTTAAAAAAAAAAAGGCCCTATTCTTAATATTGTTCTTTTTATCTTTTCTTTTCTTTTCTTTTCTTTTCTTTTCTTTTTTTTTTAAGAGAGAGAGAGAGAGCATGAATAGAGGGAGAAGCAGAGAGAGAGAGAGAGGGAGAGAATCTTAAGCAGACTCCATGGCCAGCACAGAGCCTGACCTGGGGCTGGATCTTAAGACCCTGAGATCATGACCTGAGCCAAAATTAAGAGTCAGTCACTCAACCAACTGAGCCACTCAGGCACCTCTGTTCTTTTTATCTTTAGTTGGTCATTGGTACTGAGTCTAATACCTAGTGTGATTTTCTTATGATTTACCTAGAACATATAATAAAACCAGTTGCTATGTTTGTATCCACTTTCCTTGGAGGGCCACCCAGTTCCCACTACTACTATCTTTCCTCAGTTCCCAATGGTAAAAATTCCATTGATTTCCTAGTTAATTAGCTTCAGTTACTAACAATTCTTTTTTTTTCTTTTAAGTCCCCCAATGTGGGACTTGAACTCATGACCCCAAGATCAAGAGTGGCACGCTCTACCAACTGAGCCAGCCAGGTGCCACACCAGCAACTTTTTATACAGCTTACACTGCAACAGACAAGGTATTCAAAGGTTTATAATCCCTATCATGTCATACTAGGAAGGGACTTTACTGTCCACCAAAAAGTATGTGTGTTGTGGCAGGGGTTAGGGGGGTTAGGGGGCGGATTTTACATGGTAAGTTAAGGAAATAGCAGCAAAGGTAAAGGTAAGCCACTAATTTCTTAGAATCCCTCTCCAAAGTTCATAAACTTGAATAGGCAATGATGAAAATAGAGCAGCTCCAGATAGATTAGCCTCTCAAGGTGGGATATGTGCTATCTTAAAAATGTTTGGCTGGCCCTTTAGCAACACGGGTTTGAACTGCATGGGCCCACTTATAAATGAATTTTTTACAGTATAGTACTGTAAATGTATTTTCTTTTCCTTAGGATTTTCTTAACATTTTTTCTCTAGCTTACTTTATTATAAGAATACAGTATATAGGGATCCTTGGGTGGCTCAGCGGTTTAGTGCCTGCCTTTGGCCCAGGGCATGATTCTGGAGACCCGGGATTGAGTCCCACATCAGGCTCCCTGCATGGAGTCTGCTTCTCCCTCTGCCTGTGTCTCTGCCTTTCTCTCTCTCTCTCTCTCTCTCTCTCTCTCTCTGTGTGTGTCTCTCATGAATAAATAAATAAAATCTTTATAAAAAAAGAATACAGTATATAATGTATATAACAAAATATGTGCTGTTATTGGTAAAGCCCAGTCAACAGTAAGCTACTAGTAGTTAAGTTTTGGAGGAGTCAAAAGTTATACATGGATTTTTGACTGTGCAAGGAGGTTGGAACCCTTAAAAAAAACCTCACCTTGTTCAGGGTCAACTGTACTTACATCCCTACAGACTTCTCTGAAATCTTTAGGATTACAAAAATGTTCCAGGAAACAAATAAATTAGGAGATCAGGTACTTCGACTGATTTTCCCATTCATGTAAATACTGCCTGCCATACAGCCTTTGTCACATCAGATGATTCAACAGCTCATCTTCCAACAAAAGGAACACGAAGTACTGACTTTAATTCAATAACAGATGATGTTCTCTAAGCAACCTTCCAATCAATGGAATCTTGACAATGGATCTGAACTTCACAGAATAATAGATCCTGCAGGCTGACTTCATCTGTCCCCTGCTAAAAGGGGGAAGTGAGAAAGGAAAAAGATAACCCTGCAAGCAGATAACTAGACTAAAGTGTTTCCAACAAAACATCAACTACTCTCACAGGATATAAACAATTATTAGACAAGGCCATTCTGTGACTGTAGTGAAATAAAACAGAGTGAAGGTCATTTTGAAACCACAATAAATTGCTAACATCTTCCTCTTATAAATAACATAAATGATTATAGGTCCTTTACCAACACCAATGATATTTCTAACCCCACCTTAATTCTTAGGCATTGTAGATAAAAATTACCAAAGATCTACCCACTCACCAAATTACCCCTGCCTCTGGCCAGCACCCGATCCAGAACAGACCCCTGCTTTCCTTAACCCCCACAGAATCAGCCAACACAAGCTCAAACGTTATAATAAGCCCCTCCCAATTCTTTCCCAAAGACACATCCACAGTTTCTCTGATGCACATTCTTCCTTGCTGCAGCAAACTAAATAAACCTCACTTTAGGGGTGCCTCGCTGGCTCAGTCGAGAGAGCACACCACTCCTTCAAGGTCATGACTTTGAGTCCCACAATGAGTGTAGAGATTACTTTAAAAAAAGTAAAGACCTGGGATTGAGTCCCACGTCGGGCTCCCGGTGCATGGAGCCTGCTTCTCCCTCTGCCTGTGTGTCTGCCTCTCTCTCTCTCTCACTGTGTGCCTATCATAAATAAATAAAATTTTTTAAAAAATTAAAAAAAAGATTAAAAAAAATAAAAATTAAAAAAGTAAAGAAAGAAAAAGAAAAAGCTACCCCCCAAACCCCTAATTTTAAGTAGTTCTTGTGGTTTTTCAGCTGATGAGCTTTAAAACAAGATATACATCAAACTGTTAGTGGTTAGCTCCATGGGTAAGAAAACAGATAATTTCTTCCTTACAGTGTATATATTTCAGGATGGTTTGAGTTTGTGACCATAAGCATGGATTGAGAAAAAGAATAAATATATTTTGATTGGGGCCAGAGAAGGACCTCCACTGGCTCCCTTTACCTACAAGGAAAAGATCATATGCTTAGTATGGTGTGCAAGGTTCACATTAATTGAGTTCCACTATTCTCAGCAGCCCCATTTTTCACAGCTTCCCTATGTTCTTGAGCCTCTAGCAATGCCAAACTTCTCTATTTCTTGAATCCTATGCAATTGCATTTTCTACTGCCTTCTATCCCTTTAAACATGCAAACAATATCCTTCCTGCAACTGTCTGCCCTTTCTCCAATAAAGAACTTCATTTTAAAAATTGGTTAGAATCAACAGATATGTGTACAAACAAAATGCAGTGTATACACATATAACTGGATGTTGTTCAACCATTAAAAGTAATTAAATTCGGATACATGTTACAACACAGGTGAACTTTGAAAACAATATGCTAAGTGAAATAAGCCAGACATAAATGGACAAATATTGTCTGATTCCACCTATACTAGGTACCTTAGGTAGGCAAATGTACAGAGACAAAAAGTAGAACAGAAGTTACCAGGGACTGGGCAGAGGAAAGAATGAGGAGTTACTGTCTCAGGTACAGAATTTCTGTTTGTGATGAATAAAAAGTTCAGCAAATAGCGGTGATAATTGCACAACATTGTAAATAGACATGATGACACTAAATTATACCCTAAAACATGGCTGAAATGGTAAATTTTATGGGATACCTGGGTGGCTCAGTCAGTTAAGCATTAGACTCTTGATTTTTTTTAAAGATTTTATTTATTTATTCATGAGAGACACAGAGAGGGAGAGACATAGGCAGAGGGAGAAGCAAGCTCCCTGCGGGGAGCCTGAAGCACGACTTGATCCCAGGACCCCAGGATCACTACCTGAGTCGAAGGCAGACCCTCAAGCACTGAGCCACCCAGGTGCCCCCTGACTCTTGATTTTTGTATAAAATACTTAGCAGCATCTGTGGCCTCTACTTCTAAATACAAGTAGCACTCCTCCTCCCCTCTGTGACAACCGACACTGTTCCCGTATGTTGCCAAATGTCCAATAGCGGGCAACATTGGCCCCCAGTGAGAACAACGTCTTCAGAACTCCTCTTAAGAACTACATTGCCTATGTTTGATTTCATTTCTGTCTTCACCTCTAGACCATAAAATCCTCAAGAACAGAGAGATCTTCTTTTTCATCTTATAGTAGTCAGTGTCTGATTCTTTTTTTTTTTTTTTTTATGATAGTCATCACAGAGAGAGAGAGAGAGAGAGAGAGGCAGAGACACAGGCAGAGGGAGAAGCAGGCTCAATGCACTGGGAGCCTGATGCGGGATTCGATCCCGGGTCTCCAGGATCGCGCCCTGGGTCAAAGGCAGGCGCCAAACTGCTGCGCCACCCAGGGATCCCCCCCTTTTTTTTAAGATTTATTTATTTAGGGGCATCTAGGTGGCTCAGATGGTTGAGCATCTGCCTTCAGCTCAGGTCATGATCTCAGGGACCTGGGATCGAGCCCCACTCTGGTCTCTCTGCTCAGTGGGACCTCTGCTTCTCCCTCTCCCTCTGCCCTTCCCTTCCACTCATGTTCTCTCTCTCTCAAATGAATAAAAATATTTATTTATTTTAGAGAGAAAGCGAGAGTAGAGGGAGACATAGAAGGAGAGGGAGAGAGAGAATCTCAAGTAGACTGTGTGCGGAGGGCAGAGTCTAACACCTGGGCTTCATCTCACCACCCTGAGATCATGACCTGAGCTAAAAACAAGAGTCAAACAACTTAACTGACTGTGCCACCCAGGCACTCTGCCAGTGTCAGATTCTTACTGGGAACTTCATAGGAAGAAAGCTGGGAGGCCAGGTGAGCTTTGGCAGATCTTCACAGACCTACACAGAAATCTGGGGCCATTAGGTCCAGCCTTCCATTCAGTGCCTTAGTTACTTCTACAATATCCTAGTCCATTATTCCTCCAGCCTCTGTTGGGCAGTCAATAGAGTCCATATTTATGTCTATCATAAATAAATAAATAAATATTAAAAAAAAAAAAAAAACCTAAGTGCTTCCTAACGTCCCTGAACTCAGCCGCTCCATGGTTCCTCCTAGCGTATATTCTCCCTCATTACAACAGCTAAAAACCCAACTTGTTCAATGACTGGTGTGTTGTTCCTCGTGGTCTTTGACAGCTACATAGGGAACACCTAACATAAGCTAGGCACTGGGGATACAGCAATGAATGAAACAGACAAAAAACTCTGTCCCTTATGTAGCTTTTTAAAAAGATTTTATTTATTTATTCATGAGACAGAGAGAGAGAGAGAGAGGCAGAGACACAGGCAGAGGGAGAAGCAGGCTCCATGCAGGGAGCCCGATGTGGGACTCGATTCCAGGACTCCAGGATCACACCCTCTGGGCTCAAGGTAGGCGCTAAACCGCTGAGCCACCCAGGGATCCCCCTCCCCATATAGCTTTTATGGTGGTAAAGAATGAACCATGTATGTAAGTGTAAATACACCTTGTGCTGGGGTGTCATGAGCAAAAGTAATTGGTTGGGGGGATAGTAGTATGTGTTAAAATATTTGTATGTATAATGCATACATTTGTTATGCATTATGCATTTGTGTTAGGATTTTTATTTTTTTTAAGATTTTATTTATTTATTCATGAGAGGCACAAAGAGAGGGAGAGAGGCAGAGACACAGACAGAGGGAGAAGCAGGCTCCATGCAAGGAGCCCGACATGGGACTCGATCCTGGGTCTCCAGGATCATGCCCTGGGCTGAAGGCAGTGCTAAACCGCTGGGCCACCCAGGCTGCCCATGTTAGGATTTTTTAAATTGCTTAGCCAGGGGAAGCCTTCCTAAGATGACATTTTGAGATCTAAAGGAGAAGCATGGGCCAGGCAGCTGTTTCAGAGAGTTCCCAGCAGGGGCAACAGCAAATGCAAGGGCCTTGGGTCTGGGTTGTGCCTGGTGGTTCGAGAAACAGCAAAAACTCATGTGGCTGGAGGCAGTGATCAGAGAGGAGAGTAAGAGGAGGCAGAGAGTAAGACGAAGTCCAAGGAGGGAAGAACAAGCATACAGTGCCTTGTAGACCACTGCAGGGACTTTGGCTTTTACTCTAAGATGGAGAAATGTTGGAAAGTGTTGAACAGAAAAATGGCATTATCTTACCTACATTTTAATGAAAAAAGAAGAAAAACCCCATTCTAGCTGCTGTGTTGAGGAGAGGCTGGGTAAGAGGTGGCAGCAAGTCAGGGAGACCAGGCACTCGTTATAACCCAGTGAGAGATGATCAAGACTGAACTCAGGGCCTTACAGTATTTAGAAGTGGGGAAAGGAGAAGAAATAGACTAAACATATCTGAAGGAATAGCCATTGAGTTAGGAGGAAACTAGTGTGGAGTCCTAGAAACCCTGAAGAATGCATTCGAAAGAGTAAATGATCAAATGTCAAATGTTGCTTATAGACCAAGAGGAGGATGGGAATGGACTATTAGATTTAGGAATATCTTCCTTGGGACTTTTCAGGAGAATATCTGATTCCATTATCCCACCTCTTTGTTGGGGTAAAATATCACTAAAAAAGTAAGCTTTATGTCTGACATGGGGCCTGAACTCACGACCCCAAGATCAAGAGTCACACACTCCATCGACTGAGCCAGCCGGGTACCCTAAAATATCAGTTTGTAATACACTATATAACTTGCCTATTTATCTTATTTTATTGTCTGTCTGTTCTTACTAAAGTTTTATTAGGGTGGGGATTTTTATCTATTTTTCTAATTAACAAAATACTGTGTAGAACAGCATCTGGTCATAGTAGGAGCTCAATAAATACTTGCTGAATTAATGGTTTCAGATCCATCATGCTGGTCTGACATTTATGAACATGCCTACCTATTTGGCAGTGTTTCTCTAGAACAATTAGAGTATGTTCTAGACAGGTCTTAAAATACTAGGATGGTTCTCCTTTGTTCAAAGGCTGGCATTTTATGGTGCAGCCCAACAAGTTCAGCCTGTTTGGCAGGCAATTATCTTGCTACTTCATGCCTCCCTATCCAGCACCATGCACTTCCACTGAATTGAATTAAAAAAATCCATAACCAGCCAACCCCACAGAGCTCAGGATATGTGCCTCATCTCTGATAATGGAATCATATGTTTCAAAGGAAATGGAGAAAAAAGACATTAGACATCAGACTGCGAGATCTCTTTTAAGATAGGGGTGCTTATCTTGAACTCCCAAATATTTCAGCTTTAAAGACTAATAGGAGGTTAAGCCTCTTCTGTGGCATCTAGTAGCCCTGAGACTTTCATCAAGCCAATGAATTTAACCAAACTTCATTTTCTTCATTTGCAACTTGTAACTAATCAGGTCTATCTTGTAGAGTTATCCTAAGGATTGAGAGAATTATGTATAAGCCTATAACAGACCTTAATAAATGCTATCATTTTTACTTCATAACCTTTTTCCATTTGTTGAGTGTTTTCAGCTACAATAAAGCGGAGGTAGGGAACATTTTTATTTTTTTATTTTTATTTTTTTTATGGAAACACCATACGATAAAAAAAGGATATGTGCCCTTTTGGATCTGGCTTATTATTATGATTCATCATGATGTAGACAGTTATATTTTTGAGTTGTATCTTGTCTCATGAGTGAGAAATTTTGTAATATATAATTTTTTATTACGATGAAGAGTGATTTGAATCTTTACCGTAACCCCATAATTCATGTCTCTGTGTGTGCCTTCCTCCTGGCAAAGAACAGGAAATACCTTTAGGTTTATTCAAATATTTGTGTCCATTAGGCAGCATTTAAAGTTATTTTCACAGAGATCGTGCACAGATATGTTAAATAAAACTGGTTCTTTAAATTGACACGGAGGGGAAAAACCTAATAGTTGAACACAGATAGCATCATTTCTAAATTATAGTCCTCCTCTCAATTTGTAAAATTTAAATTGCATTAAAATTCCACAAGGCGGCAGACTGGTTCCATTAAATTGGGCTTACTGCATTGATTTAAATACATTCTAGATATTCCCAGTATTGGCATTCTCAAGTATAAAACAACTTGTTAAGCCAAATAGGGAATCTATGAAGGTATTTTCTCCCAGAGACAACTTTAGAAATTATGTTTAATTTTATAAATCAGTTCACAAATCTTACCATTAGTTGTAACAGAATCACAGAATTTTATGTTTAAACCGAACATAGGAAATAATTTATTTAATTATATAATTCTGCCTGAGTGCAAATATCTTTATTCTTGGCTTAAAAAAATCCACGGCAGTGGGAACATAAAATGGTGCAGTTGCTGCAGAAAAAGGTATGACAGCTCTTCAAAATATTGAACACCTAATGATATGATTCAAAAATTCCACTTCTGAGTATATGTGAAAAGTGACGCACAGACCCAAACAGGTATATCCATGTTCATAGAAGCATTATTCACACTGTTAAAGTATAAGTAACCCTTCTATATCAATGAATGAATGATCAATAGAATGTGGTGTATATATATATATATATATATACACACACACAAACACACATACATATATGTGTATATGTATTCTTGTGATAGTTCTGCAAATTTTTAAAAAAGATTTTATTTATTTATTCATGAGAGACACAGAGAGAGGCAGAGACACAGACAGAGGGAGAAGCAGGCTCCATGCACCGGGAGCCCAACATGGGATTTAATCCTTGGTCTCCAGGATCACGCTCTGGGCCAAAGGCAAGTGCCAAACCACTGTGCCACCCAGGGATCCCCTATTCATCCAACTCTTGAGGGACATTAGGGTGGTTTTCAGTTTCTTGCAGTTATGAATACAACTGCTATACAGCTTTTTGTGGAAATATAAATTTCAATTACTTTAGGGTAAATACACAGAAGAGGGATTGCTGGCTCATAATGTAGATGCATGTTTATTTTTTTTAATTTTATTTACTTATTTATCTTTTAAAAGATTTTATTTATTTATTCATGAGAGACAGAGAGAGAGAGAAGCAGAGACACAGGCAGAGGGAGAAGCAGGCTCCATGCAGGGAGCCTGACGTGGGACTTGATCCCGGGTCTCCAGGATCACACCCTGGGCGGAAGGCGGCGCTAAACCGCTGAGTGACCCAGGCTGCACCCCTCCCCCTTCCTTTTTTAAAGGTTTTATTTATTTATTCATGAGACACAGAAAAAGAGGCAGAGACACAGGCAGAGGGGAGGAGAAGCAGGATCCATCCATGCAAGGAGCCCAATGTTGGACTTGATCCTGGGACTCTGGGAATCCAATCCTAAAACAAAGGCAGAGGCTCAGCCGCTGAGCCACCCAGATATCCCACATGTTTACTTTCAAAGAAATTGCTAAGGAGTGTTCCATAGTGGCTGTACATTTTGCATGATCCACCAGCAATGAATGAAAGTTCCAATTGTTCTATGTCCTTGTCAGTAATTGATATTGCCAGTATATTTTTAAAATTAAAAAAAAAATTAAGTAAAACTCTATGCCACACGTGGGGCTCAAACTCATAACCCTGCGATCAAGAGTCACATGCTCAATTGACTGAGCCAGCCAGGTGCCCCACCAGTATTTTTTATTTTAGCCATTCTAGTAGGTGAATAGTGATATCTCATTATGGTTTTTATAAATTAATTTGAGAGAGAGAGAATGAGCAGGGGGAGGGGCCAGGGGAGAGGGAAAGGGAGAAGCAGACTGCCCACGGAGCACAAAGCCCAACTCCGGGCTTGATCCCTGGACTCTGAGATTATGACTTGAGCCGAAGGCAGATGCCCAACTGACTGAGCCACCCAGAAGCCCCTCTCATTATGGTTTTTTAAAAAATCATTTAAAAAAGTTGTGTGCCATGGATCTTCAAAGGAAATATTTTGATGATAAATAATTTTCTCTGAATGTACTTGTTTTTTGGTCAGTTTTCTTTCTTTCAACTTGTTATTTAAGCTTTCTTTCAACCTGGCATTTAAGCTTTACCACTAGAAATATGCTACTCCTTTCAAAACCCCATGAGATTGTCCTCCAAATCAACCATTAATATTTTTTTTTAAAGATTTTATTTATTCATGACAGACACAGAGAGGCAGAGACACAGGCAGAGGGAGAAGTAGGCTCTATGCAGGGAGCCTGATGTGGGACTCCATCCCGGGTCTCCAGGATCACGCCCTGGACCAAAGGCAGGGTCCAAACTGTTGAGCCACCCTGGGATCTCCAACCATTAACATTTCAAAAGCTGGTTTTGTCCCTGATGTGATTTACTAATTTGTATATACCTTGATGGTTGGAGATATTCAAGTATTTTTTTGCTTCCACCCATAACAAAAGGATGTCCATGTGTGGGACACTCAAGTAGAACCAGTAGATGTGAATAATATGGACAAGGGCTTCCCATCCTTCCCAGTGCTGTACCTACATAAATTACTAAATGTAATTTCATGATGTTACAGAATTGAATGTGAATCTACCTCTATTTACTTATTCATTTATTTTAAATATTTATTTATTCATGAGCAACAGAGAGAGAGGCAGAGACACAGGCAGAGAGAGAAGTAGGTTTCCTGCAGGGAGCCCGATGTGGGACTCGATCCCAGCACTCGTGATCACGCCCTGATTGAAAATATCAGAAGGAACCATAATTACCTGCCTCTCATTATAGAATTATTAAAGACTTTAGCAGAACACCAGCAGTTAATACCACTAGTAGAAAAGGCATAAGAAAAATAGAATGCAAAGAAAGCACAGGAAACCAAGTGAAGAAGATCTTTTGGGATGTATACACATTTCTGCTTCTGCACTTATTTTCATGGAAACCATTACGTATAAAGAACTTTGAGCAACATCCTAATTGACTCAGTGCACGTTTGGCAATAGTACCAGTCTGTCTTGTCTTTAATGCATGGATTCTTTCCCTACCTGCATCATGTGCATGTAGTGTATATTAAATAAAAGTGATATTAAGAGTGAAAAAAAAAAAAAGGCAGACCACCCAAACCCTGAGCCACCCAAGCATCCCTCCTTGGGATTTTATATGTAGACAACCATGACATCTGTGATTAGAAACAAATTTCTTTTCCAGTCCATATGCATTTTAATTTTTTTGGCCTTATTGTATTGACAAGGATTTCCAGTAAGATGTTGAAAATGAGTGGTGAGAGTGGACACCCTTGCCTAATATCCAATTTTAGGGGAAAGGCATTTGTTCCTTTGTCATGAGCTAAATTTGCCTTATTTTTTAAAATTTATTTTAATTTTTTTTCTTAATCATAACTCTTAACCTTCAAATATCTTTGTTGTATCAATTAATACAGCATCAAGTGATATGATCATGTTTTTTTCTTGTAGTTTTCTTGTACTATTCTGGTCTGGTTTTTAAAATAATGTTAGCTTTATAAAATGAGTTGGGAAGTGTTCCCTCCTATTTTTCAAGTGAGATCATTTACTGTTAGTACTATTCTTCTTTAAATATTTGGGAGAATTCACCAATGAAATGACTTCAGCCTGGAAAATTTGTTTTCAGAAGATTTTAATTACAAATGAAATTTCTTTAATAGTTATGGTACTATTTAGGGTTGCTTATTCATCTTGGGTGAATTTTGGTAATTTGTGGTTTTTGAGGAATTGGTTCATTTTCTCTAAGTTGCCAAAATTCTGTAAATATGGTTTTTTTTATGCTTTTATTTAGAACTGAAAATGAAAATGTAACGTATTAAAATTTGATGGATGCAGCTAAAACAATATTTAGAGGGCAATTTATAGTATTAAATGAAGACAAGATGATTTCAAATCAATAATCTAAGCTTCCTCTTAAATTAGGAAACAAAGTCAAAATAAACCCCAAACTTATACTTAAAAATTTAAACTTAAAAATAAGTGCAGAAATTAATACAATTGAAAACATAAAAGACACATGAGTGAAACCAAAAAGTGTATTCTTTGTGAAAATCACTAAGATTGATAAACCTTTAGTCAGACTTATCAAGAAAAATAAGAGAAAAGAGACATTACCAATAGTAGAAATGGTATCACTACAAAACCTACTGCTATTATTAGGAGGATAAGCAAATACTATGAACAACTCTATAGCTATAAATTTTGCAACTTAGATATAATGGACTGATTCTTTGAAAGAAACAAAGTACCAGGGCAGCCCCAGTGGCTCAGCAGTTTAGTGCCACCTTCAGCCCAGGGCCTGATCCTGGAGTCTCAGGATCGAGTCCCATGCCGGGCTCCCTGCATGGAGCCTGCTTCTCTCTCTGCCTGTGTCTCTGCCTCTCTCTCTGTGTCTCTCATGAATAAATAAATAAAATCTTAAAAATAATGTTAAAAGAAACAAAGTACCAAAACTCACTCAAGATGAAATATGTAATCTGAATATTCTTAAATCTATTAAAGAAACTGAATACATAGATTAAAAACTCCAGGCTCATATTATTTTAGCAGTGAATTCTAACAAATATATATATATATATATATATATATATTTTATTTATTTATTCATGAAAGACAGAGAGAGAGAGGCAGAAACACAGGCAGAGGGAGAGCCAGGCTCCATGCAGGGAGCCTGACATGGGACTCGGTCCCAGGACTGCAGAATCATGCTCTGGGCTGAAGGCAGGGGCTAAACTGCTGAGCCACCCAGGGGTCCCTTTAATAAATATTTAAGGAAGAAATACCAATACCATTTCTACATAATCACTTCCAGAAAATAAAAGAGGAGAAAACACTTTTTCTACTCATTTTATGCAACCAGCATTATTCTGACACTAACACCAGACAAGGACAGTACAAGAAAACTACAGACCAATATTCATGATGAACAAATAATATAGAAACAAAAGTACTCAATAAAATATTTGCATAGTGAACTCAGCAATACGAAACAAAGATAACATTTCATGTATTATGGGATTTAAGAATGCAAGGCTGCATTCTTTTTAAATTTAAAAATTAATGTAATCTACCATATTAAAACCACATGATCATATCAATTGATACCAAAAAAGCATTTGACAAAATTCAACATTCATTCATCAAAATTCTTAGCAAACTAGAAGTAGAAGGAAATTCTTCAATCTGATAAAGGGCATCTACAAAAAATTACAGCTAACACTATAATGATGAAACATTGAATGCCTCTCCCAATACGACTGAACAAAGCAATGATGTCCATTTTCACCATTCCTATTCAACATCATACAGAAGTCCTAGCCAGTGCAATAATAAAAGGAAAAGAACTATAAAGCATACACATTAGAAAGGAGTAAAATGAGGTTTTTGTTTTTTTTTTTAAGATTTTATTTATTCATTCATGAGAGACACAGGCAGAGGGAGAAGCAGGCTCCATGCAGGGAGCCCAACGCAGGACTCAATCCTGGTCTCCAGGATCAGGCCTTGGGCTGAAGGCGGTGCTAAACTGCTGAACCACCCAGGCTGCCCTAAAATGAGTTCTACTCATAGAGGACATTACTACATAGAAAATCCCAAACTATCTACAAAAACCTCTTTTGATAGGGGTGCGTGGCTGACTTGGTTGGTGGAACGTGCTACTCTTGATCTTGGGGTTGTGAGTTTGACCCCCATATTGGGTGTGGAGATTACTGAAAAATGTAAAAATCTTTAAAAAAAAATCCTTTAGAATAAGTGAATTTAGCAAGGTTGCAGGATATTAGGTTAACATAGAGAAGTCAATTTTATTTCTATTAGAAATTAGAAATTAAAATATAGAATTACTTAAAATGGCACCAAAAATGTGAAATACTTAGATATAAATTTAACAAAAGGTATGGAGGATTATGCATGTTAAACACTGTGCTGATGGAAGAAAATTTTAAGAATTTAAATAAGTGGATAAATACTAGTTGTTCACTGATTAGAAGACTCAATATTATTAAGCTGTCATTTCTTCCCAAATTTATCTCTAGTTTTAACCTGACCATAGTCTAAATCCAAGCAGAATATTTTTGGATATTGAAAAAGGTAATTCTAAAATCTTTATGGGAAAACAAGGACTAGAGTATCCTAACATTTTTGAAAAAAGTAAGCAAAATTGGAGATTGCATTATTTCAAGACTTGCTGATTTTAAACTTATAAAAATTCAGGAGTGCTTGTCTGGTTCAGTCAGAAGAGGATGAGACTCTTGATCTCCTGAGTTCAAGCCCCACGTTGGGTACAGAGGTTAAATAAATGAACTTAAAAATAATCAGTAATCAAGACAGAACAGAAACTTCAGTAACAGATTCAAATAAACATAGCCAGAAAGTTACAGTAGTCAAAACCGCAGAAAGTGTGGTACTACATATAGATGGATAGATCAATGGAATAGAATAGAGCCGAGACACAAATCATTGTATAAATGGATATATGGTAAAATGATTTTCAACAAAGGTCAAGATTATTCAGTGGGAAAAGGACAGTCTTTTCAACAAATGGTGCTGGAAAACTGGATATCCACATCCAAAAGAATGAAGTTGTACCCTTACCTAATGCCTTATGCAAAAATTAACTCAAATTGGATCTAAGAAATAAGAACTAAAGCTATGAAACTCCTAGAAGAAAGCACAGAGGAAAAGCCTTGTGACATTGGATTTCGCAATGATTTCCTAGATATGACATCAAAGGTACAGACAACAAAAGAAAAAATAGACAAATTGGTCTTATCAAAATTGAAAATTTTGTAGGACAATATTAAGAGTAAAAAACCCATAGAATGGGGGAAATATTTGTAAATTACATATCTGATAAGGGTAAATTACATATCTATAATATGTGAAGAACTTCTACCACTCAACAAGATAACCAAACAACCTGATTAAAACATGGGCAAAGAACTCTAACAGGCAATTCTCCAAAGATTTACAAATGGCTAACAAGCCATGAAAAAATGCTCATGATTAGTCATCAGAGAAATGCAAGTCAAAACCACAATGAGGGATGCCTGGGTAGCTCTGTGGTTGAGCATCTGTCTGCTTTTGGTTCAGGGAATGATCCATGGGTCCTGGGATCTAGTTCTGCATCAGGCTCCCTAGAGGGAGCCTCCTTCTCCCTCTGCCTATGTCTCTGCCTCTCATGAATAAATAAAATATTTTAAAAAACAAAAAACAAAACCACAATGAGACACTTCACACCCATTAGGATGGCTATTAGCAGTAAGTAACAAAACAGAAGACAAATGTCGGTGAGGATGTGGAGAAATTGGAACTCTTCTACCTTCATAGTTGGTGAAATTGTACAGTAGCTGTGGAAAGTGATACGGTTATTCCTCAGAAAATTAAACCTAGAATTCCCACACAATCCAGCAATTCCACTTCTGGGTTTATATTCCCAAGGAACTGAAAGTAGGAAAATAAGATATTTGCAACAGCCAAAAGGTGGAAACAAATCAAACATCCAGTGTTGGATAAATGGATTAATGAAACATGGTATATGCATGCAGTGAAATAATATTCAGTCTTAAAAAGGAAGGAAATTCTGGCACATGCGATAACATGGATGAAACCTGAAGACGTACTAAGTAAAATAAACTAGACTCAAAAGGACAAATTGTAGGATTTCACTTAGATGGTATACCTAGAATAGTCAGATACAGAGACAAAGAAATTGGACATTGGTTACCAGGGGCTAGAGAGAATGGAGAATTATTGTTTAAAAAGTACATTCAGTATAAGATGACGAAAAAGTTCTGAAGATGGATGGTGGTGATGGTGGTACAACATGGGATGGTATGTAATGCCACTGAAATGTATCTTTAAAAATGGTTAAAATAGTACATTTTATGTTATGTATATTTTAACGTAAGTTTTTTTAAAAGGAAAAAAATCTTCCTAGTTACCAATAACATAATGCTTATGATGACAGCTATGAAATTGGTAATTTGCTACTTTAATTTTACACACACAAAAAAATAATTTTAATTACAGTTTATATGCTTTATATGGGAACTTCATACTGTTCTTGGAACTGTAGTTTCTCTTTCTGGTCTACATTAGTTCCTCCCTCTCTGCCCATTTCCCCTCCCCTCCTCTTCTGCTCTTTCTTAAGCCCTTGACCTCATAGGGTGGGGATACCACAAAGCAAGTTTTTAAAGGACTTCTCAAATTCTAAAAAATATCTTGTACTTTTAATATGCTAAAATGTTTTCCTTTAACCCCAAATTATTCAATTTTTGATTCAGTCATGACTTTAAGTTTTTTCTCTTTAATCTGCTGTATATCACAGTAATAGGTTTTCTGATGAACCATGTTTGTGTTTCTAGGATTGCCTTACTTGATTGTATTATATACTGAGTTTGATTTGCTATTTGGGATTCTTGCACCCGTATTCATTTTTGCTTTTCCTACATGATCCTGTGAGTTTTGGAGATGGTCTGAAATTTTACCCAATTTAGAAGCTGCAAGTTAGCCTGTTATATTTCATGGATTATGGCTGAAGACAGGAGACTCCTGGGACAGGAAGAGGAAGCATTTGATTGCTCATTCTGTGCAAGTAGCATGAGCAGCATTTGCATTAGTACCTCTAAATTCCACAGCAGCAAAGTGAAAAGTCTCAGGCGGATGCTGTACATGCTGTGAATTTGTGCAGCAGCTGAGCTAGGGGAATTCGCCTCTTACACAAGGCCTGATTTTTGTCTCAGAACTCATCCTTCAAAGTTGTTCACTGATAAATGGCCGGAGCACAGAGTGGTCAGTGCCTCCCATTGTGGACATAGCTAACAAGAATGTATACAAAGCCTTGGGGTCTGAGGTAGATTGCCTTTCCCAGCATGGTTTTGTTTCAAGATTACACCATCCTCAGTTAACACGGACATTCTTTTTTCTAATCCCAGAAACTATTTAACAAGCTAGGTATTTATATGCTGCTTAGTTTTGGTAAAACTCACAGTACACAATACCTTCTTTGAGAGAAGAAAGGGTAGAATTTTGATGTGATTAACAGTAATTGACTGTCTATTGTTTTTTAGTAAACATTTATATTTTTCAGAAAATTAATCCATAATGTTCTCAAGTATACATAACCTATGTCTTTTTCTTTTTTTTAAGATTTGAGATACAGAGCACAGGAGCAGGGAAGAGGGGCAGAGGAAAAGGGAGACGCAGGCTTCCCAATAAGCAGGGAGCCTGATGCGGGGCTCTATCCCAGGACCCCGGGATCATGACCTGAGCGGAAGGCAGACACACTTAACCACCCAGGCATCCCTCTGTCAAGGTCTTTTTCATTCAAGGTATTACTTGTGTATTTTTCTATCAGTCTTTCAAGTTTTCCCCTCAGAAATCAGCTTTTGATTCATATTCTACAGCTCCTATATTTTCTTCTAATCTCCATTCTCCCCCATATGAAGTCATGGAAACAAACTCCTTAAATCTCCCATGTCTCCACTACCTAGTTCACGCTTGAGTGGTAACTATCTTTCCAGTTCATTCTGTTTTGTGGGTTGGTACAGTTCTTCCACCTTCAGAATCTGTGATAAGTCAAGTCTGTGTTCCTCAAATTCAAGGGACATTTCCAGCTCTTCCAGAACTTCCTCATCTTGCACTGATCTCAGCAGTGAGGTAGGTCTGTGGGTAGGATTCTGAAGCAGAGTAATTCATCTAGTGGAGATGCTTCATGTCATCCTTTAAAGTACCCTCAATCCAAGTTCTCCTGTTACCCATATCCATCCCTTTCATTTGGCTGGGGAATAGAAATGCTGGTCCAGTTGACTCTCAGTAGGCCCGCAGTGGGATATGGGCCTTGGCCAATTTTTTTTTTTTTTTTTTTTTCTGATTCTCTTTAGAATGTAGGGTATCTATGCTTCTTCTCAAGCTTAAGGCTCTGGTTGTTATATAAGAAAAATTAGGGGCAGGTTGGAACAAATTGTGGGTTAATTTTTTTTTTAAGTGTCTTTGTGGTATAGAATTTAAAACTGAGGAATGCCACCCAATAATATAAGTGAATTGATAAGTATACTATAATCTGGATGATACTTAAGAAAATCAGACATCTCAAATTCAGAGACGGAAAATAAAATGGTGGTTACGAGGGGCTGTGGGAGGAGGAAATAAATTGTTTAATGGATATAGAGATCTGGTTCTGCAAGATGAAAAGGTTCTGGAGATCTACTGCACAACAGAGTGAATATGCTTAAAAATAATATGAGCTGTATGCTTACAAATAGTTATGAAGGTTAAAAAAAAAGAAATCATATATTTGATATCAAGATGACATGGGGAATTTATTTTGTAGAAAAGCAACATCTAGAGAATGCCACAGACAGCCCTAGTATGTCTAAAGTACTACATATAAAAATGATAATTGCTCATTATGACAACACTGAAGCACTGAAAGATACCAAAATACTTTCTGAATCCAAGGAGTCAAATTATACTCAATATGGTTTTAATGTCCTTGCCTATCTCAAAGTTCAAATATGCTGACATTTGGTAAATCAGATAACCAGAACATTCAATATCTAAGTTTTCTGGTCATACATAGACTTACTCATACTCATCTGGTATAACTCCACAGAAATATTTTAACATTCCGATTTCTTCGTTAAGCTATATGTTGCTTGAATTCATTAAAAATACTTAGACTTCTCTATTTTACAAAGTTAAATTTACAACTAAATTAGTAAAAAGTGCTCACTGTGGGTTATTTTACTTTGACAAGAATGTTTTATGAATGTACTCTATACTTTACTAATATTGCCTTTTTAATTTAGATTTTCCCTATTTTGTAGCCAATTTTGTGACTTAGTTTAATTAAGAAATCTGTGGCTTCTTAATTCTTACAGATTCTTCTCTTTTTCTATTTCTTAGCTAAAATTCAGTACGAGCTTTATTGGTATCTCAGGCTTTCTGTGTATCCTTATTCTTAAATGCCAACAGTTCTTCAGAGGCTTGACATCCAGCATGGGGCTTACTGTGTTAAATTAGTTCTAGAAAAAGCATTAAAGACATTTTTCCTGAAATATACAGAATATGTCATGCCAAATCTCTTGTTTATACAATAAACTGGTAAAATTGGTAAATTGCACATATAGCTCATATTCCCAAAATAGAATAACTTAAATATTAAAACGTACCTTTGTGTTACCACCATAACTGACCTTGTAAGTGTAACAAATGGAAATATTCAATAAAAAAAATCACGAAATCCACTAACCGTAAAGGCTGCATATCACAGCATATGAACTCTCATCTCCCTATGACCTATTCAAACTACAGACAGCAATATTTTTCTAAACTACTCTAGCATTTACGCCCTAACTAGAAATTTATACGAAACACAATTTTATGTTCAAATATGGAAATAAGCAACATAATTCCAAAACCCAAAAGTATCCCAGCATTCTGTAAAAAGAAATATCCCCAGCGGCTACATCCATGGTCACTAGCATCATTGTGCAGCATCTCAGGTACCTTAAAGAAAAAAAAAAAAAAAAAAAAGAGCAACATTTAAGTTTTCAGAACCACAGATTAGTTTTTAGAAGAATTTACAGGGCAGTAATATTAGCTCTATTTGTAGATGGATATAGAGACAACCCCTTAAAACAGGACCATATACACACTGACTCTAGCTAATAATGTCACACAGTATTTCCCACCAGTTTAATTAACAATGATTATTCACAGTATGCTCAATTGGTCAAAACTTATATTCGTCCAGTTTGCTTCACTATAAAACGAAGATCTGTATTGATTACTCTGCTTTAGTTACTGACTGTAGCTGAACCAAACACTAACATGTGGCTTACCTAAGTTCAGAGATATGGAAACTTTACATATAAAATAAAATTTTAATCAGACTGACTGGGATTGTTACGCAGACTTTGGTGACAAAAAGAAGTAACTCCTTTGTCTATCAGTAAGGAAATTATGAGCATTCTGAAGTATACACACAGTATGTCAACAATACAAGGCTTGTGCTGGGTTTCTGAAAAATCTATACACAATCAAATGCCTGATTACTGAGATTCTACTCTCATCAGAAAAGGGCACATATTTTTGTGTATCCTGAACTTATATTAGGCAGGATAGATGTGCTTGTGATTAACAATCCAAAAAGATAAACTCCAAAGAACCTGTATTTTCTATGCTAACTTATACAGACTCACTTATCATTACTGCATTTACTCTAATGCCTTTTTAAAATTTTAATTAATTTATTTTAAAAGTAAGCTCTACGCCCAATGTGGGACTTGAACTCACAACCCTGAGATCAAGAGTTGCATGCTCCACTGACTGAGCCAGCCAGGCCTGCCCTAAAGACTTTTTAAAGATTTTTTTTTTTTTAATTTATTCATGAGAGAGAGAGAGAGAGGCAGAGACACAGGCAGAGGGAGAAGCAGGTTCCATGCAGGGAACCTGACATGGGACTCAATCCTGGGTCTCCAGGATCCCACACCCTGGGCTGAAGGTGGTGCTAAACCACTGAGCCACCAGGGCTGCCCCACTAAAGCCTTTTTAAAAATGAGGTTTCACAGGGTGTCTGGGTGGCTCCATCAGTTAAGCTTGGTTTTGGCTAAGACTGTGATCTCTGGGTCCTGGGATTGGGCCCTGAGTATGCTCAGCACTCAGTGGGAAGTCTGTTGAGATTCTCTCCCTATGCTCTGCCCTCCACCCTGGCATTCTCTCTCTGTCTCAAATCTTTTTTTTTTTTTTAAGAGGTTTCACTGATCATTTTCCCTATTTGTTAGTCAACACTGTAATTAGACTTCTTAAAAACTTACCATATCAACCAGAGCAACATACATGAATAAGCCAGCAGTAAGTGCAAATATCCACATAGAAACATTTTCAGCATAATGACCAATGAAGATTCCTGTTGCCATTCCAAGATATGCCAGCATAGCTGACAAAGCATTATAAAGAACAGCCTGCTTAACAGTCATGCCAGCCTTTAGTAAAACAGCAAAGTCACCTTTAACAGAAAACAAAACAGTGGACAAAATAATGAAAAAAGTCACTTTTCAGATACCCAAGAAACTTCCCAATTTAAGAAATTCTCTAATTTTTTTGAGGAAAAAAAAAGTAACTTAAAAATTATCCAGGGATAAAAAAATAAAAATAAAAATAAAAATAAAAAAATAAAAATAAATAAAATAAAAAAAAATAAAAAATATAAAAAAAAATTACCCAGGGATAACAGTATTAATGTAAGTCACCCTAACAGCTCTATAAATTAAGGTATTTTTAGCCAAAGTTTTTTTTTAAGGCTCCCACTCTGTCAATGAATGATAAATACTATGAACTTATTAAAATTTGTGATCTTGCACTGTCTTCAACAGGCTTATAATCGGGCATAAAGAAGAGGAGGATAGAGAACACACATGAAATGATCAGCAAATGGCAAAGGCAATTTATAATTAAGAGCTAGAGAGTCTAATGCTCTAGTTATAAAAGGATAAAAAGAGAAATTGAGAATAGCTAAGAGAGGCTTCATGGCATATGAAGGATCTAGAATGTGGAACATAAACAAGATGTTGAGGATTATAAGCATCCATCAGGTAGATGAGAGGTTTCTGAATGGTAGAACACATGCCAAGGAACAAAATTGAAAATGGCCTCACAGGTGTGTGCAAATATGTATCTATCTTTAAGGAGAAAAACAAGGACACGAACTGGGATCTAGAACAACTCTGGGAAGGTTTTTAAGTCCTGGTGACAGGAGAAAAATATTAAAAACACAATTTGCCCATGTCTCTCTCCTTTAAATGAGATCTCTTTGCCAATGTCTCTCTGTTAATGGGAAATTTGATTGGTGTAGTCTTATTCATATTGTAGATATGAAGATAATGATCACTGATGTCACCAGTATGCTGGTATAAGAAGGCATTTGGTAGGGTAAGAGGATGAGAAGAGGCCCAGGTATCTCTCTGGTAATCCCCCAGGGGCAACTGTGTAATCATACTTATAGCAGCAGAGTTCTGGTGGGAACAAACATACTCAGTAAGAAAAGAAAGCTGGCTAGGTTAGTAGAAGGTATAAAAATTATGAGGAAGCTTGCTGGAACTATCAATAGCAAAAGCCAGTGACACTAGGATACGTCATCCCCCTGGAAAATACTGTTTATGTGGTTCCCTTACCTAATTCATGAGGCAACTCGTGACAAAACACAGCAACAGAAGTACTTAAACCACTTGACAAACCTTCAGTAAAAGCAGCCCCTGGGTAAAAATCAATCAGAGAAAGTTTGGCTACATTATTTTGTGGGTGTTTTGTTGTTGTTTTTTAAATCTTACCAGCATACAAAATGAGATAAAAGAAGTGAATTATATTCTGGTCTTGAATAAACAGAACTTTCTCAGCTGCACTCTGCATCTTCTTTACAAGTAACGCTAGATTACATTCAATTAGGTTTTGATTTCCCAGTGGATCACAAGCAGATATGATTTAGAAGTGAAAGTTCCACTATGCTTCAGAGGGATTAGAGAATCTTATCACAGACCTGAGAAGTAATTGCTATCACATAAAACATTTATGTTAAAAAAAAAAAAAAAAAGGATTTAAAAGGTTTAGAAGAAAATGCAGCAGTCAAGAGTACAAATATATTTCACTGGTCTCCGAAGAATTCACTATGTAATTAGACTTGTTTACATTTATTCTTTCACTGTCAATAAGGAAAGTCTAAGACAAATAGTTCTCTCCATTTTAAAAGTAAACACTATATAAAACTAACTGATTGCTGCTTACAAAGTCTGACCAAGCATTTGCATGTCCTCCTTTGTTGCTTCTGCTGTGCACAGTACATAGAGAAAGAAGGGCACCAGGTTTCCAGGAGCCAAGGCCTGGGCTCTTCTCTGCCTGGCTATAAAATAGCACTGCCTTCTTGGACAAGTGGTTCACCTTGCCAGGTCACAGCTGCCTAACTTGTAACTATTTCCACTGCTCCTTCCAGCACCAAGTTACTACAATTTTTAAGTATTCTACTATCTCTTGATCATGATAGAACAATTTAATAGCAAAAACTCTCTATTCATATTGTAGAATGATAATTTTTTGGTAACTGAATTTATCAGATATGCCAAGATTCCTTCAATATAAAACATGATGAACAAAAGCATCTTGTACCTTAATATTGTTTATATTGCAGATAAGGGAACTTTAATGTAAAAATAAACAAACAAAAAAACAAACCCCCAAAAACCAGATGCTCCATACATCTTAGAGCTTGATTTTAAGACTACAAACTAAAAACAACTTTTCAGTTACTGCTTACGTAATGGGGTAGGCAGTTTGTAGCACTTAATCTTATCTAACGTTTATTGAGTACTTCATTGTCAAAGTAGCTACAGAAGAAATAACATTCTGATAATCTTAGAAGTAATTAGCTTTATCACAGTTGCCCTATTCTTTGTTGAAAGTGGAATGGTGGTTTCACATGACATTTTCAGAGTCAGCCAACAGGAAGCAAACATGTAGAGACATACCAATTGCGAGGCCATCGCTGAAATTGTGCAGACCGTCACCCATGATCACCATCCAGGCCAACGTGGCGATGCCGGCATCCTTCAGCTCCTCCCGAGAGTAGCGCTGACTGTGACTATGGGGGTGGTGGTTTTGGTGGTGGTGGTGATGCAGAATATGATGGTAGTCATGATGGTGGTGAATGAGATCATCTGATTGGCCGAGTGTATCATGAAAATGCGAATGGCATTTATTCTTGCACCCTCGGGGTACATATTCATTATAGACCTCTTGTGGATGAGCATGAGCTATCATGACCTCTTCTTCTTCCAAGATTGCTGGCTGCTGAGAATCAAAGTGGGAGGGCTCCTGTGAGTCTGCTCGTAAATAGCCTTCAGGTCCTAGGTATAAACATAACGGACATTGGGTCAAAGTCAGAAGGCTTTGTTAATGTGCTTGGACACATTTCAAACATTCCCATTGACAAACTCAAAAAATAACTTAGAGCGTGGCAAGTTTCTCACATGCAGAACTAAACAGAGTATTGCTAATGTAAAACACCAACAGGTTTTAATGCATTTTAGTAATGGTCTCACATATTAAGAATGGATTTTCAACTTTAACCCGCAATAACTACCCTCAAGATTCCCCCTTGATTTCTTCTGCCTCCTTATATTTTTCCTTTTTCAAGTTTTTATTTATTTGTTTATTTAAGATTTGATTTATTTGACAGAGAAAGAGAGCGAGCGAGCACAAGCAGGGGGAGTGGCAGAGAGAGAGGGAGAAGCAGGCTCCCTGCTCAGGACTTGATCCCAGGACTCTGGGATCATGACCTGAGCTGAAGGCAGATGCTTAACTGACTGAGCAACCCAGGTGCCCCTCAAGTTTTATTTTATTTTATTTTATTTTTAAAGACTTTATTTATTTATTCATGAGAGACAGAGAGAGAGAGAGGCAGAGACACAGGCAGAGGGAGAAGCAGGCCTCATGCAGGGAGCCCGACGTGGGACTCGGTTCTGGGTCTCCAGGATCCCGCACTGGGCTGAAGGCAGTGCTAAACCGCTAAACCACCCAGGCTGCCCATCAAGTTTTAATTTAAACTCCATTTAGTTACCATACAGTGTAATATCTGCCTTACACTTGGAAATATGACTTTTTTCCTTATAAAAGCAGCACATACTTATTTTAGAAAAACACTTAAGAAAAATACTGAAAATTGGAAATAAAAAGCATGTATAATTCTGTCCTCCAACTTCTTTTTTGAGGGCAAATTTCAAGGAAAAACAAACATTTGAAATACAATGATCACCAAAGAGCATTTATCATCTACTTGTGCAAAGAAAAGTAAATTGCAACAAAACGTTTTGTTTTTTCCCTTTGCCCTGTCCACTGATCACACTTTTCTTGGGAATATTGCTGACATTGTGGTCCAGTTCCAGGGCAGCTATTCCCTCTCACTGTTATATATTTCACTGGACTCCATTAAAAAGGTTGAAGAATAGACACAAGAAGTGCAAGAACACTTTACTCACTTTTTAGAGAAAAAAGTATGTTAAAAAACAAAATGTGGACAGGAAACTGTACAAGTAGACAGTAGCAACGAAGCAGTTTTTCTCCCTTGTTAGTTGGCAACTATCTAGTGAGTACTTACTCTAGCCAAGTACCTGCTGGGAACTGAGGATGGAAGGAAGCATGACAAAATCTCTAACTTCAAGCAAGTTATGTTCTTGTGGGGTGACAGCCACATTTCATAAAGAAACTCATATGCAAATAAGGTCCTATAAGGCATTGGAAAGCATGGACAAAAACAGAAAAGGGTAATGTGAAGGACAATAACTGGGAGACCTTTGTCTTTGGGTGACCAGGGAAGGTCTCTGACCCCCAAATGATGGGAGCAGGAATTTATGTGAAGATCTGATAGGAGGGTTCCAAACAGAACAAGGCTCAGAGATAAACCTGGTGTGCTCACAGAATGAAAAGAAGGCCAGTGAGACTGTACACAATGAACAATGGGAGAGAGTAGAGGGTAGGGTCGGACCATGAAGGTAATGGCGAGGAGTTTAGTTTAAAATTTTAATCTTAAAAAAATAAAAAATAAAAAATAAAAATAAAATTTTAATCTTAACTCAATCTGTCCCGTAAGAAATGCCAAGCTAACAGTCAAGTTATAGGAAAAATAATAACTTTACAATGAATCATCGTGTCAAGTGGCACAATATATCACTGAAAAAGATACAGTATCACATTGTGGTTATTTCTGCCCCAAATGATCAATCTAGTCATAAAAAGATTAGAAACACCCCAAATGAGGGGCAACTTGATGCAACATTTGATTCTGGACTATACTCTGGACCTTTTTTTTTTTTTTCAGTGGAGGGAAAATATAAAGGAATCATAAGACAACTGGAAAAAACCAATGTGGTCTAGAGACTAGATAACAACATGGTATCAAAATTAATTTCCTGATTTCAGTAACTGAACCGTGGTTATATAAAATAATGCCCTCAGGGCACCGGGTGGCTCAGTGGTTGAGCATCTGCCTTTGGCTCAGGTCGTGATCCCAGGGTCCTGGGATTGAGTCATGCATCGGGCTCCCCATAGGGTAGAAGCAGGGTACCTGCTTCTCCCTCTGCCTATGTCTCTGCCTCTCTGTCTCTCATGAATAAATAAATAAAATCTTAAAAAAAAAAAAAAAAAGACAATGTGCTTTTTCTTAGGAAACATATACTGAGCATTTGAGGATAAAGAGACATCTCATTTGTAACTTACTTTCAAATGGTTTAGCAAAAAAGTGTACGTATATATACTCAGAGAAAGAGAGAAAGAAATAGAATAAGGGTAGGTAAAATAACTGGGGGATGTATGAAAGATACATCCCCCAGTATAATACAAGAATAATACAAAGTTCTTTGTATTATTCTTGAAACTTTTCTGTATGTCTGAATTCAAAATAAAAAAATCATAGAATAAATGTAAATATAATATAAACTTACTGGCAATGAAAAAGAAAAGGTATGACATATTTCAAAAGTTGAAAAATAAAAAAAAAATTTAAAAAGGAACAGGTCCCCTCTCCTCCTGATAGTCCAAGCTGCCTGCAAACCACAGAGCATTAAACTTCCTCTAGCCCTCAGATTTATTAAGACTTACGATCCTCTGCATCTACTTTCTCCTCATTTGTTGAAAGTTGAGATTCATACTTGGACAGCTGCTTCTTAATCTCCACATCATCATCAGTTTCAGGTTTTTTCTGATTCTAAAATGACAAGGGAAAGCAACACTTTAAAATCATTGATATGTTTATGTGTACAACTGTAAACAAAGAGCTAAGCAAAAGATCCAGAGAAAGACAACAGGTAACAAACCTTTATTGGGATGAAAATCATCCAAGGGCAGGCAGGGCCTGTAGTTAATTTACACAGCACCTCGTCCTATGTTTTAGGCATAAAAACTGCTCAGGAAGATGAAGCATCAAGGCTTTAGTATTAAGAAATGTTGCAATATTACATATTCATCTTTTTCAATGTCCCCTACGTCATCTACCTTAAGTGTGCTCTGGGAGCCTGTTAGAAATGAACAATCTTGGGCCACACCTCAGACCTAATGAATTAGCACAGGGATTTTAATTAGATGCCTGGATGATTCATATGCATATTAAAATTGAACTCTGCCGCAGGTTATCAATTTAGAACCAACTAGAGATATTTTCTGCAGCATTTAGTGACCTGCTAACCAATTGCTTGGTTCTTTCCATCCCTCTTTTGGACACTGAAACCCATATACTTCGCATACTTTTTATAACCTAAAACTATACCCTGACACTGATTAGGTGTTTGCTATTAAAACTAAAATACTTTTCCTATAATAAAACACCATTAACAAGCTTTCTTTTTTTAAACAAATCTCTAGTAGTTAGCCTCAAATTTATCACTAGGTTTTTTAACCACCTGAATACCATGCTTGAGATACAGTCCTTATCTCTGAGCCCAAGCATAAAGGTCACCGTTTGAACAATGGTGCCTGTGCATGATTTATTTACACAAAAAATAATACTCAAAATGATGAAAACGGTCACACAAGTAATATATTTCTTATTTGCAGTACTTTTCAATTACTTAAAAAATCACCACCAGACCCAAGATTTCATTCTAGCTCTGATAGCATATAAAATATCTGTACATTCTTAGATTATAAGAGATCTTAAAGGCAAGCACACGGACACATCTCTATACCTACTCCTAGCTTAGTTCCTTAAACAGAGAAAGTACTTCAATACTTATGACAATAAATTTAGGATATTTTATATCACTTCAGTTAACACTTTCTTTCTTGTTGGGCAAGGACTCTCCCTAGCACTTATAGCTTAACCAATTCTTTCATTTTATAAGTATTGGGGATCTATATTGTTCCCTCTGCTGAGTACTGGCAATATAATGTAGAACAGGATACACATAGTGTCCATTTTCATGAAGATTATCATCCACAGGGAGGGAGGCTTTACAGATATAATGATTAAATAATTCTTTGATTGTTATTTTTAGTATGTTTTACAAAGTAAAAACACATAGTGCTATAAGAGTGTGTATAACAAGACCTAACTAAGTCCCAGGACAGGATTCCTTGAGAAAGTGATCCTTACACCAAGACCTAGAGATAAGCAGGAGTTTGTGGGGGAGGGTAGGGTGGGTGGTAGAGAGGTGGGTCCCAGGTAGGGAGACTAGCACATTGGAAGGCTCTTAATATGAAGGGGCCAGTCACACCCCAGAAATGAAAGGAGTGCAAGGTGGTTGGGGCTTAGTAGGTCAAAGACAGGGGGCTAGAGGCCAGGTGGCAGAAGAAGACTGAGACAAAGCAAACTAAGTTAAAAGTGTGGACTTTGTGCTATAAATATCAGGAAGTTGCTGAAGGAAGGATTTTCAATGATCGGGTACAACTTCCATCAGATTTCCATTTAAAGAAATCATTTTGCTCTTCTCTGAACTGGGAGAAGAAAACAATAAAACACTGTAGACAGGACAGCTGGAAGGGGCTGCTATCACCCAGGTAGGAGATAAGCATGGCTTAGACTAGAATGATAGCAAGAACGGAGAGAAATGGAAAGGCTCTGGACGTATTCACTAAAACTAGCTTGGATATGAGGACAAGGGAGATATCATAGATGACTTGAGCTTCCGAGTGTGAGCAATAACCTTCACTGGTAGAAAAAAAGCTTTTGAGGCTGAATTTATTATAAAAGTCCAACTATCTATATCAAGTATGAGATGTAACCCTAATTTGAATATAGAGATTTCAGATTGACATAAATGGTATGATACATGGAATCTCTTAGGGGTACAGAATAGATATCTTAAGGGAAATCCTAGGTACTGTTACAAGGCTGAAGAAGTTCTCAACACTCATCATATAAGGAAGAGTTTTTGTTCTTTTTGAGAGAACAAATGTAATTTAAAATTGTTGAATGAGTAATGCTAAGATCTGGACACCTCTAACAAAAGATAAAGTCAATATATTCTAAAAAGGAAGAGAACAAGTAACATTTGCAAAACTCCTGTGGGAAGTCTGTATAGAACCTATGCTTACTTGCCATTTAATGTTTCTTATATATTCAACAAATATTTGTTAACTATCTATCATGTGCCAGATGCTACTCTAGGCATTGGAGATATAGTAGAGGTCCTGGCTCTTAGGAGCTTATATTCCAGTCAAAATTATTTTATTTTATTTTATTTTTTTTCAGTCGAAATTATTTTAGAAAAGAGATCATCAAACCTCTTTGACTATAAGTCAAAGTATGCATATATAGTAAAACATACTGTATTATTACTGCTGCCTTTAAAAACACTGGTCATGACAGAAGAATGATTTCACAACTAAGTTATAACCTAGAGTTTGAAAAAAATCGTTCTGTATTAAATAATAGAGTCTGCTTCTTAAAAGCTTAAGAAAAGCTTAAGGTAAAATCTGAAAAATAAATTGAAACGACCATGTTAAAGAAATGACGGCATGTGAACTAGAGATAGAGTAAAACAAACAAATCTCCAAACCTCCACCAAAAGAAAACTAAAAAGGATCATTTGTTTTTTTAAGGAAAGAATTCCAGAGAATGTAAACAAGTAGGATATACCCTCAAATCAGTCCAAGTGAAGCAACTGGGATGATGGGAACATGGAAGATGACTCCTTAGATTAAGAATGAATAAACTAGGGCGCCTGGGTGGCTCAGTCAGTTAAGCATCTGCCTTTGGCTCAGGTCATGAGCTCATGGTCCTGGGATCAGTCCCCTGTTGGGCTCCCTGCTCAGCAAGGAATCTGCTTCTCCCTCTGCTCCTTCCCCTGCTCATGCTCTTTCTCTCTCACAAAAATAAATTTAAAAGATCTTAAAAAGAAAAAAAGAATAAGTTATTCTTATTTCACTTCTTTCCTCTAACTTTAGGTTCAGAAAAGAGAAAGTTCAAAATTTGTAACTTGAGGTTTTATTGAATGTCAAATCCTTAAGGGCAAATATTCATAGGATGGAAAAGGAGGCAACTCTCCTGTTCGCACATGCACTTGTTTCTCACAGTGAGCTCCGTGCTCAGGAAGAACCAACTACGTTTGTTTTCAAACCCCTTCAGGCCAGTTAGGCTTGTTTACTGTAATTGCACAATTTAATTACATATGAACAGTGAAATGATGGTGAGAATAGTTGTTTCTATGAAAACTTAAGCTGAATGCTTTTGAAAGATTCAAAGACAAGTTGTTGCATAAAATTTATAAAGCCTAGATTCTACTCTCAAATAGCTTTCCAAGTGTGTAACCTCTTGTTCAATTTGAGAGAAACCAAAATTGGAGATTGTAGATGAAGGAGCATGGCTACAGAAAAGAAATGATCATATAGAACTCTGAGTCAGAGAAAATCTTGGTCACCATCAAATGACCAGAATATGAATGTACAAATGTTTTAAATTAAAACGTTTAAGATGTGTATATATCCTTTTTAAGAATTCCCATTAGGACAGTCTTTTGATTGGCTTGCCTGGTCACATCAGTTCAAAAGGGGGCAGATATTCATAGGTGACTCATGGGGTGTTTTTAAAATTTTTTTTAATTTTTTAATTTTAATTTTTTTTTCATGGGGTGTTTTTACCAGAAATAACAAGCCCACGGTTTGGCTTCATACTATTTTCTGGCAGCAATTTGCTAAGGACAAGACTTTGAAAGTCACAAGCCTTCTGAAAGACAACAGAATATTCAGCTACTGGGTGAAACATTAAAGTTAAGCACAACAGTTATTCATAACTACCAATACCAACAAGGTATCCACAATACTTCTTTAAAAAACAAAACACATAGGGACACTTGGGTGGCTCAGTCAGTTAAGTGTCCAACTCTTGATCTCAGCTCAGGTCTTGATCTCAGTGTTGTGAGTTCAAGCCTCAATGTTAGGCTCCACCCTGGGGATGGAGCCTATTTAAGAAAAAATAAAAAACAACAACAAAAAAACTCCACTCAAACAAAAATACCCACAACACTTTACTGAGGGGTGACTGACAAAAAAAAGGTGTACATACTTAATGTGTGTATATATATATATACATATATATATATACACACACACACATATATCAATGAATTTGGGTATATATACCCAAGAAACCATCACCACCATCAAGGCCATAATCATGATGCTTCAGACTTTGAGGACTCTGCTTGTGCCTTTTTTGCTCTTACACAGATGTTTATCCTTTGCCATTCTTAGCCTCTCAAGAGTCTGAAGGGAATACTGAAAATAGAGAACTCCAGGATTATTGAGATAGAGAATAGCTCTCCATGAATGCCTCTGGGAACAAAATTATCTCAGGGTACTGAAACCCTCTTGAAGATCATACCACTGGACAAACTCAGCTAACAGTCTAGTTAGAATACCACTCACGGGGCAGCCCGGGTGGCGCAGCAGTTTAGGGCTGCCTGCAGCCCAGGGCGTGATCCTGGAGATCCGGGATCGAGTCCCACATTGGGCTCCCTGCATGGAGCCTGCTTCTCCCTCTGCCTGTGTCTCTGCCTCTCTCTCTCCTGCTCTGTATCTCTCATGATTAAATAAAATAAAATCTTTAAAAAAAAAAAAAAAAGAATACCACTCACGTAAATGTCTGATGCATAGAAGTACACAGTACTTTTTTCTTACCTTTTTCTTTTTATCTTTAAATTGCTTGATCAACGTGAGTACATGTTCAACAAGAAACATGAAATATAAGCCACCCAGAGCTGTGAGACCCTTCCATGTGGAATCAAAATAGGTACTTTCTTCTATGTTTTGAGAAGACAGATGACTGAAAAGTGGCCCTCTCTTCATTTCCATTGCAGATTCTTCATGGCTGTGACTATGGTGGTGACTTGCGTGAGACTACAGGAAAAACAGTATGTGTTTCATAAATTCATTAGTTTCATACATGTCAGAAAAATTGGGTAAGCAATAAGTCAAATATGAAACCATTCGGAATTAGGCAATTAATGGGATACTTCAGTGCTGAGGGCAAGTTTAATACATTAAAATGACTCATGTGCTGCTAGCTTAACGTATCAAGTGCTAAGGCACTTAATGGCATGCATTTGTTTAGTGTGAAGCCAGATATGTTCCCTAATGACTCTCACACAGGTAGCAGGTATTTTCAATGTTTGAAAAGTCAACATGGCCACAAGTAACAGGGAACTGCTAGACTTAATGGGCAGTGTTTACTGTTTATACTCCAAACTGAAAAAGCCCATATTAGTCCTGTCACTGTGCTTACAAGATGCTGAATCTGTGCCCTGGGCCCTGGCAGGTATCTGAGGTCGGGTACACCACCCCAGCTGTCCACGGGGGAACTAACACTATGGCATGTCAGGGAAGGGGACGTGGAGCACACCAACAGGATTGAGATGGGGGTGGCTACAGGATACACTCTACACAGGCTGGTTGATGCAGCAGGTATTCCTGAATACCAGTGGGGCCCAAGGAGCTTATCATGGCAAAACATTTTTTCACTACAGAATGGAACATGATGAGATATGTAGAGCTCTAAGAATGATTTCTTTTCCCCACTTACCTGTAAACCTTTAAGGGAAACTTAAAAGATGAGATCCAAATACTTGATCTGAGGTTTTTAATGGGGCTCTTAAATAAACTTTACTCAAGTTATTTTAGAATTTACTCGTGTCAGTGAGTGTGAATCTCTAGTTACACACATAAATCCAACTCTACAGGAAAACTCATTTCTTGAGTAGAGAATCAGTTTTTATTTCTGCGGCAATTACACTAATATAAGCAGATAATTCATGTTGTTGCAATCTGTCACAGTAATACTATCTGAGCAGAATCTGTCTTTTTATTAATTGGGTCCAGAAAGTTAATCTGTATTTAGTAAATTCTCTTAAAGAAAAAAGCAAAAAACAAACCACAAACATATGTTAAGGCCTAGCACAAAAATACAGCTTTTAGTCACCAAATATATATATATTTTTTTTTTTACCAAATATATTCTAAACTCAATTCTTCTAAATCAAACTTCGAACCTTTTATATCAATACGAAGAATTCTAATACAAACCAAAAACATATTAATGTTTTTCACTGAACAAAATATACTAGTAGGACAAATGACTGTACTTACATGTGGAAGGAGGTGTAAAAAAGCATCACCACTCAATGTCCCAACGGCCAGTGCCACAAGGAAACTTAGGAGAAATTTGAAAAACACCCGATTCATGAGAGGCACTAAGATAACGCCAAGCAAAGACAGGAAACTGATGATGGAAATGGCTATGAAGCCACCAACCCAAGCTGTCAAATAAAACACAGCAACAGAAAAATTATACAATTGATAAGCTTTAAAAGAGTGGCATAAAGCAACTTGTCAAAGCAAGTGGCAACTCAGTGAATGGGGCTGTGGCAATAGAGCAATAACCAAGAAATCTGGTGCTGGCAACAAATGAACAATCTGACTGAACCCTCCTGGTAAAGAGCAGAAGTCTGGTGGAAAGTTCTTCAGATGGGAGTGAGAAGAGAAGATGGTTACCAATGATGAACTCTAGATGATTTGGGAAGTGGACTCCCATATAGTTAAATTATGGAAGAGAGAAGAGTTTTTTGTTTTTTTTTTTTTTTTGAGAAGAGTTTTTTTTTTTTAAAAAAGGAAAATAAAAGAAGAATGAAAGAAACCGAGAATTCAATAATTTCCTCAGTAAACAAAGCAATTATTTATTTACCATAGTTTTTGAGTAACACGGGTCTACACTATAGCAGAACTTATCCTAGTTTCATTTATTAATAAGAACATGCCAGAATTAGGCTCCTAAACAGTGGGTATTAACTTTGACCTTCTGAAACAGTGTGACAACATATAAGATGCCCAAATTTTAGAGGCCCTGATCTCCTGTGGGATGGCTTCAGTTATAATCTCTTCTGTTTTTTTTTCTGAAGGCAAGGCTAACCGGCCTGCTTTCTTCACATTCAAGGCAGAGAACAATGAAGATACTTGGAATTATACTAAAAAAATGAATAGCTTGATGTAAATGTAAGGAAAAGTGCAGCATAAACTTACCTACTTGAAATTATTTTTATATAAAAAAAAGGCAACTCTACCTATTTGTAAAGAATAGGTCTTTGGAGGAATTTCAGCTTTCTTTTCACTTGTTGTATGTATCAGACATGATCTAGCGTCAATTTGATTGATGATGGCTGGGCAGAGATAGTTGAACTCCGTTGCATTCAGCATAGTCTGGATGCCCATGCCATGAGATGTAAGCAACTTTGACGCATTGAAACACTGCAAGAAACAAAGCAGTGAAAATTACCAAGAAGCATACCAATCCAAAAAAGTTGTCTGATGATACAACCAATACCCTTTCCATACTGAAGCTACTTTATTCTTTCAAGCTAATGCATTAAAACCAACTTTTGTCTTGAGTACTTCGGAACTTGCCTCAAGTTCCCTTGAGATACTATGTCACAATGGTGATATCCCACCTCTTCTGCCTGTTTCTTCTTGGGGGAAGCAGTTAAATTGCTACTAATCTAGACAGAAAGCCCCAAGTGGAATAACCTTGAGGATAAATGGACATTCACAAGCCTGTTAACTCATTGTATAAACCTATTAAGGAAATGAGCTTTAATTTTGAGATGGAGTTCATTAGAGATTGAGAAATATGTTGTTTTAGTACCAACGCTACCCTATGTGGCCTAAACAAGCCCAAGACACGTCACTCTTCCAGCAATGACTATACTTGCAATACTTAGATCAGGTCTGTACACTTGGCAAACTCTATAAACCTGGCAAAATACCTACGAGAGAATATTAAATTAGGTAAATTACTCTTGTGGAGGGCAAGACTGGTTAATAAAACAAACTTGTACCAGCAGGCAGCTATTTCAACAACTTAATTAGATGACAAGCTTAGTTTGAAGAGAATCCCCTCTAGGTAATCTAAGCTTCCCTTTTTACCCCCCCCCCCCAAAAAAAAGAAAAAAAAATTGGCAGTAGCACCTGTTTCTCATCTTCTGTAAAGTTATTTTAAATTCTCATAGTTCTTGGCCAAAACTACTCAGGAAAAACTTTATTACTGGTGTCACAATGGGAATGACCGTTAGGATTATTTAGGAATTGGTACAGTCCTAAAATGACTTGAATGAAGAACTCTTTAAGTTCTGCCTATTTTTTTTTTTTTTTAAGTTCTGCCTATTAATGCATACCAACTAATTCCTTGTTCTTGACATCTCTCAGCCAAGGAAAACTGTGTACAGTCTGGATGTCTAGTCTAGGAACAACATATGAATTCAGAACCTCCCTGCCCAGACTTTTAGATTGTCTAGCACATGATACTTGGTAGCTGCTCCAGTTTCAGCACTCCATAAGTCATTGAGATTTCTCTTCCAAAAAGGTAACACTATTGTTCTTCATGCCTTCTTTTGTGCCTTCAACCACACCTTTCCCTAAAACATGGGATTCTAACTCCTGTTTTTATCTCGTTTTCTACTTTTCATTAACAATATTCACCTTTTAAAGACTTTATCCAAAAAAAAAAAAAAAAAGACTGTATCCAAAACTAACCTTGATTACTGCTTTCCACATGCATTTTAAATATCATACTAGAAAATAGTTTCAGCTGCCAGCAACATTCTTACCAAAAAATGATCCCCCAAATTTTGTATCAGAAAGGTTTACAACATAGCAGGGACAAGGGCCTTTGGGCCAAGTGTCTGGATAAGAAGAAATAACGTCTCTTTTCAATAACGTCATCATTTTTACTATATACTCCGTGCAACTAAAGGTAAAAGGTGATGGACAAACAAGCAGGCATAACGAAAAGCATTCATCTTACCTCCTGAGTATTCTCATTTGTGTTTCTGGAATACATAAAGCCTTTTCTGGGCTCACTCACAGATTCATTTGTTTTCTTACTGGTCAGCCGGCTCACTCGGCTTTTTTCTGTGATACTGGGTGGTGTGGAACTGCTCACATCTTTGGGGAAAAGTTTTCCAGGTTTTGGAGTGTCTATTGTCTCTAGAAAGTGAGTTCCTTCAGAGACAGCATTATACACAGTTGAGGTCACTTCACTAGCAGTAACACCATCCTTGATTAAAACATTCCTTTTACCATTGGCATGCTCTGATCGGTGAGATCCTTTCCCCTGGCTGTTTCTGGGATCCTTACCCAAACTATCAGATTCATGGTCTGGACAAAGAGCTTTCCGATTATTTTTATTGGAAGCAGCATGATTACGGTGAGAGTGGTGATCATGGTCGGAGTGATGGTCATGGTCATGGTGTATATGGATTTTTTTAACCTTATCTATGCCTATATTCTGAAGCAATTTTCTGAATCCTTCAACTGACAAGGAATTATTTTCTCCATAGCGGTGGAAAAGCTGCTGTAGATGATGTCGTCGTGTGGTAACTGCCAAGTCAACGTTAATGCCAGATTCCCAATTTGTAATAATTTTCTCAGTGGTCTGAGGGAAAGCAGTTGCTGGTTCTAGTTCATGAAGGGGATTTGTGACTGACAGGGTGAAGGTCAGAATCAAGATTACAGATAAATTCCTCGCCATTGCACCTTCCTAGAGAAGACAAAAAAAAATATTCTTGCCTTCACTTTTAAAACAAATTAAGAAATCTTATGCTGAAAATCAATACTAATCAAGGTTTACAGAGCATCATTTAGTGTGACTGTGTAGTACTACATGTGAAAATATAAAGAATTACATATATAAAGGAAATATGAAGAATCCTAGGCTCCTCTACCCTTGCATTGCTAAAACACGTGCAACAACTATAGGATAGTTGAGTGCTGAGACCATAATTAGCACTGCAAATTAACAGTAATTCAGAAATTGGATATTCATGTGGTCACAGCCATACTTGGCAACTTATTACTGCTCTGTGGACCCTCAAAAGGGATCATCAGGTAAGAACAAGGATTCAACACAAAATGCAACTAGCCCCCCATCATCATTGTTCATAGGATAATCTTTAATATATAAAAAAGTAGAAACGGCAATATCAAAATAATTCACCTTTGAAACTTTTTTTTAACTATGTACAAATTAATTTGAGGCCTCTTCCCCGCATCCCACTCCTCAAAGGTACCTAGTTTTGTCACTCTCTTGTATATCCCTTAGGATGTTTTCTATGCATACTCAAGTAGATGTGTCCTTTTTCCTTCACACAACCGGGATCCTTTTTCCCCCCACTCAACAAATGACACTTTTTGGGTCGGTTCTTATATTGATCTCATTCTCTTGAATGACTGCAAAATAACACCCTTTGAAGTAAATTAAACTTCCTAAAAAAAAACTGTATCATTCTTATGTAGCTGTAAAACAGTGAAAATTTTATCACAGACTATCATCACTCATCCACACAATAGTGTTTGGAACCAGAGGCCTACACTCCGAAGAGAAGAATCAGGTTGAGCCTTGGGGTGCCTGGCTGGCTCAGTCAGTGGAGCTTGGGGGTCCTGATATTGGGGTTGTAGGTTTGAGCCCACACTGAGTGTAGAGATTACTTAAAAATAAGACCTTTAAAAGAGTAAAAAAAAATAAAGAGCCCATTTTACATGTATAAAAATACCAAGGTGAGTCTTGAAAAACAGAGCTCAGTTAAATACAGAAGTTATAGTCCAGATAAGTGGATGAACTGATATCTCAGGACCCCGCAGATGTCTAGCCCCAACGAAGGACGTGATTGTGACCAAATTCACCTGCCTTCAGCCGAAGAAGCTAGGGGTTGGGTTCCGGAGCTAGGGAGCAAGGACGGGGCAACCTAGATGTACGACTTTCAGCTGTTTCCTGCACCAGGAAAAGCTGGTAATGATACATATGTGACGGATGACTTGAGAAACCACACGAACGAATGCCTGTGCAGGTGCTCCTTAACTGTCATTTGTTGCACACTGCTGCTTATCATACCGGGAGCCCTGGAAAATAGAAGTATGACTACCACAGGGCTAGTCTCCTGAAAGAAGAATTTTCAGGGCCCGAAGTTTTGGTAATTCAGTTAATAATATGCAGAAGAGAAAGATTAAGAAATCATTCGTAGGAGAGAGAGAGAGAGAGAGAGAGAGGCAAGGAGCGGGGTGGGTGGGGACGGACACAGACGGATGGTTCAGCGGGAAGCTCCACGCTTTTCTCCAGGGAGGATGCTTAGGGCGGTCGCGGACCGGGCGATCTTCTCTTCCCGGCAAATCAGCATGTGCGGAAGAAAAAAGAAAGCCGAAGGGCAAGGGCCTGGAAAAAGGGGCGAGTGGAGAAAACGGGAAAGAGGACACGAAACTGCTTCCAAAGGCTTTTTATTTTTAAGCACGCCAGTACCTTCTTCGAATGGGAGGTGAACCGGACAGACTGCTTCCTCCTAAAGTCCTTCCTTCGCCGGACCCCGAAGCCCAACCATGCCCGCGCAAGCCGGGCCTCCACTGTCCCCTCCCGAAGCTGCGGGACTCACCTCTCCGCGGCCTCGCCGTCCCGCGGCCCGGCCCCGCGCGCCGGCTCGGTGCCCCGCGGGCGGTCCGGAGGGTTCGGAACCGGTCCGTGGTTCTCTCTGGGGAACCTCTACAGGGCGCGGAGAGGCTGCGGTCCCATCGGCCCGGCTGCCCCTCGGCCGGGGTGCCGCCGCGCAGCCACGGGGAAGCCGCGCCCCACGCGCCTCGCCTCGCCTCCCGGGAGCAGGAGGACAATTACTAATTACCGCCGCGCGCAGCGCGCCGCGGCGAACCACCGCCCCCGCCGGCCATGACTGCGGGGCATGCGCAGTGCGACCCGGGACCCCGTCCGCGAGCGGCGGATCCGCGTGTCCGTCTGTTCGCCGGTGCCAGGGGGCTCGCAGCAGCGGGGAGGGGCGAAGGCGCGGCCAGAGCGGGCCCCGAGCGCCGACCCCAGCTAGCCGGGGGCCCTCCGCGGCTGTGTCCTCAGGCTCCGCCACCCCGCCCGGGGAGCCTGGCCGGGAGAGGCCGCGGGACGTTCCTGAGCAGCACACGAGCCGTGGCACACGGGCCCCGGGGGAAGGGCCCGGGCTACTCCAGCGAGGCCCTCATTCCCGGGACGGAGGCTGTGCTCCCGCGCTGGGTCAGCGCCCGCCACGGAGCCGCGAGCCGCGCTCGGGAGGCGAGGCCCACCGGCGCCGGGCGAGGGGGCGGGCCCGGCGGGGGGCGCGGCCGCCTCCGCCCCGCCCCCGGCCGCCTCGGAAACGCGGTGCGAGTGGCACCCGCGCGAGAGGCGGCCGGGCGACAAGTTCCGCCCCGGGGCCGGAAGTGCGCGCCCCGCTCTCGGCCGCGGCCCCGCCGGCGACATGGGGGCGCCGGTGCTGGAGGTGTCTCACGTGTTTTGCTGCCCAAACCGGGTGCGGGGAGCCCTGAGCTGGAGCTCCGGGCCCGGAGGACTTTTGGCCTTCGGCACGTCCTGTTCCGTGGTGCTGTACGACCCTCAGGTGAGAGAAGAGGCCCGACGCCCTGGGGCGCTCGCTCGGTCCGAGCGGCGGGAGGCTGCGCGCGCGGGACTTCCTCGGCCGCTGGCTCGCCTGGCAGCCTGGGGCCACCGGGGCCTGGCCTGGCGCCCCACGTAACCCCGCCGGAAACACAGCCGCCTCTGCAGCCTTCCCTGGGAACTGTCGTGGTGTTGACCAGTTTGAGTTTTAAAGGATTTGCAGTTTGGGTCTGGATGAAAGCCGTAGTCACAGGTGCTTCCTCATTTCTGTGTTTCCTTCAGAATTATTTAATAAGCTTGTATTGGGTTTCAAAGAAATACCACTTGCATTTCGGCTTTGGAAATAGACTTTTTTTTTTCATGTTTATTTTTATTACTATTTGTGTATATACATATTTTTTTGAAGATTTATTTATTTACTTATTTATTTATTCGTGATAGACCTAGAGAGAGAGAGAGAGACAGGGGCAGAGACACAGGCAGAGGGAGAAGCAGGCTCCATGCAGGGAGCCCGACGCGGGACTCGAACCCGGGACCCCAGCCAGGATCGCGCCCTGGGCCAAAGGCAGGCGCCAAACCGCTGAGCCACTGAGGGATCCCATATATATATTTTTTTTATTGGAGCTCGATATGCCAACATATAGCGTAACACCCAGTGCTCATCCCGTCCACTGCGCCCCCCTCAGCGTCCGCTCACCCAGTCACCCCAACCCCCCGCCCGGGAATAGACATTTTAAGGAAGGCATCATTGGGATAAAGGTCAAAAGGGTTAGGAATCCTAAGCTTTAGTTATAAGGCAGAACTTGCACATTCCTTGAACTTCATCCATTCAGTTGATTTTTTTTTTTCTTGCTGTTTTACCTAACTTTTCAAGTGACGGTTTTTGCATTCTTCCCAGAGTTGTTGTGATTCCATTCTCATTGTCTAATTTTGGACCATACAGTTAGTGTTGCCTCTCAAAGTGATAGAAATGAAAATGCCATGCTGGAAATAGCTATTTGTATTTCTTGTACTGCTTATTAATTTGATTAAAAATCCCATTATTCTCATAACCTTTTTATACTCAGATTTGTATATGAAATGGTTGTATTCATTTTCCGTATCTTTTTTTTTTTTTTTTTTAAGATTTTATCTATTTATGAGAGAGACACAGAGAGAGAGAGAGAGAGGCAGAGACACAGGCAGAGGGAGAAGCAGGCTCCATGCAGGGAGCCTGATGTGGGACTCTATCCCAGATCTCCAGGATCACACCCCTGGCCAAAGGCAGGGACCAAACCCCTAAGCCACACAGGGATCCCCTCATTTGTATCTTGAGCTTACTTGGCAAGCTTGTTTTCCTATTATTGTCATGCATTCTTACTGGCAACTGAAAGCATGAACACCAAGGGTAAACTTTACCGAATCAAAGGCTGACTCAGCTGGAGAAGCCTGTGGTTCTGCAGCCAATTAATGTATTTGTGGCCATGTTAGGGAATTTTAAGTTACCAAAAAGTATATTGGGCCTAAAAAGTAGTTTGTTTTGTTAGATATTTACTGTTTGGACACTTAATTAATTATTGAAATAAGAGCATATCAGATGCAAAAATAAAGTTTTGGAGTGATATTCAGCAAATTTTTGAGGACCCTCTATGGGCTAGCCCTGGACTGGTGGTGATGACACAAAGAAAAGAGGTAACATTATTCCTGCCCATCAGGGAGTTCTTTTTTTTTTTTTTTTCCCCATCGGGGAATTCTTAATCTGGTGAGAGAGACAGTGAAATACTATGAATTGTTCCACAATTTCAAGTAATTTATGTGTGAAATACACTAGTTTTTTTGCACATTTACATGTGCATACTTTTTAATCAGTCTTGAGAATTTCAGTTGCATATAAGCAGATAGAAAGCTAATGTTATTGGCAGTAGAGAAAGGAGTCTAAAGAGGAAGGCACTGTAGTCACAGAGTTAACTTAAGCAGTGTGAGAAGTAAAGAAAGCCCAAGTGTGGAGGGATTTTGCTGAAATGAAAGCAGTCTCAGGGGCTGCTGGGAACTTGGCTGTAGGCCTTGAAAGGAGCTGGTACCTGAGGACCTTAGTTATAGCTAGGTAACTTTATATCATTAGGGCTGAAGGACCCAATACCTGCAAAGTTGAGCCATGAATTTGAATCCAGTAATCATGAATTCCTCTATTGAAGGGTTTTTTGGGTCAATACAGCTCTCGGGTTGGTGTAAGCATGGTAGAAGTAGACCTGTGGGAGCTCAAGGAAGAGTTACCTTGTCTAGCCTGGGATGTAGACCAGCTCTCCAGTAGAGAGAATGGAGGTGTTTAACAGGAGCTAGCAGATGAAGACCTGGGAGCTCAGTGTGCTAAGAGCACAGGACATAGAGGGGAGTGTGGAGTGGTGGAAAAGGCAGGCACATGTTGGAGTGAATGGAGAGTTTATAATTTAAAGTTTATAAATTACGGAAGGTGATTCGGTTTGGAGTAATCCTGAACTTTTTATTAGCATCAAAACCACTGATACCTGACTTTTATTAATTTATTAATTTATCTATGGGATAAATTGTAATTTACTGATGTTTTCTTCTCTAAAGAAAAGAATTGTTGTTACCAACCTGAATGGTCACACTGCTCGAGTTAATTGCATACAGTGGATTTGTAAACAAGATGGTTGTAAGTATCAATCTGGTTGTTAATGCTGATCTTATTTTCTGATAATGTATGATTAGTAATTTTTCTTTTCATCACTTGTCTAAACATTAGCTTATCTGATATGCATTTGGAAAGCAGAAGAAAAATGGTATGCCCAGGGAAACATCTGACCTGTACTTTATAGAAATTATGAATGACACAGCAGTGCCCAGGGTGAGGCAGCCCCTGACTATGGCTAGACCCTCTCCATCACCCACAGTTTTTGACCTAAAAGCCTGTAAACAGGGCCTGTGTTGGGGTACAGGCTGGGATTCAGAGGATTTGGCTTGAGATCTATCTCTGCCACATACCAGCTATTGCTTTTTTTTTTTTTTTTTAAAGATTTTATTTATTTATTCATGATAGTCACACAGAGAGAGAGACAGAGGCAGAGACACAGGCAGAGGGAGAAGCAGGCTCCATGCAGGGAGCCCGACATGGGGTTCGATCCCGGGTCTCCAGGATCGTGCCCCGGGCCAAAGGCAGGCGCCAAACCGCTGCGCCACCCAGGGATCCCCCAGCTATTGCTTTTTTAGGCGGGACATTGCATCTCTGTTTACTCCAGTTTACATTGTAGTAATACCTAAAAAATAAATGCTTAGACTTGATCAGGTGACCTTAGAGGTTTGCAACACTTGTGAAGTCAAAATTATTTTCAGAATAATAGAAGTTACTCAAAGCTTTCATTCTCATCCTGTCATCCTGTCTCAAGTATATGGTGGCATATTGCAACAGATTTATTTATTTATTTATTTGAAAGATTTTATTTATTCATGATAGACATAGAGAGAGGGGCAGAGATACAGGCAGAGGGAGAAGCAGGCTGCATGCCAGGAGCCTGATGCGGGACTCAATACCAGGACTCCAGGATCACGCCCTGGGTCAAAGGCAGGCACTAAACTGCTGAGCCACCCAGGGATCCCCCTGCAACAGATTTAATACAGAAGCAGATCTGAAAATCCAGTTGTATTCTAATAAAATCAGATGTTAAACATATTTGCAGAAATATAAAATAGTGCCTCTCTTTCCATTTTTTATTTTGGAAAATATAAAGATTCCCTCCATCACTCCCTGCAGATGTTTTTTTATGTTAGCGTGATGGAGTTCATCATCATTTTTAAATAAACTAATAAAGTAATTTTCAAATTTCTGGTTTAATTTCTAATGTGGTTGATATTGGTGCATATAGTCCATATAAACAAAAGTTTTTTGGGTTCTCAAAAAATTTTAAGGGTGTAAAGGAATATTGATAACAGAAAATTTGAGAATTACTGGACTAGATTATCTCTAGGTCTCTTTTATCTCTAAGATTCTGTGACTAAAGAGTTTTTAGGGATCCCTGGGTGGCGCAGCGGTTTGGCGCCTGCCTTTGGCCCAGGGCGCGATCCTGGAGACCCGGGATCAAATCCCATGTCGGGCTCCCGGTGCATGGAGCCTGCTTCTCCCTCTGCCTGTGTCTCTGCCTCTCTCTCTCTCTCTCTCTGTGTGACTATCATAAATAAAATAAATAAATAAAAATAAAAGCTTTAAAAGTGAGGTTACATAAAATGAACTGCTTGTGTTTCACTGTGATCTATAAGTATTACATTTGATTTCCTCTAAGATGAAGGCTGTATCACCAAATAATTAACATTTTTTTCTAACCCAAGTATTAGTGACATATAAAATTTTAATGATACCATTTTATATTTTCAGGGGTGCCTGACTGGCTCAGCCAGTAGAGCATGTGACTCTTGATCTCAGGGTTGTGAGATCAAGTCCCATGTTGGTTGTGGAGCCTACTTAAAATTAAAAAAAAAAAGTATCTTTTTTTTTTTTTTTTTTTAAGATTTTGTTTATTTATTCATAGAGACACACACACAGAGAGAGAGAGAGAGGCAGAGACACAGGCAGAGAGAGAAGCAGGCTCCACATAGGAAGCCTGACGTGGGACTCAATCTCCGGATAACACCCCAGGCTGCAGGCGGCACTAAACCGCTGCGCCACCGGGGCTGCCCCGTATCTTTTTTTTTTTTTTAAGGATTTTTTTATTTATTCATGAAAGACACAGCGAGAAAGACAGACATAGACAGAGGGAGAAGCAGGCTCCCTGCAGGCAGTCTGATGTGAGACTCAATCCCAGAACCTTGGGATCACGACTTAAGACAAAGGCAGACAGTCAACCACTGAGCTACCTAGGTGCCCCACCGTTTCATATTTTTAAACTGATTTTTAACACATTACTTTTCTCTACCTTATAGTAATTTCCCAAATCATGTAGTTAAATGGCTTAATTTCTGTGATGTATGAAGAGATTAAAGCCCAGAATCACAGCTGGCTGGCAGTAGAATTAGGACATGAACCTGGGACTTCTGACTACAAATCCAATATCCTTTAGACAATCTCCCAACTGCTTCCCCTAAGTATCTAGCACATAGGCCAGAAGAAACAAACCAATGGAAAATACAAACCAAAATTCTATTTGATTATTTCTTCCCCTTTTGGTTGTTACTCCTTCTGTTATCAACAAGAAGTTGTAAGTGGTTAAAATAGCTACTTTAAAATATTTGTCTTGGGATCCCTGGGTGGCGCAGCTGTTTGGCGCCTGCCTTTGGCCCAGGGAGTGATCCTGGAGACCCGGGATCGAATCCCACATCGGGCTCCCGGTGCATGGAGTCTGCTTCTTCCTCTGCCTCTCTCTCTCTCTCTCTCTCTCTCTCTCTGACTATCATAAATAAATAAAAATTAAAAAAAAAATAAAAAAAAATAAAATATTTGTCTTATTTCAAAAATAGGTCACTTACTTGGTAGCAGCAGCTGACTATAATGTCTTACATGTTATTCCTGCCAAAAGTGTTTAGACTGAATCTTACATGAGGAAACAATCAGATATATTCAGATTGAGGGTCGTTCTTCAAAACAACTGGCTAGGACTTCTCATTGTTGCAAAAAGGGGGGACTGGGAAACTATTCTAAATTGCAGGAGACTAAGAAGATATGACAACTAAATACTGTGTGGTCCTTAGATTCAGAATTTTATTTTATTTTTATTTTTAAATATTTATTTATTTATTTATTCATGAGAGAGAGAGAGAGAGAGAGAGGCAGAGACCTAGGCAGAGGGAGAAGCAGGCTCCCTGCAGGAGCCTGATGTGGGACTCGATCTCGCAACTCCAGGATCATGCCCTGTGCTGAAGGCAGAAGCTCAACTACTGAGCCACCCAGGCTTCCCTAGATTCAGAATTTTAAAAAGTTATAAAAGACGGTACTGGAACCACTTGGGGCAATTTTAGTATGGACTGTATGTCACATTAATGATACTGTATCAACTGTTAAAACTGTTGAATATGATAATTGTATTGCAGGAATGTAGGGCAGTGTTCCAAATCTAGTAAGATAGATGATAAAGTTTTTGAGAGTCAGGGGTCTTGATATCTGCAATTTATTTTTATTTATTTAATTTAAAAAAATATTTTATTTATTTATTAGAGGCACAGAGAGAGAGGCAGAGATGTAGACAGAGGGAGAAGCAGGCTTCATGCAGGGAGCCTTATGTGAGACTTGATCCTGGGACTCCAGGAACATGCCCTGAGCTGAAGGCAGACCCTTAACCACTGAGCCACCAGGCATCCCTGCAATTTATTTTTAAACGGTTTGTCATAAACAAAGAGGTCCATGTATATATATACATATATATATATATATATATGGATAAAGATGTTACATAAATGTGGCAAAATGTTAACAGTGGTGAGTCTAGGTAAGGGGTGTATGAGTTTTCTTGTATCCTTTCTGTAGCTTTGAAAATTTTCAAAATAGCTAGGGAAAACATATTTATGGAAATATAATTTTTTCTAGCTCCTTCTACTGAATTAGTTTCTGGAGGATCTGATAATCAAGTGATTCACTGGGAAATAGAGAATAATCAGGTGAGTAGACATGTTTATAGTTATAAGAAATGACTTATATCTGCTTTTATTTTTCAGCTCTTTTCCTTATAGCTACTGTGTTCTTTTATGAAGTTGCTTCATTTTTATCAGTAATCCAGATCCTATATCTTCTATACTTCACATGCCCTGTATCTTTCCTCTAATATTTTCTCCTGTATTCATATGACTGTTATTCATTTCTGTTAATTTCCATCATTTTGGAATGGTTTTCAGACTGCACTTACAGGGGCTGTTCTGTTTTCAGTGATAGCAAAAATTAATACTGCCCATGTTCATAGGAAAGATGTTACCATGTGGATTATAGCTTTACATAATTCTGAGTAATGTTATGATATGCAGTGCTGAGTATGGATGGATCTCTATTGATGAACACTAGGTCATTTCTAGTTGTAAGCAAAGATTAAAAGCATGTTAGACATTTGGACATCTGTCGTGCAGAAGATGAAGATGAGATAGAATCCTGTTTATAATTCATGTACATGGTTTTGAAGGAAAAAAGGAACTTAAATAGCTAAAGTACAAGGGTAGCTCCATGAATATGTGCTCTGACTTGCTGTACCACAACCATGATGCTGTGAGTGCAGTAGAGGTTTGTTTTTGTTTTGTTTTGTTTTATTAAAGATTTTATTTATTTATTCATGAGAAAGAGAGAGAGAGACAGAGACACAGACAGAGGGAGAAGCAGGCTCCATGCAGGGAACCTGATGGCGGGACTTGATCCCGGGACTCCAGGACCACTCCCAGGGCCAAAGGCAGGCACCAAACCGTTGAGCCACCCAGGGATCCCAGTGCAGTGGAGTTTTAAGAAGTGGCCTTTGAGTTGGGTAGGGATAATTTCCTTGGGAGGAATTTAAGGGGCTAGAAGTCCTGGTAGGAAGACTGGTATAAATAACAAAGCTCAGGTGGCTAGAAGTCCTGGTAGGAAGACTGGCATAAATAACAAAGCTCAGGTGATAAAGGAGATCGCCTGCTCAGAAGTATCCAGTCTTAACCAAAGCCTAAGATGTCTTTAGGACAGGCTTCTCTAAAGTTTATTCAGAGAATTATTCATCTTTCAAGAAGTTAACATGAAAAAAGGAGTCTGGCAAATCAAGGTTGGGAAATACTTTTGGTATATATACCTAAAGTATAAATCCTATACTTTTTTTTAGAGAGTCCCAGTGTACCATGAGTACAGTGAAAACCCTGTAGAGTTCTGACATGGACGAATGTATCTTCGTTTAACTAGCATTTGCCAAATTTCTTTCAAGTCTGAACTTTTTATTTTTTCTTTTAATCTCTTAGCATTCTTTGTAACTCTGAATGACATAGTTTTGGAAACGTTCCTAGGCAATTCATTGTAGGCAGTAAAGTATAATAGAAGATCGTGTGGGAATGTGAATATCACCTTTAAGAGTTTGCTTTATTAGCAGGCATTTGGTAGTCATTGATGATTTCTAAGCAGAAGAATACGAATGTCAAAGAAGACTAATCTGACAGCAGTGTGCCAAATTAAAGTAGGAAAAAATATGAAGAAAGTGGTGGGATGTGTTTTTGAAGGGAAGATGATTTTGACATTGACTAGTTATCAAAGGGGTAGGAGCTGGTATCAGGGGAGTGAGTAATTAAAAATAGTGGGATTCTGTTTTCAGGTCCTGGAAGAAAGGTGCTTCTACAAAGAAAAAATAGGGAAGTAGGAAGGAAGATGTGGAATTTACTTGTAGACCTGTCACTTGAATTACTGGCCAGATATCCAGACTTGTCCTCAGAAGGAGAGGATAGGTGTGGAGGTGGTGATATTGAAAGCACCTAGACTTGAAATAAGAGCAGAGAGGGGTGTAGCAAACTTAACTCCTGTTTGGATTGATCTTGGCAGAGGAATCCAAAGATTGATTTGAGCACTCATTTTTGAGATTTTTGAGGTGACACTTGCAAAACTCTTTCCTCAGTGTTGCCTTATACTTCTGTCAATAGAGAGGACTGTACTTGAGCAAGTATCTCATGGCAGACAGCAAACTTAGAAGCCAGAAGAGAATGTGAGGCCAGATAGGGTGGAGGACAGCAGGAGGGTTAAACTCCTAAAAGGGGATGAATGAAATAAGAGGATTTAGGGGGAAGGGTCCACACATGGAAACCTTAAGAGGCTTACAGGTTCCTTTTCATACGCATTTCCATGTATACAGGTGCTCAACACACTTTGACTTCTGATAAAAGGAAATAATCCTAAACTGGTATAATGAGAGATTTGCGCCTCCAACGATTAAGTATTGTTTATTAACAAGCTGGTGCACTTGAGAGGTTTCTTTTGTTTTTCAAATTATCTGATGGTAGATATATAATCCTGCCTAAAAATGTAAACTGAGTAATTTCAAAAGATTTAATTTTTTAGGGAGTAATGATACAGACTCATGTAAAAAAAGTTTAAATATAGAAAAGTATGAAAAAGGAATTATGAAACCTCAACAGAATTAATAACATTCTAATGACCATTATTCTAGGTGTCTATTTTGTGTGTATAATTATACATAAAAGAGATTATACTGGGGATCCCTGGGTGGCTCAGTGGTTTAGTGCCTGCCTTTGACCCAGGGTGCAATCCTGGAGTCCCAGGATTGAGTCCTGCGTCTGGCTCCCGGCATGGAGCCTGCTTCTCCCTTTGCCTGTGTCTCTGCCCCCGCCCCCCCCATGTCTATCATGAGTAAAAAAAAAAAAAAATCTTTAAAAGAGATTATACTGTACTTGAGTTTTTAAAAATGAGTTTTTAAAGAAGCCCAAGGTCAATGATTATACTAAGTTAACGTACAGATCCTAATACATAACTGTTAATCATTATGTTGAGTGCCAGAGTTTTGCTTAATTCAGAAAACAACTGAGCAGGTGTTTTTTTTTTTTGAGCAGGTGTTGAAGGGGCTTCTCTATTTCAGTAGACAGCAGATTACAGAAGACATCTCACACATTTCGAACTCTAAAAAGTATACCTAAAATAGCAGAAATGATACCACAGGGAATAATCTTGCATGGCAGGCAGGTAGATGGGATTTCCTAGTTCCATTTGTGATTTTTTTCATGTTCTCGCTGTACCGGATTCAGGCAAGTATCATGAGTGTATGCTAAAAGTACTTGGTAAAAGTTAGATGGAGAATAGATTACCCAATTCCAAAGTATGATCTCACATAGTATCACCAAAAAAATTAACTTCACAGTGAAAAAACCTGGCAGACACTACCTCTACTACAATACCAAAGTTAACATCGCTAAAACTGGGACTGACATAAATGTATTGTCTAATGTAATGCTAGTGGATAGTAATGATGTCAAAATGTATAACCAGAATATAATATCATTAGGAAATATCACACTACAAAAGAAGGAACATTCCACAAAGCGGGTTGTAGTCTTCAAAAATATCAATGTTGTGATTGTCTTTTTCTGTTATCTTTTTTATTGGCTATAGTGTATGCCTATGATAATTTAACCAGTTCCTTTTAGAAATTTTAAGTTGATTGGAATTTTTCACTATTATAAAGAGTGTGGATGAATGTCTTTCTGCATTTGTCTTTTATTATTTGTTACACTAATGTAGGTAGCATCTCAGAGTAGATTTTTTTTTTTTTTTTAGGATTTTATTTATTCATGAGGGACAGAGAGAGAGACAGAGAGGCAGAGACACAGGCAGAGGGAGAAACAGGCTCCATGCAGGGAACCTGACGTGGGACTTGATCCCCGGTCTCCCGGATCACGCCCTGGGCTGAAGGTGGTGCTAAACCGCTGGGCCACTGGGGCTGCCCTCAGAGTAGATGGGAAATTGCTGTGTCAAAGACTGTGTAGGTCTATGTGTCCTTACTGTGGTCAGACCGTCTCTGAAGTTTACATTCTCTTCAATTTGAAAGAATGTATTTCTGTGTCAGGCATTTTAACTGTACCTTTAATTCTGTGATTTTAGTTGAATAAAGATGGAACTCTTAATTCCTTTTTTATCACATATTTTTGTCCATTCTTTCTGATACAGCTTTTAAAAGCTATCCATCTTCAAGGCCATGAAGGACCTGTTTATGCAGTGCATGCTCTTTACCAGAGGAGGGCATCAGATGTTGAATTACATACATTGATAGTTTCTGCAGCTTCAGATTCTACCGTTCGAATATGGTCTGTAAAGGGTTCAGAAGGTAGGTTTAGAGACACTATAATCCAAATGAAGTAGTAATTGTCAAATGAATGACAGAAGAACATACATACCATTTTCAAGTGTTTTAAGTCCTTTTGTTCTCTGTAATGTTGTTAAAAGCTGATCATATAGTGGTGAACATTAAGGAAGGCATGTGATGTAATGAGTGCTGGGTATTCTATAAGACTGATGAATCACTGACCTCTACCTCTGAAACCAGTAATATGTTAATTAATTGAATTTAAATAAAAATTTTTTTTAAAGTTGATCATTTAAATTGACATGGTCACTGGGGTCCCAGGATTGACCTCTCTCATCCCATCCTGCACCCAGGGCTGTATTGATGCTACTCTACCTTTTCAGGTAGATAAGCTCAAAGTTAGTTGTTCATGATTTTTTTTTTATTATTTCTTAGTAATGTGCCTTCAGACCTTGAACTTTGGAAATGGATTCACTCTGGCTCTCTCTTTATCTTATTTGCCTAATACTAATGGTGAGTACCCTGCTGAATACACATTAAAACAGCAGTATATTTTTATCTCCATACAAGCAGAACCTAGGGATCCCTGGGTGGCGCAGCGGTTTGGCGCCTGCCTTTGGCCCAGGGCGCGATCCTGGAGACCCGGGATCGAATCCCACGTCAGGCTCCTGGTGCATGGAGCCTGCATGGAGCCTGCTTCTCCTTCTGCCTATGTCTCTGCCTCTCTCTCTCTCTCTCTCTGTGACTATCATAAATTAAAAAAAAAAAAAAAAATTAAAAAAAAAAAAAAAAAAACAAGCAGAACCTAAAAGAAACATTGGGTCTTAATTTCATATCTAAGTGTTTTCATGAAACAAGTTGAAACATGGGTAATATACTTTTTAAAAGAATTAAAGTATAGTTGACAAAATGTTAACTTTAGTTTCAGGTGTACACCTGAAACTTCTACTACTATGTACCTTATGCTATGACTAGAAGTTTACTTTGGTTTTCAGTATTCAAATGATCTTTGTACATAAAATTAAGGGAAGCTGCTAAGAATTTTGATAACTGTTGAAAATTTAAGTCACTTAATATGTACTTGGTATTGATACTGTTATCTATCAGATATCAACATTTATAGGTCTTATTTGGGAAAATTAACTCTCTGAAGGTGAAGGTCTAGGATAAGTAGAAAAAATACTGAAGATGGACCCTATGAATCTGTGAAGATGAGAGCCTTTTCACATCTTGCATAATGACCATTTGCTCGAGACCACTTAAAATTTCCCAATAGGAAACTTTCCCTTTATACTCTGAAACCCATCTGTCTGTACCTTTGATTATCCTCCACAAAGTTTATGGCCTGTGAGTCGGTCCATCTCTACCACCTAAGTTGCCTGGAGAACATAGCTAGCGCAGAAAGGCAGGCCTGGTAACTGTCAGTCTCTGGTGCCCTCTGTAGCAGGAACTGCTACTCTGCGGTTTCATGTGATGCTCCCACTTTGTGTGAGGGCTTCCCAGTAGGAGGAATTCATACATTCTGGCTTTATAACAGAGAATTTAGTTTTCTTCCCATCCACACTGAAGTCATGTGACTGGGGTTTGTTTTTTGCTTGATTTAAACTGAGAAAATCTTTGAAAAGCACACTTATATTTACATTTACTTAGAAGAAGTCATTTTATTTGCTGTCCTTTGGTAAAATGAATTTTTTATAGCCTCATCTTTCATAGCATTTTAACCATGTGCTTTTTTTTTTTTTTTAACAAATTGAGGTATAAGTGATATATTAGTTTTAAGTGTACAACATGATTCAGTCTTTTTATATGTTGAGAAATGAGTATGTCAGTACAGTAGGTGATTAACATCCCTGACCATACATAGTTACAGAATTTTTTTTCCTTGTGATGAGAACTTTTAAGATCTACTCTCTTAAAAAAAAAGAAAAAAAAAAAAAGATCTACTCTCTTAGCAACTTTAAATTGCATAATAATTACATGCCCTTAATAATTACAATGCCCTTTTACTTTATTCTCTACATGCTTTATGAATTTGGTTTTACTGTTGAAATCTCAAACAAAATGTAAGGTGCTTCAAGTAACAAACATACCCTTAAGTTTTTGTGCATTAGCTGTGATGCTAGGCTCATAGCTCTTATATTTTCTCACTCAGTTGGGCTAACAACTTTTTGGATTAATCTTCTGGTTGGCTTGATGAAATGCTCCCAACTTGCTTCTTGTGTTTCTCTTTTCACCACTAATTCTATCATAAATGACACATGATGGAGGAAAGGACTCTCGGTTAATTAGTAGTCATTCTTTGCCAAGGAGCCATTTAATAGAACATTTTAGAGTGTTCATTTTATTCTTATTGACATTTATTGAGGACTTTCAATTTATTTGTTCAGGGTGTGGAAAATAGAAGCCTGGATTCTTTACCCAATAAAGAATCCAGCATTGGTGGTAATAAAATGTGATGGAACATTTACAGTAAAGCTTTTTTATTCTTCCAGTACCAATATTAGCATGTGGCGATGATGACTGCAAGATTCACTTATTCGTTCAACAAAATGACCAGGTAATTAATGATTTCATTAAGATACTAGAATTATGTTCTGCTTAATTATACATCTTAAAACAGACTATTTCCAGATTGTAGAATTTTAGGGTTGTTCTAATCTAAACCAAAATAATCTAAAAGGAGAATCTTTTTTGACAGTCCTCTCTTAAGACAGCTTTACACTGAACACCAAGTAAGTGCTGCCTTGGCCATGTGGTCCAGAGTTGTTAGGTGAGAAACAGGTCATTAGATGGGGGAAGGACAGGAGGAATATGTGGGGTAGTAGATTTTCGTTTTCTTTTTTCTTTTTCTGTAAATTTTAAATAAAGTATAACTTATGGTGAAATTCCCCTGGCGGTGTTTATTTGTTGTTCTGAGCTTTACCTATACATTGAGTGGTTAAATTAGAGGAGAGAAGTTGCAGAAAAGAGATTAACTTCAGGCTTATTTATTTAATAATGGAAATACCTGTTTCTTTGCATTCTATAAGAAAGTTTAAAATGGTTGTGAATGTCCAGCCAACCAACTTTTTTCTATAGGACAGCGCATGTCAGTTTATCTGACAAACATTTAGAGTATTTAAGGTCTATAGATACTATCTTATCTACCTAGATGAGTTAAATGATTATGAGATTTTTTTCATTCCCAAATGAGACCTCTATCTTCTATCTGATCAGATAGTGTTCCCAGTTTAAAAATAAAAAACCATTAGGTGTGTTAGGACTGGCTGTGATCCCAATGAAATCACTGATATACATGAAAATACTAAATTCTCACATCAAGCCTATGATTTTTGTTATCTTACTAGTTTCAGAAAGTGCTTTTTCTCTGTGGACATGAGGATTGGATAAGAGGCGTGGAATGGGCAACCTTTGGTCAGTATGAAATCTTGCTGAAGTACATATAATGGAGCAAGTGTGTGGATCTTTCAGAAAAGGAGCTTCTTAGGTTTCATTTAATGTTTTCTTTTTACGTGATATTTTTCTATTGTCCCTATTAGAAGATACTTACCCCTTTGTTATCTATTAATTGGGGTGATAGAGGGTGAAATTGATGTTTTAAACAGGACACTAGCTGACTATTACCCATGCAGACATTTCTTGAGTTCTTTGTAGAATCTTATAGACTGTATAAGAATGCTGCATGTTAAAAAAAAAAAAAATGCTGCATGTTGTAACCATTTATTAGCATTGTATGTATATTTGCTAATGTTACTAAAAAAGATTATAGGTCAAATGAATGAAGAGTAGGGAAGCAAAGTCTCAGTTTTTCAGGAAATCTAGAGATCACCATATTGTAGAGGAGAAAAATCTTATAACTAAATTTAAGAATATAATGTTTAAAAATATATAACATTTGTTGTTTTATTAGGTAGAGATCTTTTCCTAGCAAGCTGTTCACAAGATTGCCTGATACGAATATGGAGGCTGTATATAAAATCAACATCTTTAGAAACTCAAGATGATGATAATATAAAACTGAAGGAAAATACTTTTACAATAGAAAATGAAAGTGAGTAATAATGAAAATATTTAATGTAACAGCTTCCTAGCTCATTCATCTGTTTCACTACACACCTGTGTGAAGGTTATTTTTTCAGAAGTATCAGATCAGTATCAGATCAGATACATTTAAAAATTTATTTTTTATTTTTTCATTCATCAAAAAAACATTCAAGCTCCCAAAACAAATTTGAGGAGTTAATTTGGGTTTGAATTGAAGAGCAAGGCCAAGTTAAATATGAAAACCAAGTTTTCATTTGGTAAAGCTGAAATCCATGTACACATTCTAATCAAAGACCAGTCCCGCGTAGGATTTTTCAGGTGTTCGCTGCCTTTGCTGCTTTGGCTTTGCTTTTCCCCTTCCCTTTTTCTTGCTTTACCTTCAGCCTTTTCCTTTGCCTTTGGTTCATCTATATGGGATACTGTCCATGCTGGTCTAGAAGGCTCTTTTTGTTTCTCTTAATTTCAGTCTCTATTTTCATGTCATCTTTTTTCATCTTGTACTACACACTGAGTTTGCTCTTGACAATGTTTGGGTACCACCACAGTTGCTATCTCTTGAACATCTTTCATTAAAACATCACTATCTATTTTAAGAATACTTTTTTAAGTTTGCTGAGTTCCTTTGGGGCATTCTTTTTTCTCTTTTCCGCATCTTCCTTTTCCACTTACTCTGTAAGCTTTTAGCCATATGTTACCTGGGAAGCGGGAAACTTGGAGACCAGACACTGTACACAAGCCACGCTGACCGGAAGCCACTGCCTATACGTTTTTTTAAAAAAGGTTTTATTTGAGGATGTTATTTTTCATATATGAGATTTATTTTTCTTCCTAACCATACTAGTAAGATTTTTAAAAATTGCTGAAAATGTTTAATATTTTCTTAGTAAATTAATTTGTAAAATGATGCCAAATTTTCAGCGTTAGCATAGGAAGATCTAAAGGAATAAAGAGAATTATCTATACCTTTACTGAATAAGAGACATGCCAAAGCACTATACTTCAGTGGTATATGTAATTCTGATTTTCTTACTGTCTGGAGTCAGAACAGTCCCCCTGCATGATAGATCCTGCTGGAATGTTGTATTTGAAGGAAATATTTTTGAGTATTCAACTAAATTATAAAGTTAGCCCTCAGTGAGCGTTGTTTACCTAGGAATACTCTTCCTTGTTATTACTCTGTTTTTTAAAGCCCATTAGGGTTGGGATTTTGTAACATCGTTTTATGGGGAGAACCAAAAAATCCTTAATCAGTGTGTTATGAGTAGCTAGCTAATCCCAAGTAAGAAATTTTTGTGATATTTTTATCAATTATTTTATTTGAACAGTCACAATACTGATTTGACTTCCTCTATTTCTGTATTTAAGCTAAGTTTCTTAAAAATAGTATTAGGTTATTACACATTGATAGTGTGGAGAGCAAGGAAAGCTGACATGTCTGGTTTTGCTTTTTAATTGCAATGTAAGAGTAGTTGTTCCTGAACACTTTTAAAATTGAACATATTCCTTAGCATGTATTTATGATTAGATAGAAAAACTTGAGAGAAAAATTTATATATCTTTAGAACTTTTTTCTTTGTAATTTTGAACAGTGGATAAAATTAATTTATTTTTTGTTGAATCTAAATCATGTTCAGATTTTTGAAGGAGGGTATGAAATTGTACAATTTGGTTTTAAAAATTCTTTTTAGAAGGGCTTTGAGAAAAGAAAATGTCATTTTTGTTATAGGTGTTAAAATAGCATTTGCAATTACTCTGGAGACTGTACTGGCTGGTCATGAAAACTGGGTAAATGCAGTTCATTGGCAGCCTTCATTCTACAAAGGTAGGGGAAAAGCCGTATATGTATCTCTCATTTCAGGTAAATCTCATGTACAGAATGAAGTGGTGGCTTTTTACCCGCCGCCCCCCCCCCCCCGCCCCCAGTGTGATTAAAAATCTCGAATGAGGAGCCTGGCTGACTCAGTCAATAGAACATGCAATTCTTGATCTTGAGGTTGTAAGTTTGGGCCCCATGCTGAGTGTAGAGGTTACTTAAAATCTTTAAAAAAAAAATTAAAAAAAATAAAATCTGAAATACATTTTTTTTTAAAGATTTTATTTATTCATGAGAGACACAGAGAGGCAGAGACACAGGCAGAGGGAGAAGCAGGCTCTATGCAGGGAGCCTGATGTGGGACTCGATCCCAGGACTCCAGGACCACGCCCTGGGCTGAAGGCAGGCGCTAAACCGCTGAGCCATCTAGGGATTCCCTGAAATACATTTTTAAGTTGGCAAAGTATAAAACTGCAGCTGTTGGACATGTTCTGCTGGACAGTCAATTCCATTGAAACTTAAACTCCTGAGTGGGAAAAGTGTGAATGCTGCCCTGATGCTGAAACCACCACTCCCATTTTAAGTCTCTTAAAACTTTTCATCTAGTCATTATGGGATATAAGAGAAATTGACTTTTAAGCCAACTTCCAACTTCACTGGAACCTTTGTCCCTGGAAATAAAAAAGTTGGCATAATACTGGGATGCAACATTTATGAAAAAATAAGACTCTCTGTCCCTTTCTTTTGCCCTCAATCTCCCATTTGTGAAGTGATGTTTGCATACTAAAGCTGGCGCTGTGGTGTAGAGCTGAATAAGGCATAAGCCTCACATTCCTCCCCCAGCTTATTCTCCAAGACAAGAGTAGAAAATATGAATAATGAATATGAATGTAATCACCATTCAATTGTTATTAATATTGTTATATTAGTATTGCCATATTTGCCAAATATTGCCATATTTGTTGTAGTTAAAAATATATGTATATTGTTGGTATCGAGGGACCCCTGTGTATTCTTTCCTGAACCTTTTCCCCCTCCGTTCTTCTCTTAGGGCAACTACAGGACTGAATTCACTGCATATCATTGTCATGAGTATTTTTATACTTATGCTACACATTTATATAGCCCCAAACAGTATTGTTTTACAGCTGTTAAAACCTGGCATCAATATATACTCTCCTCTTACAACTTGCCTTTTAACTTGACATGTTTGGAGATCTATCCATGTTGATTCATATCGCTCTAATTTTTATTAAAGTGTAATACTCCATTATCTAAATATACCACAACTCATTCATCTGTTCTTCTAATGGTAGATTTATGTAGTGTTTCCAAAGTTTGGCTATAGTAATGCTGCAAGTGAATGTTCTTGCAGTACTCATATCATGTTTTTCTAGTAATCTATAAACATAATGCTTGTTGGTCACTTTAAAGCATTTGCTTTTATTCTTTAGATGGTATTCTCCAGCAGCCAATGAGATTGTTGTCTGCCTCAATGGATAAAACCATGATCCTCTGGGCTCCAGATGAAGAGTCAGGAGTTTGGCTAGAACAGGTAAACATGTGAATATTTAAGGAACAGGAAATTGGGTTTAATAAACAGTAGTTAACTCCCAAGTTTGTATTCCTGGAGATGCAAATGTTTACTCTTTATATATGCTAAATAAGAGGGAACATAACAATCTCTGAAATCTGTGATTTCTACTGTGTGAAGTGTGGAATATTGATTACATATTATTTTCTATTATTGCATAGGTCCGAGTAGGTGAAGTAGGTGGAAATACTCTGGGATTTTATGATTGCCAGTTTAATGAAGATGGTTCCATGATCATCGCTCATGCTTTCCATGGAGCATTACACCTTTGGAAACAGAATGTGACTAACCCAGTAAGAAAAGCATATTTAAATAAAGCATTTGTGATCAAATAGAGTGAAGTGAAACCTAGATAAGTTATGTTACACACTTATAATACTTTGCAGAAACATAGTAGATGTGCTTAAGTTCCAATGACATCATTTCTTATTATAGACATTAATACTGTAGTTATACTAAGAAACTTAAAGCTCTTCTAAGGCATAAAGTATTCATTTGTCCATCATTGTTGAGGTTCTGAAATTTGTACATAGGTAAACTTTCTACATAAGTGAACTCTAAGCTGTATAAATTTTAAGCTCTGCCTTTAAACTCTATGCATTTTTTGATGGGAATGTTTCCTAAAATGTTTAGCTTCCCTGTCTTCTTAAAGGAAATAACATAATTTGGTTTTCCTGTGGACAGTTGGGTGCTCCATAGATAATTACTAATGAATGATTGACAAAAGGGCAATAAGACCATCTGTTATTTTGTGAAGGAATATATTAATGCTCACAGGGCTGTTGATAAGTGTAATTTTATTTTATTTATTTATTTTTATTTATTTTTTTGATAAGTGTAATTTTAAATGGTCTTCTAAATCCTGGGCTCTTTTTACATCTTTTTTAATAATAGTCTCTTCTCAAAGTGAAGTAATCTTCTAATCATGTGTCTGCCTCTCATCATTATTCCATCTCTTTCTCATTTGCTTCTGGTCTACTTCTTTGGATTTGGGAAATGGGATTGCAGGAACAGTAACTAAGAGCACAGGCCTGGGAACTAGATAGCCTGGGTTCAGAGCCTGGCCCCAGCATTTACTGGCCCTGTATCCTCGAGGGCATTGCCTGACCTCTGGTCTCAGGTTCCTCCTCTGTGAAATGTGGATGGAAATAGCTCCTACTAATAGGGTTTTTGTGGTGCTTCAGTGAGTTCAAATTTGTACAGTATGAAAAACGGGGTCTGACACACATGTGGGACAGTATGTTAATATATTTCAAACCAAGTATATAAATGAGAGAAGAGCATTGAGTGAAATGTGAGTCAGTAGATTCCGAATGTGCATCTCATGGGTTACTTTATAAAATAAAAGCTCATGGATTTGTATAATCTTTAGTTGATGGCCTTTGTAATAGTTGTATCATCCATCTATGAAGATTTGACTTCTCGGTGCATGGAGTGATTTACTCTTTCCCTTATATTTTCCATTTGAAGTTGACCTTCAAGATTGTTTCTACTAGTAAGGAGTCAGACCTGTATACACAGAGAACAAATTGATGGTTGCTAGAGGGGAAAGAGGAGTGGGAGTTGGGCCAAGTAGGTGAAGGGGAATGGGAGGTACAGGCTTCCAATTATGGAATTAAGTCATGGGAATAAAAGGCACAGAAGGAGTTATAGTCATGATATTATAATAGTGTTTATGGTGACAGTAGCTACATCAGTGGTGAGCATAGTGTAATGTGTAGATATATTGAATCACTATGTTGTACACCTGAAACTAATGTAATATTGTGTATCAACCATACATACACTTTGAAAAACAGAAGGATTGTTTTTGCTATGAAATGAACCAGGGTTGGGCACCTGGGTGGCTCAGTGGTTGAGTGTCTGCCTTTGGCTCAGGTAGTGATCTCTCGGGGTCCTGGGATTGAGTCCTGCATCAGGAGCCTGCTTCTCCCTCTATGTCTCTGCCTCTGTCTCTGTCTCTCGTGAATAAATACATAAAATCTTAAAAAAAAAAAAAAAAAAAAAAGAAAGAAAGAAAGAAAGAAAGAACGAACGAACCAGGGAATCATCAGCTAAGGCACCTGTTTTAGATTTTTAAATTTATTAGAGCACGTGTGCACGTGTGTATGCATGTGTGGGAGGGAAAGAGGGAGAAGAAGAGAATTCCAAGCGACTCCTTGCTGAATGTGAAGCCCAAAGTGAGGCTTAATCCCATGACCTGGAGATCATGACCTGAGCCAAAATCAGGAGTTGGAGGATGCTTAACTGAGTCACCCAGGTGTCCCTAAGGCACTTTTAAATAAGATATTTTTTAGGATAAATTTTTTTCTTAACTTGAAGCTCTTTTGAGTCATATTTCAGTTTTAGTTTTTGAGGGCCTTCATAGAAAAAAAAGTGTCAGATGAGTTAAAAAAAAAAAAAAAAAAAAACCTCAAGCCACAAGACAGAATTCAGGGAACTTATAATTTGACTTCAGATTTATAATAACTGCTTACCAAGTATTTAAAGTGACTTTAAAAAAAATAGACTTTATAGACTTTATTTTTAAAGAAGTTTTAGGTTCACAGAAAAATTGAGCAGAAAGTACAGAGAGTTCTAGTACACCCTCTTGCACCCATGTGCATAGCCTCCCACACCAGAGTGGCACATTTGTTACAATTGAGGCTGATTTTAAAAACAAACACTGCAATTCAGGACTGTTATAGTGGAAAACTGTACTGATAGTCCAAAAGTGCTGCCCTTTGTTCAGAGCTTTTTGAAAACTCCCATTAGTGCTAACTTTAGAATCAGTTTTTATGTCACAGAAGAAATTAATAGCATTTCTTAGTCACAACTGTTTAATTTTTTTTTTACCAGAAAATAATATAGCTTAGCTTAATCACTGATTTCATCATACTTTGCTTTGAGTGACCTTTTAGCTATTTATACAAGTCTAATTTTACTCTAAAGATTGTTTTACTACTACTTGAGGTGGTTCAAAAAGATGCTGTGTGGACCAGACATAGGACATTTTCTGTACTTGATTGTCTCTATTCACATGCTTGCTGGTACAGGCTCCCTCAAGAGGTGGGCCAGCTAGGTTCGATTCAGCCTCTATTCTGTATACCTGTAGCTCCTTTTACTTGATAAAGAAAGCTATCAGGGCACCTGAGTGGCGCAGTTGGTTAAGCATCCAACTTTTGGTTTAGGCTCAGATCCTAATTTCAGTATCTTGAGATCGAGCCCCACATCAAGTTCTGTGCTCGGTGCAGAGTGCTTGAGATTCTTTGTACCTCTCCCTCTGCCTCTCTCTCTTGTACACGTATACTTTCTGTCTCCTGTCTCTAAAATAAATTTTAAAAACTTAAAAAAAAATTAAGCCAATCAGGCACACACTCAGAATCTGCTGATTCATTTTACATAATACTCTTTATTATGTAGTTTAAACAAAAATACACAAATAATACGTATTATGTGCCAGCATTGTTCTGCATATTTTACAAATATAAATTCATTCATTTAATTCTCGTAACAGCCGTACAAGCTTGGTAACTCTTCTAGAAGAGTTCTTTGAGGCAAAGAAAAGTTAAATAGTATCTAACTTCTAGGAGGCTTTCAGTAAATGCTGAATTGAGGGGAATTTCCCAGGATTAATGCCTTAAGATCCAATCTTGTTTTTTAAGTTTTTCACCTTGCTTGGGACATCAGTGTTTTCCATCATTAACCCTGAGGGCAGAAGGCATTATCATTATCAGACTTGATTTTGAGTAGCAGTGATCTCTGATTATTTTGATGTGTCATGAGTACTTTCATTGCAGAGAGAGTGGACTCCAGAGATTGTTATTTCAGGACACTTTGATGGTGTCCAAGACCTAATGTGGGATCCTCAAGGAGAGTTTATCATCACTGTTGGTACTGACCAGACAACTCGACTTTTTGCTCCATGGAAGAGAAAAGACCAATCACAGGTGAAATGTCTTCCTACTTGACTGATGTACTTTAAAAAACACCCTTGAGTGCGTGAAAGGGGGGGCAACATTGTTAGGCACTATGGAAATGCAAGTGAAAACCGTGATGTGCTTCTACAGACTATATAGAATGGCTGAAGTGAAAAGTACTGACAGTAAGGAGTGGTGGTAAGGATGCAGAGTGGCCCAAGCTTTTATACTTTGTTCATAGGAGTGCAAAACGATACAGCCAGTTAGGAAAACGTTTGATGTTTTCTTAAGAACTTAAACATACATATACTTTTTACAATTCAGACAATTTAAGTGTCAGTTTTCAAAATTTACTTTTGTTCTACATAAAAGTTAACTTATCCCTTATAATTTTAGGTTTAATTCATTAGGAAATGCTGTCAAGTTTGCAGTGGAAACTAATTTCTAAAGTCATATAGTGTTAGGTAATAGTGATTGAGGGCAGTTTTTGTTTAATAAACTTTTCAGTCTTGGTCCTGAGCTCAAAAAATTACAACCAGACTTTACCACTGGCAAGCCATTGAACTGTGCTATGTGGTAGAGAAAGCCTGTGTACTCAGTTTCAGTTTGTTTCTTTTCTTTTTTTTTAAGATTTTTTTTTTATTTGTGAGCGAAAGAGGGAGCGAGCATGAGTTGGGGGGAGGGGCAAACGGAGAGGGAGAAGCAGACTACTTGCTGAGCAGGGACCCTGACTCAGGGTCGATCATGACCTGAGCTGAAGGCAGACACTTAAACAACTGAGCCACCAAGGCGCCCCCTCAGTTTCAATTTCTGACAGAAATTCTTGGAACTGACTACAAGTCAGTCCTTGAAAACAAGCGAAATCTGCCACTTATATTAGTACTTTAGTAGCAGCGGTAGATTCAGATTATAGAGTTGAAGACATTGGGAGCAATACTAGAGTCCATTAAAAAACAAAGCAAATGATTTACAGTGCTTTTCTTTCTTTTCTTTTCTTTTTTCTTTTCTTTTCTTTCTTTTCTTCTTTCTTTCTTTTTTTCTTCTTTCTTTCTTTCTTTCTTTCTTTCTTTCTTTCTTTCTTTCTTTCTTTCTTTCTTTCTTTCTTTCTTAAGATTTTACTTATTTATTCATGAGAGACACACAGAGAAAGGCAGAGACATAGGCAGACAGAGAAGCATGCTTCTCTCAGGGAGCCCAATGTGGGACTCGATCCCACACCTGGGATCAAGCCCTGAGCCAAAGGCAAAAGCTCAACTGCTGAGCCACCCAGTCATCCCTGTAGTGCTTTTCTATGGCTCTTTGTGACTTGTTGCCGGTATAGTTCAGCTGTTGTTTATTAATCATCCACTAAAAAATGGATAAATTGGACTTCACCAAAATGTAGAATTTTTGCTCCTTGAAAGATACTGTCAGGAAAATGAGAAGACCAGTCACAAACTGGGAGAAAGTATTTACCAAGTACATCTCTGGTAAGGGATTTATATCCAGGGTATATAAAGAATGCCTTAGAACTCAGTAATAGGAAAACAAAACAATCCTATTAAAAAAAAAAAAGACAAAAGATTTGAACGGATACTTCTCCAAAGAAGATATAAGGAAATAAGGACAGGAAAGGATCCTCAACCCCATAGTCATTAGGGAAATGCAGAGTAAAACTACAATGAGGAACCATTACACACCTATCAGAGTGATTAAAGTAAAAGATTGACTATACCAAGTTTTGGTGAGGAAGCAGGCGGCTGGCACTCTCCTCTACTGTTGATGGGATTGTTTTTTGTTTGTTTTGTTTTGGTTTTTTTAAGATTTTATTTATTTATTCATGAGAGACACACAGATTGAGAGAGAGGCAGAGACACAGGCAGAGGGAGAAGCAGGCTCCACGCAGGGAGCCCGATGTGGGACTCGATCCAGGGTCCCCAGGATCACACCCCAGGCTCTAGGTGGCTCCAAACCGCTGCGCCACCAGAGCTGCCCTGCTGATGGGATTGTAAAACATAATGTCTTTGGGAAATAATTTGGCAGTTTCTTAAAAATTTAAATATGCATCTATGATATGATTTAGCCATTTTACTTATAGGTGGTATTTACCCAAGAAAAACAGAAGCCCATGGCCATGCAAAGAAAGGTTTCTACAGAAATGTTCACAACTGCTTTTTCAGTAAAAGACAAAAACTGGAGGGATGCCTGGGTGGCTTGGTGGTTGAGGGTCTCCCTTTGGCTTGAGGTGTGATCCCGGAGTCCCAGGATCAAGTCCCACATCGGGCTCCCTGCATGGAGTCTGCTTCTCCCTCTGCCTGTGTCTCTGCCTCTTTCTCTCTCTCTCTCATGAATAAATAAATAAAAAATCTTTAAAAAAAAAAAAAAGACAAAAACTGGAAACAACCTAAATGTCTGTTGGTATGTGAATGGATCAACAAGCTTATGTATGTGTATGTATATACACATAATATACACATATCTGTACAAGGGAATATACTCAGTAACCAAAAGGATTGAATTATCAATAAACACAACACAGATGAATCTGCTCTGTGGTCATATTTCCATGGCATAATAAATGATTTTGCATCTCATATTTTGCTTGTTGAAATGAATTTGAGGGATGCCTGGGTGACTCAGTGGTTAAGCACCTGCCTTCGGCTCCGGGCAACGACCCTGGAGTCCCAAGATGGAGTCCCACATTGGGCTCCCTGCATGGAGCCTGCTTTTCTCTCTGCCTGTGTCTCTGCCTCTCTCTCTCTCTCTCTCTCTGTCTGTCTCTCTCATGAATAAATAAATAAAATCTTAAAAAAAAAAGAATTTGATTTTGAAATGTATGATCATTTTTGTTTATCCTATTTTAATACCCAGGTGACTTGGCATGAAATTGCCAGGCCTCAGATACATGGATATGACCTGAAATGTTTGGCAATGATTAATCGGTTTCAGTTTGTATCTGGAGCAGATGAAAAAGTTCTTCGGGTATTTTCTGCACCTCGGAATTTTGTGGAAAATTTTTGTGCCATTACAGGCCAGTCTATGAATCTTGTGCTTTATAATGTGAGTATTCTTCTAAATGTTTCAGCTTAAATCCATGCACTTCATTTAAGAAAAAATTTGTTTTTAAGATTTTATTTATTTATTCATGAGAGAGAGAGAGAAAGAAAGAGGCAGAGACACAGACAGAGGGAGAAGCAGGCTCCATGCAGGGAGCCCAACGTGGGACTCGATCCCAGGACTCCAGGATCACTCCCTGGATGGAAGGCAGGCACCAAATCGCTGAGCCACTCTGGGATCCCCTTCATTTAAGAAATTTTTTGCTTAAATCTGTAAAGGAAGCTCATTGCTAGAAAGGAAGTCAAATCATGTTATTGGCTTGACAACCTTTTTTGCACACTGTGGCATACAATAATTTAAATGTTAAAACCAGAAATATCTTTAAAAGGTAGCCTGAGACACTGTGAAGAATTACATTATGTCAAGGCAGGAGCCATGTATCATCACTGTGACAGGTACTTAAAATAAAACAATATATAGTAGGCCATACTTTCAAGATTTCCATGTAGCTGTAGGTTAGGGATAGGGAGCAGTGGAGTTGAAGTACTTGGAATTATTAGGTGAGACCAATGATATATAAATTATAAAAATTATAAAGTAATTAGTTTCAAAGTTATGAAATTAGGAAGATAGTTGTGTTACACAGAAGTGTGAGCCTCATATGGTTCTTCACTGAGAGTTGGGTCACAGATTTGGTTCTGAGATTTAAAAGGATAAGTGTAGGGAGAAGGGGGAAGGAAGGGAGAGGGAGTGAGCGAGTGAGCATCGGGGTAGCCATAGCTATTCAAATGAAGAGTAGTATAGCCAGGGAAATGGAGAGAATGGGAGAAAGTCCAAGTGCTGGAGGACCTTGGGAGGCAGGCACAATTAGACTGGGGGGCTCTGTTGGCGGGGGGAAGGAGGTCCTCTAACCAAAGAAGGTTCTGAAAAGTACTTTGGTGTAGAAAGTATTATGTGAGACCAGGATACATTTGAGCCTGGAGACTGAAAGCAGGGCAGCTAACACCAGTCTGGATAAGACTGAAGAAGAAGAAAATGAGTCATTTGAAATAAACTTTCCAACTAAATTTCCTTGACTGTATACTGGGCACCTCAGTATACATAGGCTTTCTTGATGATGAGAAGATTTAAGATTCTATTCTGCTTGTTTCTAATCATAATAGACAATGGGAATGAGATTAAAAAGGAACTCTTGATTGGGATTATTATATAGAGCTGCAGGGGTGGAAGGGCAGTTAGTTTCAGGATCTCTCAATTCTAGGGGTTGAAATGTGGTTTTGGGATTCCATGAAAGCCTTAGTCCAGGTAAACAGTCAATTCTGTGTCCTAAGATACAGAAATTGCCTAGACCGGAAAGCTTCTTGCTGTACTTTGGGTTTTGTTCCCATTCTGAATGTGGGGACAAGTTTGTAGGAATGCTTCTTGCTTCTCTTTTCCATGCTGGTTTGTTGTTCTTGGTGTCTGAAATAAAGCATGCTGTCTCTTATATCCTGGACTGTTGTTCCTGATGAAGGCTTAAGTTCCCATTGCTCATGTTTGTGTTGAGTTCCAGCCTTTGTATATTAAAGTCTGAATTGTAAGAAATGCTCTTATCATCTGGACATGTGCCAATTTTTATAGTTAGCATATAGTTTCTTTTAATTTGATGTAAATTGCATAGTATAAATAGATTATTGGCACTTCAGACAGTACTCTAAAATTTTTTTTAAAGATACCGAGTTATTTAAATATGTTTCATGAAAATACTCCGTGCTTTTTTAGGAAATGGTCATGTTTGCAGGAGTATCATTAGGATATTTTTGGGAGACTCTTGGAAGTAGATCCCCATGCATGCCATTTTCAGCCTATTCTTTGCTAGAAACCAGACCAGTGCATGCCTTCTCAGACTCTGAAACTCACTGAACTGTTAGAGTTTGATGAGCTCATGGAAGAAAGGATGCTGGACTTTATGGATTGGGTGTAGAACGTTGGGGGTTAACTGCAGCCTGTCTTCAGAGAGTAATTGCTTAGCATTGCATCTGTTGGTTTAGAAAATGGAAGTGTGGGCAGATATCCACTCAATGTGATCTTTAAATTGCTCCTCTGCATTTATGAGCATGACATTTTTGTGTGCCTGAGGTGTAGTAGTAACTTCTAGTATTTAAAACATGTATCATACTTTTTATTCCAGCAGGACAGTGATCTTCCAGAAGGAGCTACAGTCCCTGCCTTGGGGTTATCAAATAAAGCTGTCTTTCAAGGTAAGGCTTTTAGTGTCCAAAAGTTTTGAATCCATAGTGGTGTTTAAAATCTAGTTATAAAAATAAATGAATGAATGAATGAATGAATGAATGAATGAATAAATAAATAATCTAGTTAAACACTTGGATAATATGTACTTCATGTTCATTACTGATTTAAAAAAATTTTTTAAAGGTTTATTTATTTATTTTAGAGAGAGTGAGCTGGAGGCAGAGGGAGAGAGAGGTCTTAAGCAGATTCCAAACTGAGCATGGATCCTGACGTGGGGCTTGATGCCATGACCCTGAAATTACAACCCAAGCTGCCAATACAAGAGGTGGCCACTTAACTGCTTGTGCCACCCAGGCACCCCTGATTTTTTTTTTTTCTTAGATTTTATTTATTTGAGAGAGTGAAAGCAAGAGAGATATAGAGGAAGAGGGAAAAGCCGACTCCCTACTGAGCAGAGAGCCCAATAGGAGGCTTGATCCCAGGACCCTGAGATCATGACCTGAGCCAAAGGCAGACACTTCACCGACTGCACCCCTTAGGTGCCCTGATTTTTTTTTTTTTAAATCACAACACATTTGTCTGCTTTCTCCATCAGACATTTCATAATAAATACTTTGGCCATATGTAGACCCTGAAATAGGTACAGCTTTCACAAAGTGTGTTTCATAGAGCACTACCACTACCACGTTTTTTTTTGAATACCACATGTTAATATGGGTGGCCTGAAGAATCTGATTTTTTTAAAAATTTGGGAAATGTTAGGTCAAAGAAAAAAGGAATCTGGGCAGCCCTGGTGGCGCAGCGGTTTAGCGCCTCCTGGAGACCCAGGATCGAGTCCCATGTTGGGCTCCCTGCATGGAGCCTGCTTCTCCCTCTGCCTGTGTCTCTGCCTCTCTCTCTGTTTCTCTATGAATGGATAAATAGAATCTCAAAAAACAAAAAAGAAAGAAAAAAGAATCCGTGGAATTGACTGGTGCTTCAAGGAACACATTTGGAATTTGGAAGATATTGAAGTAATGGAAATACCCTTGGCTTTGGAATCACAGTGATGCATCTTTGAAGTACAATTAGTACTTTGAAGTGCCACTGCTTTCTGATGGTTGTGATATTGGGACATGTACAAGACATATACATATAGGGGCTATATTCATGATGTTGATGTGTTTCATTTACACTAGGAGATATAGCCTCTCAGCCTTCTGATGAAGAGGAACTATTAACTAGTACCAGTTTCGAGTATCAACCAGTGGCCTTTCAACCTTCCATACTTACTGGTAAGAAATGGTAAAAAGGTGGTTTAATAAGAGTCATTAGTACACATAGTATGATACCTGTCACTGTTGACCTAAGTAAGTGCTGTAGAATTTACTCATTTGCATGAAATCAGAAAAAAAATAATTCCAGTGCTATACGTTTATTATAGAACCTCCCACTGAGGATCATCTTCTGCAGAATACTTTATGGCCTGAAGTTCAAAAACTGTAAGTTAAACTGTGCAAATCTATTTGGTCTGATTCTGTCATAACTTGTAATTTTTTTTTCTCCCCACAACTTGATTTTCTCCTTTGCTTTCTTGTTACTTATATTGTCCCCCCATCTAAAAATCTTTAGTGGATAAGGGACAAGAATCAAACTTCACATAGATTTTTATATTACTGTGTATTTACTAGATTTTTATTGGTCTTTGTTTTTAAAGTAGAGACATAGCATTATATCTCTTTTACTTTTTTTTTTTTTTTTTTTTAATGATTTTACTTATTTATTTGAGAGAGAGGGATAGCACAGAGGGAGAGTGAAAGGGAGAAACCAACTCCCTCCTGATCAAAGAGCCCACTGTGGGGCTTGATCCCAGGACCCTGAGATTGTGACCTGAGCTAAAGGCAGATGCTTAATCAACTGAGCCACCCAGGTGCCCCATTTCTTTCCCTTTTTCAAAAGGACTTCTAAGATTTATTATTCTGTTTTTTGTTTTTTTCCCTTGGGTGTTTTTCCATCAAAACCTTTCCTGGATTTATCTGTTGTATTGGCTGGTGGGGGTGGAGGTGTGAAATGTATTTTAATCTAATTGTTTGAATAAGTTGTAGCACTTTTAGGAAGCTGGCCTGTTTCCCAGTCTCTCTGTTTTTTACCCTAAATGCTTGCCTAGACAGAAATGTAATGTCCCTAAAAGAATTGTATGTTACGGAGATTGATGTTCTTTTCACATGTTAAAACTTTGCAGCATGAAAATAAGTATATATACTAATAAAGGGATCATGCATTTTTTTTTAAATTTTAGATATGGACATGGTTATGAAATATTTTGTGTTGCTTGTAGCAATTCAAAGACTCTGCTTGCCTCAGCATGTAAGGTAGGGAATTTTTTTTATTCTACTTGGTGACATGTTATTTGAGTCCTCAGGCTCTTAAAAGTTGTGGTAATAGAGGCAGAATGCTCCGTGAAAGGCCACTGGGACCTACTTTTTTCTGAACTTACTTTCTCAATCTCATTTCCCTTCTTTCCCTTCAAAATCTTGCAATTGAGGGGCACCTGGCTACCTCAGTTAGTAGACCATGTGACTCCTAATATCGGGATGGTGAGTTCAAGCCCCATGTTGAGTGTGTAGAGCTTACATAAAGAGAAATAAAATAAAGCCTGCAGTTGGATTTTAAATCTGTTTGAGCCACACACTTTTGTTTTTAAATACTTGGTTTAAGTTGATGTATGCCCGATTTATTTATTTTTTTTTAAGATTTTATTTATTTATTCATGAGAGACACAGAGGCAGAGACCAGGCAGAGGGAGAAGCAGGCTCTGCAGGGAGCCCGATGCGGGACTCGATCCGAGGACTCCAGGCTTGTGCCCTGGGCTGAAGGCAGGCGCTAACCGCTGAACCACCCAGGAGTCCCTTGCCTGATGTATTTAATCAGATGTTTCTAAGTGACCTAAAAAGATAATAAATAAATTGAAATAATTGGGAGCCCTGAAGACACAGGGAAATGAGAAGGAGCCCTCTGCTCCATTTGAGTTTCTCCAGGAACAGATGTGGTATCGACTGAAGTGAATGGAGTCCCTCAGCCTATGCCAGGGTGAGGCAGGGTGGTGCCTGCTCACTAGCACATGGCACTGTGGAATAGTGCTCTTCAAGCTTTTGCCTGGGAGAATGATCCCAAACTTAAAATTCAGTATTTATCCATATATTCATACTCTGTGGAAGGAGCCAGTGTGTATGGAGGATTGTCTGAAAGGTCTGAGATCTACATATTTCTCTACATTTTCTAAAATTCATTTACTTGTTTTAAATGTGATAATGCGAGCTGCCTATGTGGCTAGGCTCCTCTGTCCCTGCTCTTTCTGCAGCTTCTTGCTGTTGGCCTATATTGTGAGGCGTCATAAGTATCAATATACCCCTCCTGCCTTATGTCCTTTGCTTGTCCCTCTGTGAGGATGGTACTGAGAATACTTCCTTGGTGGCAGGGGCCTGTGGAAAGAATGGAGTGTGGTATCAGGAAAAGCCATGCTTCTATTGAGCAGCTTATTTGTTTTTAGCTTTTGGGCACTGTTGGTCATATAATTGATTATTTTTCCTTTTCAAATGGTCTTGCTTTTATAGCAAAAATGTGCAGCTTTCTTTTTGTTATTTGTATACTTGTTCTGTGTATTTTATATTTAAATAAACAATAGAAAAGCGATGTGGATGTTAGTGTGGCTTGGAAAGTTTAAATCTGCAGATTTACCTGAAGGTAGCTGGGTTTCTTGAAGATGCCAGCCACATATTTGGTTTTCTTTGGTAAAGCAGATGATTAGATGTATCTTTCTTTGAAACTAACATTTTTAGCAATTTTATTTGGGTGTTAGTAGCATACTATAAGTTGCGTGTTGAAAGTGAACAGTTTGATAAGTTTTAACATGTTTGTTTATACCTGTGAAATCACGACCACAAGTAAGATAATAGACATAGCCATCAACCCTAGATTATTTCCTTTGTCCCTTGGTAAGTCCTCTTCCCTGCTCCTTCTTACCCTCTGCTGCCTCATCCCTAGGAAACCACTAATCTGTTTCCTGTCATGATAGAGTAGTTTGTATCTTCTAAAATTTATATAAGTGGAATCATGCCGTATTTCCTTCCTTCCTTCCTTCCTTCCTTCCTTCCTTCCTTCCTTCCTTCCTTCCTTCCTTCCTTCCAGCTCAGGAATAAATAAATAAAATCTTAAAAAAAGAAACTGCCAATCTATTTTCCAAAGTGGTTGTACCATTTTGCAGTTCCCGCCAGCAGAGGGACTTTGAGTAGCTTCACACCCTTATCAATATTTTGTACTCCACGGTCAATCTTTTTAACTATTCAGTTTGGTGGGTAACATCTCGTGATTGTAATTTGCATTTTCCACAAGACCAGTGTTGTTGAGCATCTTTTTATGTGCTAATTTTCCATCTGTATCTCTTCTTTGATGAAGTATCTTCAAATCTTCTGCCCATTTCTTTATAGCAATTGTTTTTCCACTACTGAATTTGGGAAAGTTCTTTATATACACTGGATACAACTATCAGATAAATGCTATTTAGATAATTATTCCCAATGACTTGTCCTCATTTCCCTAACTGTGTTTTTCAAAGAGCAGAAGTTATATGTTTTGGTGAAGTCTGATTTACCAGTTTTTTTTCTGTATTGGGTTGTGTGCTTTTTGTGTAATGTCTAAGGAATCTTTGCCTAACTGAAGGTCACAAAGATCTGCTACATTTTGTTCTAGGAGTTTTGTAGATTTTAAGTTTTATGTTTACATCTTTAATTCTTGCATTCTTTGCATTTGGCCTGGAATTTAGGTTAAAGTTGGGTTTTTTTGCATGTCAGTATCCAATTGTACCATCATTATTTGTTGAAAAGACTACTCTTTTATTTACTGCCTTTTGCACCTTTGCTAGAAATCACCTGTCTATATATGTATGAGTCTTTTTCTACACTTTTATTTTCTTCTGTTCATCTTTTTTTCTTATGTTGATGCAGTACCACATTCTTTTAATAGCTGTAGCTTTTTGTAATAGGTCTTGAAATCAGGAACCAATTCTCTTCTTACTTTTCAAAGTTATTTGGAGGAGATTATAACAATATTGGGTTTTTTGACATGCAAATGCACTGTCTCATTTATTTAGGTCTTTAATTTCTCAGGATGATTTTTTAAAGTAAACATTTTATTTAAATATTTTATTATTCATCAGAGACACAAGGAGGCAGAGACATAGGGAGAAGGAGAAGCAAGCTCCCTGCGGGGAGCCTGATGCAGGACTTGATCCCAGAACTCCAGGATCACACCCTGAGCCGAAGGCAGACGCTCAACCACTGAGCCACCCAGGCGTCCCAGTAAACATTTTATTTTAGAATGATGGTAGATTTAACAAAATGTTGCGGAGATAATATATAGTTTTATCTCACCCAATTTTCCCATTGTTAACATCTTACTATTAGGAATGTTTGTTTTGTAGTTTTCAGTGTCAGGTCTTAGGCAATTCTGTCAGATTTACCCTTATTTCAAATATTTTGTATCTTTTCCTTGCTTTTTGTATATTGATCTTACATCCTGGGAGCTTTCTAAATTTGTACCTTTTTTTTTTTTTTTTTAATTTGTACCTTTATTATACATGCTATAGCATTTCCATATAGATTCTTATGTTGCCTATGAGTAAAGAAATTTCCTTCCTCATATGCATGTCTTAATGTTGGATAGAAATGGTATAGTAATAGCAGAAATCCTTGGCCTAATTCCTCACCTCAGGATTCCTTCTTTGTCCATTACAGGTGATGTTTGCTATAGACTTTTTTGTGATTCTTCTCTCTCAGGTTGCCTCCAATTTCTAGTTTGCAGAGAGGTTTTGTTTTGGTTTTTTTTTTTTTTTTTTTTTTTTTTTTTTTTAAAGATTTGTATTTATTTGAGAGAGAGAGTGAGCAAGAGAGAGAACGTGAGCAGGGGCAGGGGAGAGGGAGAAGCAGGTTGCTCACTGAGCAGGGAGCCTGACATGGGACTCGATCCCAGGACCCCAGGATTATGACCCTCATGAGCCAGAGGCAGATCCTCAACTGACTGAGCCACCCAGGTGCCTCTGCAGAGAGTTTTTATCAGGAATGGAAGATAGATTTTGTTAAGTATTTTTTCTTCATCTGTTGATATGATCATATGGTTTCCCCTTTTCAGTTTATTAATATGGTGAATTACACGGATTTTTAGAATAATAAACCAACGTCACATTCCTGGAACCAAACCCCACCTGTTTATAGTACATTATCATTTTATATACTGTTGGACTAATTTTTCTAAAATTTTGTTAAACTTTTGTATATAATATATGATGGATATTGAAATATAGTTTTCTTTTTTTATTTTTATTTTTTTTGAAATATAGTTTTCTTTATATGGTTTTGGTTTCAGAGTAATATTAGCCTCTTAGAAATATTTCTTCCTCTGCAATTTTCTGGAAGAGTTTGTGTAGAATTTGTATTACTATCTTTTTAAATTTTTGAGAAAAATCCCCAGTAAGCCAACCAATCCTGGAGTTTTCTTTGTGGCAAAGTTTTTAACTAGAAATATAATATCTTTAATAGATATAGGACTGTGTAGCTTTTCTTGAGTGCACTTTGGTAGTTTGTATTTTTCAGAAAATTTGTCCCTTTTATTTATTTATTTTTTTTTAAATTTTTTTATTTATTTATGATAGTCACACAGAGAGAGAGAGAGAGAGAGAGAGAGAGAGAGAGAGACGCAGAGACATAGGCAGAGGGAGAAGCAGGCTCCATGCACCAGGAGCCCGATATGGGATTCGATCCTGGGTCTCCAGGATCGCGCCCTGGGCCAAAGGCAGGCGCTAAACCGCTGCGCCACCCAGGGATCCCAATTTGTCCCTTTTAATATTGAAAGAATATCTGGTGATGTTACCTTTGTTTTTTTTTTTTTTTTTTTTAAGATTTTATTTTTTTACTTGAGAAGGTAGTAAGATGGAGAGAACACAAGCCAAGGCGCAGAGGGAGAGGGGGAAGCAGACTCTCTGCTGAGCAGGGAGCTGGACATGGGGCTCGATCCCAGGAACCCTGTGATCATAACTTGAACTGAAGGCAGGTACTTAATCAACTGAGTCACCCAGGTGCCCCAGATGTCATCTTTCTTACAACTGTTATCAGCAATTTGTGTCTTCTCTCTCATACCTTTTTTTGGGGTGGAGAGCTTTCTGAGAATTAATCGGGAAAATAATTATTTTTTTGGTATTTTCAAATAACCAGCTTTTTGGTTTTGTGGATTTTCCTCTGCTGCTGTTCTTGTTTCTGTTTCATTGATTTTTTGCTGGTTTTTTTTCTTAGATTTCATTTCCTCTACTGTTTCTAGTTTAATAAGGCTAAAGCTGAAGCCATTGATTTCAGATCTTTCTATAATTTTTTATTTTTTTATTTATGATAGTCACAGAGAGAGAGAGAGAGAGAGAGGCAGAGACATAGGCAGAGGGAGAAGCAGGCTCCATGCACCGGGAGCTCGACGTGGGATTTGATCCTGGGTCTCCAGGATCGCGCCCTGGGCCAAAGGCAGGCGCCAAACCGCTGCGCCACCCAGGGATCCCGATTTCAGATCTTTCTAATACAGATGTTGAGTGCTATAATTTTCTAAGTATTATTATTAATTTGTTTTTTAAAAAGCTTTTTTTTAAAGATTTTATTTATTTATTCATGAGAAACAGAGAGGCAGAGACATAGGCAGAAGGAGAAGCAGGGTCCCTGCAAGGAGCCTGATGTGGGACTTGATCCAAGGACCTGAGATCACGCCCTGAGCCAAAGGCAGATACTCAACCACTGAGCCACCCACGTGTCCCTCTAAGTATTAAAGTTTTGATAGTTCTGTTCATTTTCACTAAAAATATTTTTAAATTTCTCTTGATTTTGTCTTTTTACCTATAGGTTATTTTGAGATTTATTATTTAGTTTCCTTATACTGAGTGTTTTCCAAATATCTTTCTGTTACTGATTTCTAATTTAATTTCTTTATGGTCAGAAAACATAGTATAATTTGAATCCTTTGAAATTTAATCTTGGTAATCTTGGAACATGGTAAATTTCCATGTTCAGTTAAAAAGGATGTGGATTCGGGATCCCTGGGTGGCAGCGGTTTAGTGCCTGCCTTCTGCCCAGGGCATGATCCTGGAGTCCTGGGATCGAGTCCCACATTGGGCTCCCTGCATGGAGCCTGCTTCTCCCTCTGCCTGTGTCTCTCATGAATAAATAAATAATATCTTTAAAAAAAAAAAAATAAAGGATGTGAATTCTCTTTCTGTTAGGTGGAGTGTTCTGAAAATGTGAATTATGTCAGATTGGTTGATAGTGTTATGTCTCGATACTTTTGAGTTTTATTGAGAGTAGCTTTTTGAGATCTATATGGTTGTGGGCTTATCTTTTAATACTTGTTTTTCAATCAGTTTTTATATTTTGGAGCTCTGCTATTAAAACATTTATGATTTATGTTCTCTTGATTAATTGACTAGTTTATCATTATGGAATGATCCTCTTTATTTCTGGCCATATGTTGTGCTCTCAAATCTATGTTGTCCAATGTTAATATACCCACTCCAGCTTTCTTTTGAGAAGTGCTTGAATTATGTATCTTTTTTCCACCCTTGTACTCTTCAGCTATTTGTTTCCTTTTTTTTTTTCAAGTGGGTTTCTTAAAGACAGCATACAGTTGGATCTTACTTTTTTATTCATCTTGATAATCTTCCATTTTAATAGTGGCAATTGTGAGGCCATTTACTTTAAAAAAAACATGAGATATAATTTTTAATTAGAGATTTTTTTTTAAATAAAGATTTTATTTATTTATTTGAGAAAGAGAGAGTGCAGAGTGAGAGGGAGAGGTAGACTCCCTGCTAAGCAGAGAGCCTGATGTGGGGCTTGATCCCAGGACCCTGAGATCATGACTTGAGCAGAAGGGAGATGCTCAACTGACTGAGCCACCCAGGTGTCCCTTAATGTAATAAATAATATGCTTAGATTTAAATCTGTCATCTTGCTATTTTGTTTTCTATTTGTTCCATCCTTTCTTTTTTTTCATTTTACTTACTTTGGGTTAATTGATTACTTCTTATGAGTCTGTTTTATTTCTTTTGTTTGGTTAGTAGATATAACTACTGTGTAATTTTATTGGTTGTCTTTCATTTCATAGTGTACATCTGTAATTTGCCACAGTCTGCCTTCAAGTAATGTTGCACTGTTTCATGAATGATTTAGGAACTTCACAGAAGTATACTTCTGTTTCCCCCTACTGTGGTTTTGTTGGACACTTTACTTCTTCAGAGAAATTCCTCAAGATTTTATTTATTTATCCATGATAGACATAGAGAGAGAGGAAAAGAGAGAGAGAAACACAGGCAGAGGGAGAAGTGGGCTCCATGCCAGGAGCCCGATTCGGGACTCGATCCTGGGACTCCAAAATCAAACCCTGGGCCAGAGTCAGGCGCCGAACCTCTGAGCCACCCAGGGATCCCCGTGATCAGTCAGTTATCTTTTGAAGAGATATAAATAAAAAATTTTCCAGCAGATACCAGTTTCTTTCTGCCTAAAGGATATTCTTTAACATTCCTGGTAATGTATTTCTGCTGGTCCTGAATTTTTTGAGCTGCCTGTCTGACAGACTCTGTCTCTCCCTCATTTTTCAATAATAATTTTTATAGTGGGTAAGATGTTGGTTTTCCTCTCAGTACTTTAACAATGGAGCTCCTTTTTTTTTTTGCATTGTTTCTGATAGGAATTTGCTGTAATTTTTTTGTTTCTTGGTGGTGGGCTTTTCCCCTCCAACTGCAATTTTATTTTTTATTGCTGGTTGTAAACAATGTGATTATTTTCTATATAATTTTCTTCATGTTTTGGGTTTTATTGAACTTCTTGGATCTGTAGGTTTATTGTTTTTATCACATTTGGAAATTTTTCGGCAATTATCTTTTTAAGTATTTTTTCTTTTCTTCCTTTGTGGAGACTCTAGTTACACTTCTTTATTTTTTTTTTTTTTTTTATTTTTATTTATTTATGATAGTCACACAGAGAGAGAGAGAGAGAGAGAGGCAGAGACATAGGCAGAGGGAGAAGCAGGCTCCATGCACCGGGAGCCCGACGTGGGATTCGATCCCAGGTCTCCAGGATCGCGCCCTGGGCCAAAGGCAGGCGCCAAACCGCTGCGCCACCCAGGGATCCCTAGTTACACTTCTTTAGCTGTTTGAAGTTGTCACAGAGTTCAGTGAGGTTCGTTTTTTTTTCTCCCAGTCAAATTCATTTTGTCCCAGAGATGAGTGTTCTTTGTTGCCAGATACCTCGTATTTTGGAGTGCTGTTATTTCCAGGCACTATGTCTGTTTTGTTTTTTGTTTTTTGTTTTTAGTTATTTCACACAAGAGTCAGTCCAGTCCCCAGTCCTCCATCATATTGACCAGAAGTGAAAGTTTCTAAACTCTTAATTACAAATTAATACACAAAGGTATTCTTCTTATAAAACATTGAAATATTGTGATGACAGTGTCAGTTTCTGATGAGTTACCTATGCTAATCCCAGTCTTCTTCTTCCAGGAGATTACACCTGCTTGTAGTATGTACCTGCTCTGAATTTTTTCCTCATTTATACATATAAATAAAACATACCCATAGAGACAATATATTATTTATTTTTAATGTGGGTTTTTTTCCAGTTTATTTCTACTTAAATTGCTTGTTTCATCTCTGTCCTCCAGGCAGCTAAGAAAGAGCATGCAGCCATCATTCTTTGGAACACTACATCTTGGAAACAGGTGCAGAATTTAGTTTTTCACAGTTTGACTGTCACGCAGATGGCCTTCTCACCTAACGACAAGTTCTTACTAGCTGTTTCCAGAGATCGAACCTGGTCATTGTGGAAAAGGCAGGACACAATCTCACCTGAGTTAGGTAAAACAGCTTCTAGTTGGAAAATTACTAGTGAAACACATATGTCCATTTTATCTACTACTATTTTATCTAGTGAGGAGCTACTAGTTGAAGAGGAGTAGAAGTAATACCAGGGTGAAGGCCACAGTCTCATTTTCATGAAATCTTTCATAGTTGTATTCTGAGGAAGACTTGACCTTCCTTATAAGATTTAAACACAGTGATCTTTGAGTTGACTTCTTGTGATTATATAGTCAAGATGGCAAGTATTCAGACATCTCCGTTAAAAGAAACAGAAATCTAAAAAATATGGATTTTGTGGATTGTTTCAGAATGCCAGCATAAAACTGAATGAGTGGCATATTCTGGCATTAATTAAAAACAAAGGGAAAAAAAAACCAACAACAAACCTTTGTGTTGTTGGAGCATAGCCTATTTCTCTTACCCTGGTTTCTTTGGGTAAAGTCTAAAGAGTGTTTAATATATCTTCATGTTGTGTAATTGTTTTAATTTTTCCATTGATATAACTTGCATGCAGTTTGATCTTGTGGTATTCCTAGTCTCTTAGTTTCTTGTATTTTAGACTGACACATATTAAACAGTACATATTAGAACAGATTGATTTCTTTTGCAACTAGTGATTTCCTAACATGCAGCTTTTACTTTATAAAAAGTTGATGTGAAACTAATGATATATCCATTAATGTATTGTATCTTTATGGATTATGGTTAATAGATATATTCCTCTTCCCTCTTCATAAGTAATTATATGTTTTAGGTTTAGTCCCCCTGAGGGCTAGTAGTTATCTTACATTTAAATCTTAAAAGGGAAAAGGTTGTTTTTTTTTTTTAAGATTTTTTTTTTATTTATTCATGAGAGACACAGAGAGAAGAGAGGCAGAGACAAAGGCAGAGGGAGAAGCAGGCTCCATGCAGGGAGCCCGATGTGGGACTCGATTCCGGGTCTCCAGGATCAGGCCCTGGGCTAAAGGCAGACGCTCAACCATTGAGCCACCCAGGCATCCCTGTTTTTTAAGATTTTATTTATTCACTTGACAGATTACCAAGGAGAAAACAAGCAGGAGAAGTTAGTAGGCAGAGGTAAAGGGAGGAGCAGACTACCAACTGAGCAGGGAGCCAGATGTGGGGCTCTGTGACCTGAGCCAAAGGCAGATGCTTCACCTACTGAGCCACGCAGGCGCTCCAGGGCAAAGATTTTTTTAAAGTTTTCATTCATTTGTTTTTGTTTTTGTTTTTGTTTTTTTTTCCATTATTGAAGAGTGCATTACTCTTTTATCCATATGTGTAAATCTGGCCACTTCCTGAGTAAAGTTAAATTGCTCAGGCTTCTCTCATGGGCATAAGTTAAATTTTAGTTAAGCACCTGGAAGATGTCACTAGAGAGCTTTCCCTCCTGGGAGAGTAACTGTGTGCCTATAGCCTTCTGGTGAGGGCCAGCTGCTTAGTGTGTTGCAAAAGTCCACATGAATAAATTGATAGCTAAAGGGCTTGATGGATATGGCACATAACCATAGGTTTCTACAGATAAAGACAACTCTGCTTTGTGAGTCATGTGTATGGTGTTTCTTTCAGACCCAGTTTTTAGCCTCTTTGCCTTTACCAACAAAGTAACTGCTGTGCACAGTAGAATTATTTGGTCTTGTGATTGGAGTCCTGATAGCAAGTATTTCTTCACTGGAAGTCGGGACAAAAAGGTAATTTTTTTAAACTTAGTAGTTTTCAAATGTAAAATAATACTACAGGTGTATTTGGATAGAAAACATATAATCCTGACTTTCTGATCTTATTTTTTAAAAATCTGTATATTCTCTTCTGTGTTGTTATTGTTTTTTTTTAAGATTTTATTTATTCATTCATGACACACACACACACACACACACACACACAAGCAGAGGCAGAGGCAGAGGGAGAGGGAGAGGGAGAGGGAGAAGCAGGCTCCATGCAGGGAGCCCAACATGGGACTCCATCCCAGGTCTCCAGGATCACACCCTGGGCTGAAGGTGGCACTAAACCACTGAGCCACTGGAGCTGCCCTCTTCTGTGTTTTTCATATGCATGCATAAAAAGGCTTTTTGTGCTAAATTCTATAAATACATTTCTCTGAAATATCAAATACTGAGAAGAAAACCTTTCAGACACATGATGTTCCTCAGATGACCCCAGCAGGAGAGAAGTGGTGAATAAAATGGTTTCAAGACTAACCAACTAGGAGAGCAGGAGGGGGTGGAGGGGATCTACGGGGGAAAACAGTCGCTGCTTTTCTTTTTCATACATTTATGAATTAATTTTTCTACATTAGATAATTACTGCCTTTTCATTCAGTGGAGGAAGCAGTTTGTGTATGTGGGTGGGTGTGTTTCCCAAGCTTTGAAAAAATCAAAAAAAGTTAGTTAGGTGTATGTTCTTGACTACTGCCCTCACCCTGGCCTCTGGTCCCTCCTGTTCTCACACTCTTTAATGCCCTTTCCTTTTTCTGCAGTGCCTGCGGACCAGAGGTGGTGAGGCAGTTGAGCGTTTCCTTTCCTCTTCCTGCCTTCATCAGTTTGTCATGGTCCAAATCTCCTTAGCAGAGGGCTAGCTCTTGCCTTGTCACTCAGTGAATCACTGAAATGTCATCCTCTAAACCTGTTTCTCTTAGATGTTCACTTGTGTCCATTTGCCTATTCATTTCTTCCCTGCCCCTTCCCTTGCTGTGCGCTGCTGGCTGCTGAGGAAGCGGGGCTTCTCTGCCCTCTGCAGTCTCGCTGTAGTGCATGCTCCAGCTGTGGCTCTCAGGGGTGTGTCGGGACTGAAATGGACAAAGTGTCATCCACCACACATTCTCAGAAATGCACTTTTGTTTAGTTGGTCAGAGGCTTCTGCTTGGAGTCTTGCTTTGGTCTGGATTTTACAAGTGTCATCTGCTTCACTGCTCTCTGTTTCGTAGGGACCAGTCACACCCCCTGGAGGCATGAGCTTCCAGGGAAACACCATTTTTTACACAGGGTAGCATCATGGTTAGGTGCTCTTGACTGCTGACTTGTTTCCCTGAGCGACTCGGTGGTATAGAGGAAGATAGGTTTGATAGGTCCCCATGCATTGTGTGGTAACTTCTTAGAGACGTGCAGGATGAGCCTCCTGGTGAAGATGTGACCGATAGACTCTCCCTGGATCAGAACTGGTTTCCTGAGTATCAAAGAGCATGCTAGATAATCTCCAGTCTCTGGGCAGGGGCAGTCCATCTGGGACCAGCACACTTAGGTATTTGAGGTCTCACAGACTTGTGTCTGCTACACTGTGGCTTCTCTCTGATGCTTGAAATACCTGAAATCCTGGAACATCATCCACAAATGTTGATGAGGCATTTTTCTAAACGTTAGAGTGAATATTTTGCATTATCTGTGCCACTGATACTCTTGATGCATTGCTGGAAACCTTGCAAAGAGAAAGCTTCACAGAGTTTGATCTGTCTCTATTAGGTGGTTGTGTGGGGTGAGTGCGACTCCAGTGATGACTCTGTGGAGCACAGCATTGGCCCCTGCTCCTCTGTCCTGGATGTGGGCGGGGCAGTGACAGCGGTCAGTGTCTGCCCCCTGCTTAACCTTTCCCAAAGGTCAGTCTCCAAGTGGGGCTTTGTTTTACATATTTGTTAAGACTTGATTCCTTAGTATGTAGCTCTCTCATACTTTGATTTGTGCTTTTTCATAGCTTCTGAGTTGCTATTTTTTCATAATGCTTAGGTTTCTTATAAGAATTGTTAAATCATCCAAACTCGATGATATTCAGAGTGGAGAAAATGGGGATTGGGAGTGTGGCTCAAAGGTTCTTATGTCACCAAATTTAGAACCTTGGTGCTTTCTTGGTAACAAGTGTCTTCAGTAGAACGGGAGCGCCTGCAGCCAGCCAGGGAAACACTGGTTTATGGGCTTTGCCAGCAGAGAACAGAGGGAAAACTTTGAGCACCCATGATGGAGAGAAGTTCCATGAGGGCACAGTAGAAGCAGTGCACTCTCTCCTCAGCTGGCATTTTTAAACAAAGCCTTTTGTAAGCCATGAACAGTTGGAAACAGGTAAAGAACTGCCTTCCCTTAGAGTGATGACAGAGATAACAGAAATTCATGTAATTAATCAGTCTTTTCTCCTCTCCCTTAAAAACAGATACATTGTTGCAGTAGGATTAGAGTGTGGAAAGGTTTGTTTATATACCTGGAAAAAGACTGATCAAGTTCCAGAAATAAATGACTGGACCCACTGTGTAGAAACAAGTCAAAGGTATTTTCTTACTATTTTCACATTCATCACATTAGATTTTGTTATAAATATGCAAATTAGAATTGTATTTGTTATCAAGCATTGAGTTTTTATTTATTTTTAAAAATAAGTTGCTCTTTTGTAGATCTTTTTTTTTTTTTTTTTTTTTAAGATTTATTTATTTGAGAGAGAGTGCACGCACATGCAAGAGTAAGGTAAGGCTTAGTGGAGGGAGAGGGAGCAGATTCCCCACTGAGCAGGGAGCCAGATAGGCTCCACTTAACCCGACTGAGCCACCCAGACGTCCCTGGCATCTAGTTTTTAGTGGCAGTTTTTCTCGAGTTTTATTGGAAAGTAATCAATACATATGACTATAAGTTTATGGTCTACAGCAGGATTTACATACGTTGTGAAATGTTACTGCACTATGTTCACCTTACATCCATTTACTTTTAGAGATACAATAAAAAGGGAAAAAAGAAAAGAATAAAGGAAAAAATGTCTCCCCTAATGAGAACTCTAGGATTTACTCTCTTAACTTCCCTGTCCGTCATCCAGCAGTGTCAGCTGTAGTCATCATGTCGTACATTACATCTCTAGTACTTGTCTTATAACTGGGAGTTTGTATGTTTTAACCACCTTCCTCTGATTCCCTCTTTGCTACTCTTTGTATCTGGTAACCATAAATCTGATCTCTTTTCCTGTGAGTTTTTGTTTTCTTTTTTCTTTCCCTTTTTTTTTTTGTTTTCATTTTTTTTTTAAGATTTTATTTATTTATTCATAGAGACGGCGGTGGGGGGGCAGAGACACAGGCAGAGGGAGAAGCAGGCTCCACGCAGGGAGCCCGACGTGGGACTTGATCCCAGGTCTCCGGGATCATACCCTGGGCCGAAGGCGGCGCTAAACCACTGAGCCACTGGGTCTGCCCTTGTTTTCATTTTTTAAAGATTCAATATATAAGTGAAATCATAGAGTATTTGTCTTTACGGGCAATTTTATGCCACATTTACATGGAGAGGGACATAAATCTCTCTTCATGGTGCTTACCACCAAGTGGTACTGTGGTAGTCTCTTGAGATTGATGTTTCTTACTATTGCACCAGGTTGTTGTTTTGTTTTGTTTTAAAGATTTTATTTATTTATTCATGAGAGACACAGAGAGAGAGAGAAGCAGAGACATAGGCAGAGGGAGAAGCAGGCTCCATGCAGGGAGCCTGACATGGGACTCAATCCCAGTATTCCAGGATCATGCCCTGGGCCGAAGGCCGGCGCTAAGCCACTAAGCCACCCAGGTGTCCCCACACCAGGTTTTTTAAAAGTTTACTTGAACAGATTGCTTGTTTGCATAATACTATCTTTATAGACAACGCATTTGAGATGAAAGTGATTTTTATAATGATGTTTAGAATGTGATTATAGTAGATTTGTAGTAAAATTGGATTAAAAGTATTGGTGATTTTTTGAAATATTAGAGATTGTGTTTTGGTATCCTCATCTTGTGTTTGAACATTTCAGCTTAGAACCCATGTTGGAGCAAACGGTCAAGTGCACTTCAAAGCCACATGACTGCTTTCTAGCACAAGATGCTCCCTGAGCCTCATGCCCTGCGCCTGGGCTTTTGCCTCCTGCGCTGGCTTAGAGCACCTGTCATTTACAGCCTTCTCCCTACTATCACTCACTTAGGTAGCAGGATCCTTTTTTAATCTAATTTTTAACCCAAATTATTCTTTAAAAATATCTGAATAATTGAAAAGTCACTAACCTCATTCTGTCAGACTTTTTTTTAGAATTCTTCAACCTTCATATATCTGAACTGTTCAAAATAGAATGTCAAAATTCCAAGTGACAGTATCATGATGAAAGTGATGGGTTGGTGGAGAGAGAGACCTGTGAGCAGATGTCTTTTACAAGATATTTCATCCAGGAGAGTTTGTCTCCTTGTTGGCAAAGCATGTTAGTACTGGTAATAATTGTATTGGTTAAAATGTAATCTTTGTTCCTGCTGCCCTTTTGGCTTCTCTCCCACCTCTGATGGTGGTTTTAGCAATTGAAACAGTTCATGTTGGGGGCGCCTTGGTGTCTCAGTCAGTTAAGTGTCTGCCTTGAGCTCAGGTCATGATCCCAGGGTCCTGGGATCAAGCCCCACATCAAGCTCTCTGCTCAGCGGAAAGCCTGTATCTCCCTCTCCCTCCTGGTCTGCCTACTTGTATGCTCTCTTTGCCAAATAAATAAAATATTTTAAAAAAAGAAAGAATGAGTTCATGCTGTTGCTTACTGAAGAGGTAAGTACTTCAGTATGATATTCCATATTCTAGGAATTTGAAATTTTCTCTCTTCCTGGGCTCCCTCCCTTGCCTTCTTCCTTTCAGCTTGCCCTACCCATGGTGCTCGTTCTCCTCTGCAGGTCCTGAATGTGGAATACTGGTAGGAAGGCCCTGAGACAGCAAGGCAAGGGGACATGTACAGAATTTGTATTTTTTATTTCAAGATTTTTTTTTAAGTCATTATGATATGTTAGATTTATAAGAACTAATCCCTGACTTAACCACATTATACTATTTGCATTGTTAATATCCCAGTTACCAAATTTCAGTATCTTTCAAATCAAAGTTTATGCTCATAATGAGATATAAAGGTAAGTACAACCAAATACTGCCTTTAAGGTTGGCTCCTCAAACTCCTGTCTTCTAAATATGATCTATTAACATGCTAGATTTAAGGGGAATATTACCCAAACCCACCATGTTAAGACTTAAAATAACAAAATAAGTACTCCTCAAAGTAGCTCCCAAGGGGAGCAGTATGCAATTGGTCCTTGAACAGTGGGAGTTAGAGGTTTATACCTTTTGACTCCACAAAGCTTAATTTCTAACAGCCTTCTGTTGACTAGAAGCCTTAGTAATAACATAAGCAGTGGATTAGCCCCTATTTTGTATGTTATATGTATTTAGCACTGTGTTTGAATAAAATAAGCTAGAGAAAAAAAATGTTGCTAAGAAATTGTAAGAGAAAATACATTTATGGTACTGTACTGTATGTATTGAAAAAAATCCGTGTATAAGTAGACCCATGCAGTTCAAATCTGTGTTAAGGGTCAACTGTACTACATGTATTTCTTCCAGTAATGTCACTACTTCAAACCATTCCTCTCATGAAATGTGAGCTCTTTAATATTATTGATAACAAATGAGATGCTAGTGATGTTGGTGTGACTTAAAATATTTTTGGAACTTATCTTTAGAGATTGTGTTCAGGACCAGCTTACTAGTGATACAAGAAAGCCAGTTATAATATCTTTTATAATTGTACTCATTTCATCACTTTTTTTTAAAGTGTGGCATTGATTCTATTTATAAAGTTCATTTCCATATAAGTCTTGACTCCCTTCAGTAACCAGAGTCAAATGCACAGATGTACTGTCACTGAAGATAGTGTTCAGGTCATCGCCTGCATAGTATGGAAGCATTGCCTATAAGAAAATTTCAGGAAACACTATGTACAGTAGCATTGTTGAAGTGTGTGTAACCTCCATTATGGTCATTTGCAAGGCCTCACAGTCATGTGGTTACATAGATTCTGGTATGCCCATTTTTAAAATGTGTTTCATTACCTCAAGGTTATATTTCATTCCTGCCTTTCATTCTGAGAGTGCATCTGGTGATGTGTGGGGCTCTCAACATCTGAAAGTATAATTTGTGTGCACAGGTATTGTTTTCAGGGTTTACTGCCTTAAAATCTACTTAAGTTTTTAACTTTATTCCTCTTTGGTTTGGAGGTCTAATTTGCAGGTTAAATTTATAGGGTATTATATTTTCATAGGGATTTGACAGTGTTTGTTTGGTATCATTCTAGGCCTGCAATGGGGTTGAGGGGGCATTAATAAGAGTGTCTTGCCCAGGGTCATGCAGTTGGAGGTCATGTTGGAGACCAAGATTGTTTCATTGGGCAGTTTATTAAATCTTTTGTTATTTTACTTACCCAGCAGTAAAAACATGAGTCTATCAATATCACAGGGATGTCAAAAGAATAAAATAATTTAGAATATGTTGCAAGTTGGAATTCTTTAAAAAAGAAATACCTTTAGTAATGTTATTTGAAAAACTGATTTTAATAGCCATTTTATGAATTACACTTATTCAAACAAGATTTGACAGGAATTCATTGTCTATTTCTTGCTCTTTTTGGTAGTGTCCTTTGTCAGTAAGATATTTAGGGTTTTAAGTAAATAGAGTTAAGATATTTTTGGGTTTAGAATAAAATTGCTAAAGTATTAGTGATGACATTTTAAAACCTGTACTTTTGAATTTTTATAATAATTTTTTTCTTGAGTATAGTTGACATAGAGTATTACATTGGTTTCAGGTGTACAACTTAGTGATTTGACATATTTACACGTTATGCTGTGTTTACCCCAAGTGTAACTGCCATCTGTCCTGTCAGTCACTATGAGGGCATCATTGACTGTATTCCTTATATGATGCTTTTTATTCTCGTGACTTATTCATTCCATAATGGAAGTGTGTATCTGTTTCTCATCCATTCTGTCCAACCCTCCACCCCTGCCCCTTTGGAAACCATTAGTTTGTTCTCTGTATTTATAGGTCTGATTCTGCTTTTTGTAAGACCTTTACATTTTGATTTTTCAGATTTTGACTTCCATTCATGTTGACATTAATAACAAGGGCATATAAATGAAATTAATACATAGGGTAAATATTTTGTAGTCCTAGCATACATTCCTTTCATGATTTTTCTATCTTTGTTTTAGCCAAAGACATATGCTTGCTATCAAAAAATTATGCTGGAAGAATTGTAATGGAAAAACTGAACAGAATGAAGCAGAAGGCACCGAGTGGTTACACTTTGCAAGTTGTGGTGAAGATCACACTGTGAAAATATACAAAGTTAACAGATGTGTACTGTGATGGGGTTAATAACTATTGGCATGTGGTCATTGGTGTCTTAAAATATTTATCCTGTAAATAGATGTCTTTCTTTACCTTGTAATTTTATCTAGTTTCTTTTTAAGCCCTATAGCAGTAGTTCTTATTGGGTCACAGACCCTTTGAAATCTCATGAAAACTGCAGACTCTTTTCTCACAGATGTATATATGTACACACCCTCAACTTGGCCCACACTTTGAGGGATTCAGACCTGCATTCATGTGTCCCAAGTTAACCTCTGTTCCTTCTTTCTTCATGACTGAATTTGCCTAATTATGCGTTGTTTTGGGCCTTTTCATATGCGCTTCTTTGGGACATTTCATTATTTATTGCCCTCTTCAAAGAGAGGACATGGAAAATAAAAAAAAGATAAAACCCAGATTACCCAATTTTTATTTTAACAATTTGTGTAGAGACCACACTTTGTGTGGTCTTGACCCTTTCTTCCAGTACACACCCACCATTCTAGGAATTTGGCAGGCACTTGTGAATTTGAACTGTAGTCAATTCTTCCTTGTATTTAAAAGTACATAGATTCTTTTACAGTTTGACTTAAAGCAGACTATCCTGACATTTACACTGATAGATGTAGGACCTGAAAAGTAGAGTTGTGTCTGAATCACCTGAATTGATGTGAAGTCACATACATGAGTTATGAGAGAAAGGATGTCCCCCAGGGTGAGTACATAGTGGGAGCAGAGGGAAGAAGATGCTTCAAACAGAATGTTGGGTGTGCCAGCTGAAGTTTGGGACATGGATCATGAGAGTCGGGAACTTTGGGAGTTGGGTGGAGGGAATTTAAGCTCTGGGGGAGGGGTATGATGAAAACTGGCATGAGAATGGAGATTTCCTCTGATCCAGAGTCATCTGACAAATTGGCAGTGAAATGAATACTGTGAATAATAAATATGCTGAAGGGGGGTGGTGGTGAGGATTTTCTTCATTGGAGTTTGCCATTATCTAATGTGACATTTTGCTTCCAAAGGAATTGAGATATTTTGTCTAAATCGAGATTTCTAGACTGACACTATCCAGTATTTCTAGAAATAAATAATCTGAGCTACTTAAGTAATTTAAAGTTTTCTGGTAGTTATGTAATAAAAGTTAAACAGGTAAAATTTATTTTAGTGACCTCTTTTAACCCAGTATATCCAAAATAGTATCATTTCACATATACAACATTAAAGATTGTTGAGGTATTTTACCCTTAGAGCCTATCTCAGTATGTACTAGCCACATGTCACTAGTGGCCATCCATATTTGGACTGTGCAGTTCTAGGCTACTGAGTCTGTATAAACTTGTCTTACACCCTCAAGCACGTGTGTGCATGTCTACACCAAAGCAATGAGAGTCTGAGTTCTCAACCTCAGAAACCAGGATGCCCTAAAGTACGGTTTCCTTTACCAGCTAAAGGATGTGAGTTTTCACCCCCATTTGGCACACAGGGATTTGTTTGGATCCCATCCGTGTGGGATTCCGGAGCAGATTGATTGAACTAACTTGGTGTTTTAGAACATTTTCAAGCACAGAACTCAATTTCCTAAAGTTCCCTGAAAATAAACCTCGTCTCAGACTGAATTCATGGTTATTGTTTTAATTTGTCAGTTGGGTTTGTATTAGTTTTCGTGTGTGGTACTGAAGCATCTTTCTCAGTAACTACCTGAGTAATTCAGTAAGTGTTCAAAGGACTTACTGTACACTGGGGCAGTCTACATTGTAATTCATACACATATGCTGTAATTTTACATGCCTCTTAATCTGCTAAAGGAGCACACCCTTTGACCATATCATATCATGAACCACATTGTTCATCATATCTAAAGCAGAAAGGGACTCTTGGAACTTTGCTCCAGAGTATTTCAGAGTCCCTGACCTGCCTTTCCCTCTTCCCTGATCTCTCAATCTCTGCCTGATTCACAGCATTAGAGTTCAGATTGATGCCAAGTGCCAGCCTAAGCAGTTGCTATCTTCTGACCTGTACAACTTTCCTAGATGGGGGGAGAAGTTATTGGGTTGTTCTGAGTACATTTTAATCTTGGACAGCACAAAGCCAAATAAGAGGAAGCAGAATTGGTTATGGATCCCAAAGGACGAATGCGGGAATTGGAAGGAAACTGCAAATTCAGGAATAAAATGCAAGGACAGACTCATTCTCTCTTTTAAATTAGAAATTCTGACCACCACAAAATCCTGAGTGGTTTAAGGAATTCCAGGCCTTCTGTGAACTACTTTTGTACAGACCCATGTGTTTCTCAAGGCCCCCTAAATGGAGTTGGAACCTAGACTTAAAGAATCAGAAGCACGTTTAATCCAGGCTCATGCTGGCAATAAATGTGAGTAAGCGTTTCCCCACACATCTACATGGAGATAATACTAGTGGGTCAGTCTGACTTCCATTTGGCTGTGTGTGAAGGAAAATCCGGATGTTCTTTCTGGCCTATGCAAGGTGGAAGTTTTCTCTCAAAAGGAATCAAGGTAGAGGTGCTTGGGTGGCCCGATCAGTGAAATGTCCAACTCTTGATTTCAACTCAGGTCATAATCTCAGGGTCGTGGGATTGGGCCCTGTGTCAGGCTCCCTACGCTGGGTGTGGAGCCTGCTTAAGATTCTTTCCCTGTTTCTGCCCCTCCCTGTGTGCTCTCTTTCTCTAAAAAGAAAAAAAGAAAGGAATCAAGGTAGGCAGACCAGGATGGGCATGGAGACTCCTCAACATGATCAGGGACCAAGGCTGTTTTTCTTTGTTGTCTGCGATCCTCAGTGTGTGACTTCCTCACAATCCAGCATGGCTGCTTGGCCTCCTGCCATGATCTTGGCATTCCAACCAACAGGAAGGAAAGGCTTGTCCCTAGCTTTAAAAAAGCTTCTTGGAAGTCCACACAGTTCTGTTTAATCTCCTTGGCCACAATTTAGTCTTGTGCTCTACTGAAAGAGAAACTAAGAAATAAAATTTTTATTGCAGGAGCCATCTGTTCAGCTGGGAATTGAGGCGCTTTGTTCTGGAAGAAAACAAATGTTAGTCTCATTTTGTAAAAACCAACCACCTTGTAGCATTGTTTTCAGGATTAAATGAGCCAGCACATGAAAAACGCTAGTTCGGGATCTGGAAATATATCAAAAGATACCAACTGTTTGAGTTAAATAAAGCTCTGCTCATATCACCTCCATAGAGCCTTTATTAATCCCCTTGTTTCAAGTATTCTTTCCTTTCTCTGAATTTCATGGTATTTTATTACCATTTTTTTGTGGCATTTCTCATTCCCTTTTATTTACATATATCTTCCATTATGTCACTCAGATTCTTTCTCTGGTAAGAAAGTTTGTCTCAAAATGATACAGGGAATTATAAGCTCACATAACTGAAAAAAAAACAGTGGTAGGACAAAGTTCAGATATAGTTTCATCAGGGCTCTGTGTCCCTTTCTCTACTTCTCTCAGCTGGTCTCCATGGGTCAGCTTTCTTCCAAGGCTGCCCTCCCCTATGGGTGAAAGCAGCTGTTGATGTTGTAGATTTCCTTGCCTTATATCAAAGGAAATAAACATTAAATCCTGAACTTTATCTGACCTGAACTTCCTGAACTAATCATGGTGGGCAGTGGGGATGGGGAGGGTGTGGTGGGGTGGGAGGGAACCACACTGATTAGTTTAGGCCTATCTGATGTGGCAAGAGCCATGGATTACTCTGGAGCTGGAGGCAGGGTTCCTCCCATTAGGACCACACGACTGTTCTATGTGAGGTAGTTTTCCAAAGCAAAGTCAGAAGGGCAGTGGGTGCTGGATAGGCAACCAATGAAATCCCACTATACAAGTCTACTAAAGCCTAAACATGGGGCATCAGATTTGTTTTCTTCTCTCCACAGCATCTAGCACAGTGTGTCTAACAGTGTATTGTCAAATATTTGCTGAGTTTAAGGATGAGTAAATTTGACAACACAGATGGCTGGCTGGTGGAGGAAGGATTATCCAATGTAATCCACTAGGCAGTAAATAGAATAATTGGTATCCGATCCTTCCCCTGCCTCCGTGGCCTAAAGGGGTTGGTGGCAAAGAACTGGAGGGAAGGTGTCAATGCAGAAGAGACCAAGAAGGAGGTGGGCTTGCCCAGTGGACCTGCGCCTGAATGAACATAGGAAGAAGCTGAAACCTCCAGAAAACAGGCTCAGGAAAATCCCCCTCCATCCCTGCCCCATCCACCCATCCTGTCACTTCTGTGGTCCGCCCAGTACTGGCAGGGTTTTGTTTTGTACATTATGGATTTAGATATAATGGAGCCTTGTTCATGATTCCAAACTGCCCTTTTAGCTTCTATTCACAGAAAAGGTCTTGTGTCCCTGTAGGGGAGGGAGCTTCCTGGAGTTTCTGATCTTTCCACTGCTTTTAAGTTGTTTCTCCCAGAACTTCTACTTCTTCAGGCTTTGGAGAGAAACCTGCTCCATTGCTGTCTCTCCTCCTCCTGCTGTGCAGACTCTTCTCAGGTGTCAGATTATCTCGGCTAGCAGGTTCTCATTGTTAGGGAAGGATGCATTTAACCCTAACAGGAAGCAATAAATCCACTGTGGAAACCAGATTTAGCCTCTGAAACACCCACCCTCCATCCCAGCCGCTTGGCAGGAAATTTGATCCATCATAATGGCAGTCCCCAAATACTTCCAGGATCAAGAGGCCTCGGTTGGGGTTAGCCAGTAGGAAAACCTCTATCTTCATCACCATTTAAGACTTGACCATTGTAATGTAACCTTTTCAGAAGCCTCTCCCATGAGTTGAGTCTCCAGCTCCTGACACTGACCTTCCTGAGCCCCAACCTGCACTTAGATGTCCTGAACTGTCTTGTCTCCCTGTGCCTGAGTCCCCTCCTCCCTGCATCCACCAAGGCACCCACTCCAACAGTGTTGCCTAAGCCAGTCCTCCCTCTACCCCATTTGTCTCTGAATTCCTTCATTTCTGTACCATCTGGGCCCTCCCTGCTCCTCACTAGGACTTCTGGGCAGCCTCCCTACTTGCCTCAGTGCTGTTGGGGTGTCAGACACACCTTTGACACAGCCACTCTCCTGTCAGGACTCCCTGGCACCTTCCTGACACTTGGGGCTGCAGAGTTTGGCCCACTCCCTTTCCTCACTCCCTGTCCTCCCACCCCTTATCCCTGCACAACCACAGCCTGTGCTCCAGCCTCCTTCAGGGTCGTGCTTCTGTAATTTTCTGAGCCTTTTCGTATCTCCAGCATTTGCACGTGGGATGCTGCCCTCCCTCTCTCACCTTCTCTTTAGAGAAGCACCAGGCTGGGGAGGCTTTCTCCTTTACAGCCTCAATCTCTTGGGAGCTCCCTTCTCCAGCACTGTGTGGTGTAGAAGGAGTAATCTAGCTGCAGACTTGTCTTCTTCCCTGGGGGCCTCTCAGGCACACAGGCTGCTGTACTGACTGCTATCTTCCCAGACCGAGTGTGTTCCTCACAGGGAGCAGCTCCCCAGTGAACACTGGATGACACCCCTGCCAGTGCCCACTTGCATCTCTGTGACTCAAGCCTGGGGGTTGCAGGAGGTTGTAGCTGGTCTCTCTACTGCCCATTCTCCCCACGCAGTCGTGCCCATTAGATCTACCTAAATCACCTCTTGGGAACACTTTTGTGCTCAGAAATGTTCAGAATGAAATCATAGTTCCTTTAGCTTGATTTACAGCCTTCCAAAATCTGCCCCCAAACCTACCGTGTCTTCCACAACCACTATAGACTTTAATTCTGAGAAGTACTCATACAACTTTTGCTGAGTGAATGAAGAATACATTCTGTAGAGTGGAGGTTTTTGCAAATGGAGTCCATGGCCAGGGAACCCTGGGGATGGGGTCTTCTAGAAGTCTGTTAACATGGGAGCAAGGGTTTGGGCGATTTATCATCCAAGCTCGGTGAGCTGGACCAGGGACAAAGCCTCACCCAGTGAGAGAGATTTTAAGTACAGAATCAGGGCTGTCTCTCATGTCTGCCCAATCTGACCTGTAGGTACATATTTTTCCTAGTTCCATGTTGAGAGAGGGCCATAAGTAGGAGCTGAAGAACTTTCCCTACGAAGCTCTAGACTTTGGGTGCAGAAGCTAGCTTCTTGGGACCTCAGCATGGACCAGCTCAGGCCCTAAAAGCTCCAGGGTCAGCAGTGGACCAGGTCAGACAAGGCAGTGGCAGGCAGGAACCCACTGAAAACACATGGAAGGCATTTCACTCATGGGGGCAGGAGTTTCTGCTTTAGGCAGGGTGAGAATGGGCAATCTGATTTCTGATGTCTCTGTCAGGAGACCCCTGGGGAATCTTGGTGAATAAATTTGAGGGTGCCAATTAGAGGCTGAGCCTTCTGGCATCCCCCACTACTTTCCCTCCCTTCACAGACACATTGCTATGGCCCAGGTCAAAGGCTTGCTCCTTTGGGGTGCCTTCCCTGAACTCCCTGGTTGGAAGTAGCTCCTTTCCACTCCCCTGCAATTCTACACCTCCTTCTTGGAGTGGTGGGACAGTGCTCAGGCCACATGGCCTAGTGGCTAGATGTTCAATAGCTCATTTCCCTGCATGGCTCCATAGGCACAATTCCTTCCCATCCTCCTGAGTATGTGGTGCCCTGGGCAGAGTCAGGAACTTAAAGATATTTCTTGACCGAATGGTAGTTCAAGAATTTTGAGCTGTACCTAAAAGGATACAATTAAAGTGAAAAGGCCATCTATAGGATGGGAGAAAATATTGCTAATTATTACCTGATAAGGGGTTAATTTCAGAATATATATTTCTACAACTCAACAATTAAAAAAAAAACGAATTGAAAAATGAATTCAAAGGATTTGAATAGACATTTCTCCAAAGAAGACATACAAATGTCCAAAAAGCATAGGAAAAGATGCTCAACACCACCAATCATTAGGGAAGTGCACATTAAAACCAGAATGAGATGTCACTTCACACCCAGTAGAATGATTTCTATAAAGAAACAATAGAAAAATAAGTGTTGGTGAGAACGAGGAGACATTGGAACCCCTGTGTACTGTTGTAATGCAAAATGGTGCAGCTGCTAGTGGAAAGCAGTATGGCGGTTCCTCAAAAATTAGAACTACCACATGATTCAGCAATCCCACTTCTGGTTCTATATCCAAAGGAACTGAAAGTAGAGTCTCAAAGGTACTCAGGTTCATAGCAGCACTATTCACAAAAGCCAAGAGGTGGAAGTAATCCAAATGTCCCATCAATAGATGAATGGATACGTAAAATGTGGTATATACACACAATGGAATATTATTCCATTTTAAAAAAGAAGGAAATTCTGACACATGCTGCAATATGGATGAATCTTGAGGACGTTATGCAAGTGAAATAAGCCAGTCACAGAAAGACAAATATTATATGATTTCACTAATGTAGCCAAATTTACAGAGACAGAAAATAGAAGGGTGGGGGTGGGGGCGGCGGGAATGGGAAGTTGTTTCCTGGATACAGTTTCAGTTTTGCAAGATGGGTAGAGTTCCTGGAGAATGGTTGCACACAGTGTGAATATACTTAACACTACTGAACCGTACTCTTAAAAATGGCTAAGTCGGTAAATTTTATGTATATTTTACCACAACTAAAAATAAATTTTAAAAAAGGAGTTCTGCACTGAGTTGACCCATTCAGATAATTCACTAGGCAAACTTGTTGGAAAGCAGCCCCCTTGCAGATCTGGGATTTGTTACTTGGCCAACAGAACACCTTGAGCAGAGGTAGGTACTCCTTACGTTCCTAGGGAAATATGAAAGGCCCTCACTCCTCAGAGTGCAGTTCTTGGACCTGAGTGACAGCATCACCCAGGCTCCTTAGAGACTCAGAACCTCAGGCCCTACCCCAAGCTTGAAGAATCGGAATCTGCATTTTAATAGGCTTCCAGGCAATTCATGCAAATATATGCCTGAAAAGCCTGGCCTAGAGGGGATCCTCTCTGGGAAGTAGGATAATAAAAGTAGGGGTGAGTGGCACAGTCACCAAACAGTCTTTGGGGTGACCAGCCCTCTCCCAACTTAGATACGGGAAAACCGAGGCCCTGAGGCCCATAGAGGCTTGCACCAGAGAGGCTGCTGGACGCATTTAGCTGGAATTGGTCACTGGAAACTGACTTCACACGTGCTGACTTGTCTGTCTTCTAGCTGTGTGCTCTTGACCAAGTCACTGCACATCTCTGTGACTTAGCTTCTCCACCTGTAAGAGCCACCTCATGGATCTGCTTACTTAAGTGTGGAATAATGAGTACAGGTAACGGCATACAGGTGCCCAGGGCGGTACCTGCTCTTACCGTTATTGCCAGAAGTCACATTTCAGGAGAGTACAGTGGAGAGAGGTAAAGATGCCACCAGTGCCCAAGCTTCCAGCTCCAAGTGTAGGCAGAAGGGGCTGGCGGTGGTCAGTGATGCCAATGAGCAAATTTGGGCATTCGTTCATGAATATGTTCGTTCAGAACAAGTATGAATGCTTGACCAGTAAGGACCTGTGGATCTGGCAGTGAGGATGAGCTGGGGCTGTCTGCAGGCAGAGGCCCCCTCAGCACAGGGCGTGCCAGGATTCTGCCCCCTCAGCTGCAGCCCCAGAATGAGGAACCTCTGGCCAGGGCCCTTATAGATCCCCCTACCCCCCCCCAAAATGCAACCTAATATTCAGGGGCTGGGCCGGGCCAGGAGGGGCAACACTGTGCATGGCCCTCCGGCAGCTCTCGAGCTGAGCCAAGCTGCAGCCCTCGGGCTGCTTTTTATACAGGCAGAGGCTGGGCCCAGGGATCTGCGGGGTACATAGGGTACATACGTCATCACGCATCGCAAGGGCGTGCGGCACCTGCACTAGGCTGCAGCCAGCCTGGCTGGGGCGCCGGCGGTGGACTTGTGCCATGGGCGCCCTTCCCACCTCCGAGGACCATGGTATGCTTCGGAAGCCAGGGGTCCACCCCTCCTTGGGTGGGTCGCTCTACTTGGCCCACACCTGAGTCCCTTCACCTGGCTCCCAGCGCTTGGTGCCTCTTCACTGCGGGTTCTGCGCTAAGCCCCCTAACTTGGTTCCACACCAGGCACCTCGCCTAGGCCTCCACTACCTGGTCACCTTTCCCTCCATCCTCCGAAGCGGGTCCCCACCCTGGGATCGCACCCGAGTTCTCCCTCCCATCCTCGTGCCGGGCCCCACCTTGTGCACCTGCCCACTGGCTCCCGCACCTGCGCCGCGCTTCCGACGCCTGGGCCTGGCCTGCCGCTCAGTATGAGGCAGCGGTGCCCCGGGTCAGAGCCGCCCTGACTCGGGCACCCCGGCCGCAGGTCCAAGGGCAGAGCGCAGGAGGCCCTCTGGTCGGAGTCGCAACCGAGCTACGGCTTCGATGGAGCGCAACCGCTGAGAGCTACTAAACAACCCCCTGGAGCCCCAGGCCTTCTTCCTCTTCCACACTTTGCCTCAGACACACGGCAGGGGGGGGGGGGGGCAGCAAGGCGAAGTCTCCTTGCAAACGCCAAGGCGACAAGGGTCAGGATGCGGAGCAGCGGAGAGCCGCGCGCTGCCTCTGCCCCAGACTCGTCGTGCTCCGCGGGTCCTCGGGGGCCTCTCCGTGGGCTCCCCGGGGACGCTGTTCAGAGAGATCACAAAAACGGGCCCCGCCCCAGGAAAAGGGCCGCAGAAAGTGAAACTCCGTGCGTCAGCGCCCCTGGCTCGCTGGGCCGCCCGCAGAGGCGCCGCCCCCGGCCGCGGACCCGGTGCCCGCCGAGGGCCGGGAGGTGCGGCCCGGGACGGCGGGCGCGGAGGCGTCGCTGCGGCCGAGTCGGCATCTCCCCCGCCCGGCGGCCGGGACGGCGCGAGGCATGGCCGAGGGTGCTGCGCCGCCGGGGCCCGAGCTGCTGGCCTTCGCGCGGTTCCGGGAGTCGAGCGAGCGGCCGCTCCCCTACGGCTATGGGCCGCGCAGCCTGCGGGAGCTGCGCCAGCGCGAATTCGGCCGCCTGGCAGGTGAGGCTGGCGGGGCACCTGTGCGGGCGGACCCGGCAGGGAGGACCGGGCGGGCGCGCGGGTTCTGGAACTGGGGTGGAAGGAGCTTTGGCTCTAGGTGGAGCGGCTCACCTTATTTGGGATACATTTGGACCGAAAGACCTGGAGAGACGTGTCCACGCATCCGCTTCGTGGACCCGGCTCCCCGAGGTCCCACCTGCAGCCCAGATTTCCTGCGATCTAGCTCCTTGGGCTTTTCCCGCGGTGCAGGACCAGCCTCGTCCCTACCTTACTCCTTACTCACCTGCTCCTACTCGCCCACCGCGGGCCGGCCTTAGGATTCCTTCCTTTGGCCCAGGCTTGCTCTAAAGGTCGGAGCTAGGGTTGCAAAATGCGGGGATGTCCTGCCGCCGCGGCTGTTGGGGCGCTCGCCCGCCCGCCCGCCCGCCAGCGAACAGGTGCAGCGCGCGGGTGGCCAGGGCGCGGGGCGGGGGGCGCGCCGTGGCGACCCAGAGGCTACAGCCTCTGGAGACTGAGCTCACACGCATCTTTCATTTGCGAAGCCTCAGTTTTCTCCGGCGTGCAGCCGGAATACTGCCTCCGAGCTCTAGCTCGCCGGGCGCCTCCCATTCGCAAAACGGGCACTTTGAGCTTTCGGGGCAGGGCGAGCCTGTAAACTGGACACAAGGCCGGGATCACATCCCTTGGGTTTCCGCAGGACGGAACAGGCTGGTCGAATTTTAAGTCGAGCTTCATCCTTGCTGCAGGGCGAGAGGGCTCTCGCCCCTGTGGGGACTGTGTAGGGACTCGCTCTTTTAAGGGACCTCAAGTGAGGGGCGGCCTCGAGCCTCAGAACCGCGGCGGGCGGGGCCGGGAGGGCGCGCAGGTGAAGTGGGCTCGGTGGTGGCGGCCGGAGTTGACTCGTACTCATTCTGCCGCAGTGAGCAACTAACTGGTGACTGCTTCCTTGCTTGTGGCGCAACAGCCACCCTGGCGTGATATTTCATTAATCGGGTAGCTGATTTCAGCTCTTTTGAGTCACTTTCTCCAGTTTGGGAGAGTGACTGGTTTTTCCTCTTGGAGGGCTTTCAGGGCTGTGGCCTCCGCTCTGTGCGTCTCCTGTCTGTACCTCAGTAGGGACCTCGGGAGGGAGACCGCGGGCCTTCTGGCTCCTCTCTACCACCTGCCCATTCTTCCTAGTGGCACATCCACCTGGAGGAGACAGCACCTCACCCCAATGCTTCTGCCTGCTGTCTCTGAAAGTTTGTATTACGGAAATTTCCACCCTAGGAGTAGACTGGGACAATGAACACCCACAGAGGTGGAGGGAGGGAAGGAGGCTCCCCATTCTTTTGAAGAAAGTTTAGAGGCTGTTTTGGTGCAGCCCATAATTATTTCTGCACCACACCTGCTTAATCTCCTAATCCCTCCAGCTCTGGTCCCTCACACCCATCACTGGCTGACCTCTCCCCTGAAGACTACCCTGGGGAAGTAGAAGTATGTTCTGGGCCCGTACTTGTTTACTTGTGTCCCTCAGAGAGCAGCACCTTTTCCCTTAAATGTAAAATTTAGATGTGATAGCCAGGATCCCAGGCTTCAGAGCCCCTTTAAAATCTACCATATTGGGACACCTGGGTGACTCAGTGGTTGAGTGTCTGCCTTTGGCTCAGGGCGTGATCCTGGGGTCCTGGGATTGAGTCCCACATCGGGATCCTGCAGGGAGCTTGCTTCTCTCTCTACCTGTGTCTCTTGCCTCTCTGTCTGTGTCTCTCATGAATAAATGAATAAAATCTTTTAAAAAAATCTACTGTTTTGTATTCTATCATCTATCTATCTATCTATCTATCTATCTATCTATCTATCTATCTACCTAGTGCAAGTTCCCAGCATTTCCTCTACATTAATAGTTCAAGTAGAGTTTTGTGAATTAAACCCACCCCTTCCATGGCTGGGAGTCTTGGAACATAAGCACGCACTTTTTTTCTCTCACAGATCAGGGAAAAACAAACAAAACAAAATAACATAACCTTCATCTCCTCTTCTTTTCCCCTTCCTCCTTCTCCTCATAGTTTTTGTGCAGGCTGGAGAGTTTTTTGGTTACGTGGTAGCTCTAGATAATTACATGCTTAATCTTTAAATGCTGAAACATTTTGCCTAACCAATTGGTTGGGAATTCCCTTGTCTTGGTGAAAGGAGCATATTGAATTTTCAGATGTGGTACAAATGGTTCTTGAAGTCTCAGAGCACTGATGGATAGCCACTCACCTGTATAGAACTGAGAACTGAAGAGGCAAGGTCTAGAAGAGACCCTGGAATTTCCTTCTTGAAGACCCAATACCAGTGGGTTTTGGGGTCGTTTGCTTGCTTCTTCTAATAACAGTCAAATCTCAGTGGGTGTTACTATATGCCAAGCACTAAACTGGGCTCTGTTTACAGACTCTTTTAACCCGCATCCCATCTGCAGGTGAAGGAACAGGGATCCAGAGTGGTTAGTGGTAGAGCAAAATTCAGTCAGGTTGGCTGACTTGGATTCTGCACTGTTAACCACGGTGCTAGCTGGCTTCTCAGATCTCTAGCTAATCTAACAGGGCTGACTGGTTTTGCAAAATTAACTACTTGACCAAAGGCCAAAGTAGCCTTCTCCCAAAAGTCTTCCTGGCCCTGCAGAAGACTGTGGGCAAGACACGTGGTGCTCCTTGGGAACCCCTTAGGTTTCACATGTTCCCCGGGGCTTCACAAAAGCATCTCCCTGATGTGTACCTAGACAGAAGCCTGTCTTTTGGTATGGTGCATTTGTATTTCTGAATCTTCAGTTAAAGAGAACGTTATTCTAAAACTAATTTTTTTGGGTTAGGTAGTATCTTTACACAGCATTCCAAAGGTGCCAAAGGACGGTAAAGGGCCAGGGAGCCCCCTCTCACTCCAGCCACAGCCATGGTGGCTGCCCCAGGGTCAGCTCCTGCCATTTGTGTCCTGTGTCTCTTTTTAGTTGTTGTCTATATTTATATGAGTGTGTACAGTTTTTTTATCACGTAATTGAGACATAACATCTGTTAACTGACACAGTTTACATTTATTTGTTTATGGTCTTTCTCTGTCACTATCATACCAGCTTTTTTTTAAATTTTTATTTATTTATGATAGTCACAGAGAGAGAGAGAGAGAGAGGCAGAGACACAGGCAGAGGGAGAAGCAGGCTCCATGTACCGGGAGCCCGACGTGGGATTCGATCCCGGGTCTCCAGGATCGCGCCCTGGGCCAAAGGCAGGCGCCAAATCACTGCGCAACCCAGGGATCCCTCCAGCTTTTTTTATCTACTGTTGTGTCTCTACCACTTAGAATAGTGCCTGGCACACAGTAATTACTCAATAAACATTTCTTGAATGTAAAAATACAATAAACAAGGAAATAAAAGGAAACTTAATTGGCCTGATAAAGGCTATCTTCAAGAAATCCACCGCTAATATCATACTTACTGGCAAAAGACTGACAGCTTTGTTTCTAAGATCAGGAATAAGACAAGGATGTCTGGTCTCACCACTGCTATTCAACATCATACTAAGGGTTCTAACCAGGACAATTAGGCAAGAAAATGGAACAAAAGTCACCCAGATTGGAAAACATTTCTATTTGTGGATAACATAACCTTGTATATAAAAAAAATCCTAAAGAATCCACATATAAAACTATTAGAACTAAAAAACAAGCTCAGCAAGGTTACAGGATAGAAGCTCAATATACAAATATCAACCTGATTTCTATACACTAGTAAGAAAAGCTATGAAAATTAAATAAAGGAAAGCTTCATAAAGAATAAAATACATAGAAATAAATTTATCAAAAGAAGTAGAAAGCAAACACTGAAGACTACAACATGTCATTGAAAGAAAGAAATAAAGGAAGATTAAATTAATGGAAAGACATCCTATATTCATGAATTTGAAGACTAAGTATTGCTAACATGACAATACCCCCCAAACTGATCTGCAGATTGAATGTCATTCCAACCAAAATCCCAGGTACCTTTTTGCAGCAATTGACAAATTGATCCTAAAATTCATATAGAGATGGGAGGGACCCAACTAGCCAAAGCAACCTTGGGAGGGAACAAAGTTGAAGGCCTCACACTTCCCATAAAAGTAAAGTAAGTAAAATTTATATAAAGTTACAGTAATCAAGACAATGTGGTATGAGGACAGATGCATGAAACAATGGAGTAGAATTGTAAGTCTGAAATAAACCCACACATCTATGGTCAATTGCTTTTTAACAGAAGGCCAAGACTATTCAATAGAGGAAAGAATAGTCTCTTCAACAAATAGTGTGGGGGCAGCTGGTATCCACACACAAAAGAATGAAGGTAGACCCCTACCTCACACTGTATTTGAAAATTAACTGAAAAAAAAAAAATGAGGCACTTGGGTGGCTCAGTGGTTGAGCATCTGCCTTTGGCTCAGGGCATGATCCCAGGATCCTGGGATCAAGTCCTGCATGAGGCTCCCCAAAGGGAGCTTGCTTCTTCCTCTGCCTATGTCTCTGCCTTTCTCTCTGTGTCTCTCATGAATAACTAAAATCTTTAAAAATTTTAACTAAAAATGGACTAAAGTCCGAAATACAAGAGCTAAAAATATAAAACTCTTAGAAGAAAGCATAAGCAATAATCATCAGGACCTTGAATTAGGAATGGTTTCTTATGTCACTAAAATTACAAGCAACAGTAACAACCAAAATAGAAAAATTGGACTTCATCAAAACTAAAAACTTTTATGCTTCAATGGATGCCACCAAAAAAGGACAACTGACCGAATGGGAGAAAACAGATGTCCCCATAAAAACTTGCACATAAATAGTCATTGCAGCATTACTTATAGCAGGCAAAAAATAGAAACCACCCACAGGTTTATCATTGGATGAATGGATAAACAAAATGTAGTGCGTCCATACAGTAGAATATTATTCAGTCATAAAAATGAATGACATGAAAATATGGATGCTAAGTGGAAGAAGGCAGACACAAAAGGTCACATAGTATATAATTTCATTTATGTGAAATGCCCAGAATCCACAAATCTGTAGACAGAAAGTAGATTAGTGATTGCCAGGGGCTGGGGCTGGGTAGATTGGGGAGTGATTGGCAGTGGGTATGGGCTCCCTTTTTGGGATGAATGAAATTGTTCAAAAATTAGATAATGGTGATGGTTGCACAACTTTATGGATCTGCTAAAAGCACCACTAAAAGGGTGAATGTTATGGTATGGGAATTATATCTCAATAAAGCTGTTACACAAGAAACAAAAAAAAAATCCATTCTTCACAAAACAACAGAAAAAAACCCATTTAAGTGAATGAAAGGAGGAATGAATATTCACACTGTATGTTCTCAAAAGTGTTATCTTAGAGTTTACTCCACGTCAGTACTTAAAAAGTACTAGATGGAGGTACAAGAATTCTTTATTTTAAACACATGTTCATGGACATTTAAGTCATTTCCAGTTTCTGGCTACTGCAGACAATGCTGCACTAAGTGTCCTCATGTGCAGGCCATTTCACAAACCACGGGGATTTATAAGGTGAATTCTTAGAAGAGGGATTGCTGGGTCAAGGAGGGTTTGCATTTTCTTTTCTTTTTTAAAGATTTACTTATTTATTTGGGAGAGAGAGAGAGAAAATGGGGGAGGGGCAGTGGGAGAAGGAGATAGAATCTTAAGCAGACTCCCTGCTGAGTTTGGAGACCCATGCAGGACTTGATCCCACGACCCTGAGATCATGACCTGAGCTCAAAAAGAGTTGGACACTTAACCAACTGTGCCACCCAGGTGCCCTGTGGATTTGCATTTGAAAGTGTAACCCATATTGACAAACTACTATCCATAAAGAAACTGTATCAGTGTAGCCTCCAACCAGCCATGTCCCAGCAGGCCTCTTTTCCAGCACCTTCACCCACACGGTGAGTTATCCAACCTTCTGGTCTCCACCATCTGATGGGAAAACCTCAGCATTTCCCTCTCATCTAAATTTGCCTATATCTCTGTTTATGAAAGAGGCTAGGAAGATCGTTTACAATCCTAGTATTTTCCAAAGCTCTCAGAACTGGTCCAGGGTCGAGGGATGGCGAATTCACTGTGGGAAAGCAGACTCAGAGCTCGACCAACCGCCGGGGAAGCAGCAAGGAAATCCTGGGTAGGAAGTGAGTCATCCGTGTGAAATTACTTTACCGTCATTAATGACAAATGTCTGTTGGGCTCCTCCTGTGTGTGGGATACTGTTCCTGGTTTTGCAAAAGAGCTGGTTAATCAGGCAGCCTTGCTCCGGGCACTAAAGTTGATTACACAGGAGAGTGCAATCTTCCATTGCTCATGCTTACTATTTGGATTAAGAAGCTCCTATCAAGAGGCTGGGAGAAATCAGTAGCCTGGTGGTCCCACTGCTCAAGCTCACCCAGACCAGATCCTGATAATATAAGTAGAATACCTCTGAAAAACAACCACAGCTTTATTCTGTGTTTTCTTTCAGGAACTGTCTACCTTGACCATGCAGGAGCCACGTTGTTTCCCCAGAGTCAGCTCACAAGCTTCACTAATGATCTCATGGAAAATGTTTATGGTAAAGAACAACACACCAAAGCTGACTTTTGCATTGAATAGGAGCCAACTACATTCAGCTGATATATCTCTGCTTACCAAATGTTGGATTAATAGACCAGGACTGTGCTGAGCATGTAGCACTGAATAGGCCCCGTGGGGTGGGCGGGTGGTCAAGGAAGCCCAAAGGTCAGTCCCTATAATACATGCGCTGCCAGGATTAGGAAGAATTGGCTCAGGGACACAATTTACTTCCAGAAGAACGGGTCAATGTCAGAAGGGCACAGAAGTACAAAGGTGCTGTGTTTGACAGCAGTATGACCCTGGGGGACAGTGCAGTGCAGAGGGTAGGGTGGCAGGAAGGACATTCACTCCTTTATTTTTTTATTTTTTTTATTTTTTTTTAATTTATTTTTATTTTAATTTATTTATTTTTTTTTATTTATGATAGTCACAGAGAGAGAGAGAGGTGCAGAGACACAGGCAGAGGGAGAAGCAGGCTCCATGCACTGGGAGCCCGACGTGGGATTCGATCCCGGGTCTACCAGGATCGCGCCCTGGGCCAAAGGCAGGCGCCAAACCGCTGCGCCACCCAGGGATCCCCCCCTTTTTTTTTTTTTTTAAAGATGTATTTATTTATTTGAGAGTCAGAGAGAGAGCAAGAACACAGGCAGGAGGGGCAGAGGGAGAGAGAGAGAAACTCAAGCATACTCTGCACTGAGTGAGGAGCCTTACATGGGGCTTGATCTCATGTCTCTGAGAGATCATACCTGAGTCGAAACCAAGAGTTGGATGCTTAATCGACTACACCATCCAGGCACCCTCATTCTTTCACTCCATAAGTGTTTGTTGGGCCACTTTGGTATTGGGGGCATGGTGCTAACATGAAGACAAAGGAAGCACTGCCTCTGCCTTCGTGGGCTGTGACCTAGTACACAGGACCTAATCCTGTGAGCTCCAATATAAATGTAAATGACCAGCTATATGAAGGGCTATGAACACAAGGCCCTGATACCGTGGTGGGGTGTGGCTTCAGAGCCACAGCATTGGCCATTTGAGTGTCAGAAAAAGCTGTTTTAGGAGTGGGGTGGATCCTGGAGGATGAGCAGGAATTCACATGGAGAAGAGAGGGAGAAGGGTATTCCAGGCAGAGGTAATAGCATGAACCAAGACCCATTAGTGGGTCCAGGAATTAGCTCCGGAGTGCAGAGAAGGGGAGGAGAGTGCAGGGGGCCTGAATGGAGAGGTAGGGGCATTGAGGGCGCTCTGAGGAGTTTGATGTTTCCTCTAGAAACCATATTCGGTTGCTCCAGATACTTTATCTCCACCGTCCCCCTCTGCTCTCCCAGCAAACTAGTGTACAGGTGCTGCTATCCAACAAGCTAAGGTACAGGTTCTGTTCTCACTCCTGGGCCCCAGAGAGGATAGGGAGCTAACCAGAGGCCACTCAGTCAGGAAGTGCTGGGGCTGGGGGATCTGGATCTCCAGGCATTTGGGCTCCAGAGCGCAAGGCCTTGGTCTTCACCAGACTCCCTCAGTTCATGACAATCCTTTTTTTTTTTTTTCAAATATTTATTTATTCATTCATTCAGAGAGAGCGAAGAGAGAAGCAGAGACACAGGCGGAGGGAGAAGCAGGCTCCATGCAGGAAGCCTGATGTGGGACTTGATCCTGGGTCCCCAGGATCACACCCCAGGCTACAGGCGGCGCTAAACCGCTGCGCCACTGGGGCTGCCCAGTTCATGACAATCCTATCATGCCCCAATATGATCCTGGGCAGCCAGCAGATATTTAAATCTAGAGAAAAGTTTCTAGAGGAGATGCCAGTGAGGGTCCTTATCTTGACTTTAATCCATGATTTGCAAAGAGATCCGCAAATCTTCTCTAACTCTTTGCAAGAGTTTTAACTGTGGGCACGGTGACAGAATCTAGACTGGAGGTGGTGCTGAGCTAAAAACTAGAGTGTTGAGAGGCTATTCGGGTAAGTACCAAGTCTCACAGGTTACTGGTGCTTATGGAAAAGGAATAGTGGTAGCTTCAGTGGCCAGAAATCCAGTGTGACCAGACGGCATGGTAGAAACATGAAATGAGAAAACAAATGAACAAACAAAAAAAGTCAAGACTGCGTTAGCGTGCACATGTAGTCCTGCTCCTGAGAAGTGCTTGTGCCTGGCTCCTGCATGTCCAGCCCCTGGAGAGGTCTGTGTCCTCACCTGGGGGGCTGTGTTTTGAGGGAGGTAATGATACTTCGGGACCCACTCAGGAGAGATGGAAGGAGGGAAGATAAACTAGAAATTGACAAGTGAAATTAGTAGAGATGTTAGCTTTGAGCCTGGGCTAAGGGGAGATGTGATGGCCGCCTTCACATATTTGGAGGAATTAGATGTGTTTCTGCGGGAACAAGGCCAGGAGCAGGAGTATGAACACAGGGCAAGAGAGGGGGATTTATTTATTTTTAAAATTTATTTATTTATGATAGTCACACACAGAGAGAGAGAGGCAGAGACACAGGCAGAGGGAGAAGCAGGCTCCATGCACTGGGAGCCCGACGTGGGATTCAATCCCGGGTCTCCAGGATCGCGCCCTGGGCCAAAGGCAGGCGCCAAACCGCTGCGCCACCCAGGGATCCCAAGAGAGGGGGATTTAGATGAAGTGGTGTTCATGGCTCTGTCTCATGGCTGGGGAAGGGGCAGCCTCCTGAGGATGTGTTCTTGCTTCCCTGGGATTACTGATCAGAACCACCTGTCAGGGAACTTGGAGGAAAGGTTCTAGCATTGGCCTGGCTGCCAATGAGCTGACTTCCATCTCCAGAATGCTCTTCCCAATCCCATCTTGTTCTACTAGTGGGGGGCAGGGGTTGGTTTGTTTGTTTAAAAAAGTATTTTAAAAATCAAGTTATGTTTTACATATTATACAATTCATCTATTTCAAATGTACAATTTAGTGATTTTAGTAACTACCAAGTGATGCTACTATCACTATAAATCATTTAGGGGCAGCCCTGGTGGCTCAGTGGTTTAGCGCTGCCTTCAGCCCAGGGCGTGATCCTGGAGACCCGGGATCGAGTCCCATGTCAGGCTCCCTGCCTGGAGCCTGCTTCTCCCTCTGCCTGTGTCTCTGCCTCTCTCTCTTTCTCTCTGCGTCTCTCATGAAAAATTAACAAAATATTAAAAAAACAAATCATTAAGGACATTTTCATTCCTCCATAAGATCTCTGATGCCTATTTATTTTTTTAAAGATTTTATTTATTTATTCATGAGAATACACACACACAGAGAGAGAGAGAGAGAGAGAGAGAGAGAGAGGCAGAGACACAGGCAGAAGGAGAAGCAGGATCCATGCAGGGAGCCCGACGTGGAACTCGACTTGGGACTCCATCCTGGGTCTCCAGGATCACACCCTGGGCTGCAGGCGGCGCTAAACCGCTGAGCCACCGGGGCTGCCCCTCTGATGCCTATTTATAATTCATCCCTGTTACCCCCTCAGTCCCAGGCAACCACTAATCCATTACTTTCTGAATATCTTTCTATACAATTGCCTTTGCTGGACATTTCATATAAATAGAATCAAACAATCTGTGACCTCTTAGCATGTTTTTGAGGTTCATTCATGACATAGCCAGTAGATTGTTCCCTTTTTGTTGTGAATACTTTCCAGTTGTGTGGATATACAACATCTTGTCTTTCTGCTGATCAGTTGATGGACATTCATGTTGTTCCCAGAATTTGGCTTTACCAATAAACCTCCCTTTGAACATTTCTGTGCATGAATCTTTGTGTGGACATGTGTTTTCATTTCTCTTGAGTGTATCGGAGTGGCATGGCTGGGTCATATAGTAATTGTATGCTTAACTTTTTGAGAAACCAAAAGAGAGGGTTTGGGAGGAACACAAGAGGAGAAACATAAGTAGTGACTTGATGGCTTTGTCTCTGTAACCTGCCAGGTAATCCTCACAGCCAGAATATCAGCAGCAAGCTCACCCACGAAATCGTGGAACACGTGCGCTACAGGTGAGTGGCAGAGATGCCAGCCTGAGTGGGCACTCCCAGGTGGATGGATTTCTTCCCTACCACCCACTGCATCCCACAAAGGCTCTGAGTTGGTTTCAGGAAGATCGCATTTGGGTAAATGATCACATGAACAGTGACAAATATCAGGGGCAGGGGATGGGAAGGTGTGAGTGAGTAGGTACAGAGCAGGGCTGATCTGAAGCACAGGTGGGTGGCCCTGAGGTGTGCACAGCTGTTGTGTGCAGCTTCAGGCTGATGCCAGAGTGCCTGAGGGCCAGAATGACCAGGAGGGACCCAATTTCCTAAGTCTCATTTTCAGAGAGAAGAAAAACATTTTCTTTGGGCTTTCATGTTTCATTGGGCATCTTGTTTTATCCATCCCCCCTTTTCTCCATGTGTAATATTCCTTTTTAGTAATTTCCAAGTAGTGCCTGAAGTTGCTTGAATCAATATAACAAGTTATTTCCAATTTAAAAGGGAAGCTGGGCTGCCAATTTTAAAAGCACCATGAAACAAGTTGGTGACTTAAAACTTGCTGCAATAGAGCTGAACCAAGGAGAGTGGTCCAAGGAGAGAGTATTTTCTAGGGTTGAGGTTGTTGTGGATTTTTATCTTTTTAAAAAAAGATTTATTTATTCATTTATTTGAGAGAGAGAAGGAGATAGAGAGCACATGAGCACAGGGGGAGACAGGGGCGGGAAAGGAGAAAGAGAATCCCAAGCAGACTCCCCATTGAGCATGGAGTTTGACTCAGGGCTTGATCTCACAACCCTAAGATCATGACCTAAGCTGAAATCAAGAGTTGGATGCTCCGGGTGCCTGGGTGGCTCAGTCAGTTAAGCATCTGCCTTCAGCCCAGGTTGTGATCCCAGGGTCCTGGGATGGAGCCAAGCCTGTATTGGTCTCCCTGCTTAGTGGGGAGCCTGCTTCTCCCTCTGCTGCACCCCACCTCCTACTCATGCTTGTGTGCTCTCTCTCTGAAATAAATAAATAAAATCTTTAAAAAAGGAAAAAAAAAAAAGGAATCAAATGCTCAATAGACAGCTACCCAGGTGCCTCATGGATTTTTTTTTAAAGGATTTTATTTGTTCATGAGGAAGAGACAGAGACAGAGACATAGTCAGAGGGAGGAGCAGGCTCCATGCTGGGAGCCCAACGTGGGACTCCTGGAGCTCCCAGATCACTCCCTGGGCCAAAGGCAGGCATTAAACCGCTGAGCCACCCAGGCATCCTGCCCCAGGATTTTTATCTTATCCATTGAGGGTGGGGACATGGGAGGCAGAGCTGCTCTTGCCAGCTTGAACCGGTTTGTCATCTCTTCCTGCTGCTTGCTCTGCCCCTACCCTAACTTTGTAATTGTGGCAAAGCTGATCTGGGTTTTTCCCTAAATATAAAGGGAGAGTGAGAGGTCAAATACAGCTACCCCTGAACATTTGACACTACTGAGACCATGGATTGGCATGATGCTATGCTTCTTCCAGGATTCTGGCGCACTTCCACACCTCCTCAGAGGACTACAGTGTGATTTTCACGGCAGGGAGCACGGCTGCTCTTAAACTGGTGGCGGAGGCCTTCCCGTGGGTGTCCCCAGGCCCGGAGTGCAGCGGGAGCCGGTTCTGTTACCTCACTGACAGCCATACCTCCGTGGTGGGCATGAGGACGGTCACCACGGCCATGAACGTCACTTCCATCCCAGTCAGGCCAGAGGACATGCGGTTGGCAGAGAGACGGGCCACTGCCGCCAGTGACCCTGACTGCCAGCTTCCGCATCTCTTCTGTTACCCCGCGCAGAGTAACTTTTCCGGGACCAGGTACCCCCTGTCCTGGATAGGAGAGGTCAAGGCTGGGCGGATGTGCCCTGTGAGTGTGCCTGGCAAGTGGTTCGTGCTGCTCGATGCAGCCTCCTATGTGAGCACCTCACCTTTGGACCTGTCGGTCCACCAGGCCGACTTTGTCCCCCTCTCCTTCTATAAGCTCTTTGGATTCCCCACTGGCCTGGGTGCCCTGCTGGTGAATAATCGTGTGGCTCCTCTGCTGAGGAAAACCTACTTTGGAGGGGGCACAGCTGCTGCGTACCTGGCAGGAGAAGACTTCTACATCCCAAGAAGCTCGGTGGCTGAAAGGTAACCTCTCTGTGGGAGTGGCTGACTGGAGTTCAGCAAGGCAGGGGTTCTGGCCTGCATCACCTATAGGGTTGTGCAAGGGACCCAACTGGGCCACTGGGGTTGGAGGGCTGGAGTGGAGTGGATGGAGGCCGGCTGGAGTGTGCCCCAGGTGGCTTAGTGAACTGGACCCCCACTTGGGGGCTTCTCCATAGCTATGAGGGTACAAGGGCTGCAAGCAGGAGAGGTGAAAGACTCTCAGGAGAGGAAGGAAGATAGGCCACCAGGCCTTTTTCCCAGAGCACAGGCAAGAGGTACAACGGTTTACTCAAGCAGTCATTTTAAAAGATGGCATTGTTTGGAACAAGATTGCGTGCATATTGATGGCACAACTGGTTATTATATTTTAAAAGATTTATTTATTTATTCATAAGAGACACAGAGAGAGAGAGACAGAGACAGACAGAGACACAGGCAGGGGGAGAAGCAGGCTCCACGCAGGGAGCCCGATGCAGGACTCGATCCCGGGTCTCCAGGGTCACGCCCTGGGAGGAAGGCGGCGCTGAACCGCTGAGCCACTGAGCCACCGGGGGCTGCCCAAATAAAATCTTTTTTTTTTTTTTTTTTAAAGATTTTATTTATTTATTTCTGAGAATACGCAGAGAGGAGAGAGAGAAGCAGAGACACAGGCAGAGGAAGAAGCAGGCGCCATGCAAGGAGCCTGACATGGGACTCGATCCCAGGTCTCCAGGATCAGGCCCTGGGCCAAAGGCAGGCGCTAAACTGCTGGAGCCACCCGGGCTGCCCCCAAATAAAATCTTTAAACAAACAAACAGAAATGAAAACCCAGTTGATTCATTAATTGTTGGTTCACATAATTGATTCACGGCTATCATTAACACATCGGTTTTATAAAGAAATCAACATTGCAGTAACAGTATTCTGAGCAGACCTCATCTCTAGAATCTTAAAATACAAAGCAGAGCATTTCCCCTGAAAGCTTCAACCTGCTTCCGTCACCCACAGGTGGGCTCGCAGAGGCTGCCGTCCCCATCCTCAGGCCAGTGCTCGCTGACACCTCCTGCCTCCGAGCCCCCCCCCCCCCCCCCCCAGCAGTGCGCGGGCGGACTCTGCCTGTCAGGCTCTGGGTCCGCATCCCGCCCCTGCTCTCTGCCCTGAGCCCTGCAGCCACGCGTCAGCCTCCCCACCTCCCCACCGCGGGCGTCCTCCGACTTGCCGCCCACCCCCGTCCCGCGCCCCCGCTGGCTCCCCGCTCATGCGCACTCGCGCCCAGCCGCACCGACGCAGCACTGACGCACTGACGCAGCACTGACGCGCCGACGACGCGCTGACGTCCCTGCCGTTCAGGGCGCGTGCCCGCTTCCGCCCGCTTCCGCCCGCTCGGGGTGTTCCCTGCGGCCTCCGCCTGGGACGCCCTTTCCCTCTGTGAACTCTGCTGTTTCAAAAATGATCCTTCTGCATCCTCAGTGCACTGTCACCCGCTGGCGTGTTGCTTACCTGTCGCGTGTCGTCCCTTGTTTCTGTGCCTCAGGACAAGGGAAGCACCAGAAGGGCACCGAGGACGGTGCCTGGCGCGCAGTGTGTGGGCAGTAGAGATTTGATGAATATTTTGGCTAGATGAGAAATCACAGAATGCGACGATCGTGAACACCCTGATAATCCAGGAGGGGCATGTGTGCTGTATCGGGAGCCTCCTAATGTTCCCCGAAGCCTGTGGTTCCGCAGGTTGGCATCCTAGACTTCCGAGCGCGTTGATCACACCCAACCGACGCCTTGCCAGCGGGGTTCCCTTGGGGCCAAGGGCAGCGTTTTAAGAGCCCGTGGCGCTTGGGGTCTTGTCAAAGTCTTCACGGGGGCAGGATAGCACTTCTCGAGGCGGTGACTGTCTTTTAGGGTCCTTTGTCACCATGGCCATCCGATCCCAAGGAAGCACCCCCAGTGAGCGAGTCAGGGCCAGAACCGGCCCCATCCGTCTCTGTGTGTAAATCCGTCTATCCTGACTGGGAGAGCAGTGGTTTATAAGACAGCAGAGGTATTCATCGATTATAGCCAAGACTAGAGTCAAAACCTTGTTGCATGCCACAAAATGCACATGGAGATGTTGGCCACAGCTTGACCTTGTTCCCCTCAACCCTGTTACAGGTTTGAAGATGGCACCATCTCCTTCCTTGACGTGATAGCACTAAAACATGGATTCGATGCCCTAGAGCGCCTCACAGGTCAGTGGACCCTTTTATCTATGTGGAATTTGCTCCTGTCACCTGCGTCCTTGAGGGAGCCTTGCAATGGGTGCGGTTTAGATAAGGTAGGTAAGGACGTAGGGTCTGTGTGAGCGGCTGGCACTTGGGAGCTGTACCCTGAATGCAGTTGAAGCTTATCCTGAAGAACTTCAGAATGACTTCTGAGGCAAGAGCAAGAGGCTGAGGTGCTGTGTGTGTGTGTGTGTGTGTGTGTCAGTTAAAAGAACATTTTCACAAGTAGGAGATTATTCCAAACCAGGAGATTAGTAGCTTCACAGGAGCAGAGGAGCCATCCTTGGTCCCCAAACTAGGACTGGTTACAGATCCTGAGACCTTATTCAGCTGCTACCTTTCTGGGTCCTCCCTCCTGTCACACTGGGGAGCTATATGATGAGCCCACTTTGCTCATGAGGAGCTAATATTTAGAGAGGTTAAATGCCTTCCCTGGGACCTAATAATTGAGATGGCTGAGATGTCCACCTAGACCATAATAATGCCTAACCCTGAGCCCCAACCACTGTCTCTGTTGTTGGCATTTGCAGTGATGCAGGTTTTCTTTCCTGGCAAATGTTTGGGGTGTGTGGGCAGGTGGAGGACCCTCACAGTAGGCTGACACACAGAGAGTTCATCCTGTTGTGCTCCTGGGCACTCTCCAGAGGCTGAGGTTCTAGAACTGGGTGGTACTGCTTGGACCATCCATATGGAAATGGAGTTGTGGTGAAGCAGGGATGTGGCTTAATGATTAGGTAGTCCTTCCTTTCTCTCTCTCTTGCCACCGTAACGGGACTCTTCAGGTTCTTGGCCTGAGCTGGGGGCAGACAGGATTCACAGGAGTGGAGGGGAGTCCTGATGGTAATGCAGAGAATGTACACCATCCAAGACAAAGAAAAGACAATAAAGACAAGTATTGAGATATGAGCACTTTTCCAAGGAAAGATATTAATAGACACCCAAACTGCAAGCTGCAGGTCTGATGGGGGCAGGGACACCTCTGAACTGAAAACAGACTGACCATATCAGTTCCACAATAAAGCAAACCCTGGTTATTCCTACTTTATCGCTTCTTTGGGAAAAAATGTGCTGAACTATCTGTAACACAAAATGCACCATTTTGGCCAACTTAAGTAAGTGTACGTTTCAGGGGCATTAAGTGTGCTTACATTGGTATGCCACCATCCACCACCGACTGGCTCCAGGACTTCTGCATCATCCCAAACTAAAACTCTACCCGTTCAACAGGCTGCCCCCTTCCCCTTGCCCCAGCCCCAAGTAATCTCAAGTCTCCTTTCTGCTTGTATGAATTTGCGTATTCTAGGCACTTAGATAAGAGGAATAATACATTATCTGCTCTTTTGTCTGGCTTATTTCACATGTTTTCAAGGTTCATCCATGTTGTAACATGTATCCCTAATCGATTTGGATAATGTTAAAATGCTTTAGACATTAAAAAAAAAAAACCAGCAAAACCACCCGATACTATTTATTTATTTATCTATCTATTTATTTATCTTATCCCCTGATACATTTATTTATTTATTTTTAAAAAGATTTACTTACTTATGATAGACATAGAGAGAGAGAGGCAGAGACACAGGAGGAGGGAGAAGGAGGCTCCCTGCCGGGAGCCCGATGTGGAACTCGATCCCAGGACTCCAGGATCATGCCCGGGCCAAAGGCAGGCACTAAACTGCTGAGCTATCCAGGGATCCCCTCCCCTGATACTTTTAAAGATAAAACTGTGACCTGGCTGGCTCAGTCAGTGGAGCATGTGACTCTGGATCTCAGGGTTGTGAGTTTGAGCCCCACATTGAGTATAGAGATGACTTAAAAATAAAATTAAAAAAAAATTTAAAATAAAAATTGTGTATCTGTGCCATCTGTAACCCAAAGGTCTAAATTAAAAAAAAAAAAAAGAAAGAAAAAAGAAGGATGACAAGAATTCCTATGGAAGATTCCACAGAACAGCAACAGGAAGGTGTTTAGTTCTCCACACCTATGCATAACCATATGGACAGTATCACACAGTATCTACCAGTATTTAGAATCATTGATCTGAGCTCCAGCTTTGCTGGTTAAAATGATCTTTTCTTAAAAATGCGTGAGTGAATTGCACGTGAAGTTCATGTTTCTCTCTGACATTTCGCAATCGCTTTTGAGGTGGAATGGAGAATATAAAGCAGCACACCTTTACCTTGGCGCAGTACACCTACACTGCCCTGTCTGCTCTCCGGTACCCTGATGGAGCCCCTGTGGTGCGGATTTACAGTGACTCTGAATTCAGCAGCCCGGAGGAGCAGGGTCCCATCATCAATTTTAATGTGCTCGACCACAGTGGGAACATCATTGGTTACTCTCAGGTGGGTCTCCTCATCACCTCCAGTACTCGTTCACAAGAGACACTCTTCTCTGGCACTCTGCTGCCTTCTGAAGCCCTGAACTGTACTGCTGTGCGGGTCCTTGGGGGCTTGCAGCCGCTGTGCAAAGGGCAGCCTGGGCATGGTTGGAGACGCCCCAGCGCTTCCTTACAGGCTCCCTACTCTCCTTTCCATGCAGTTCTAACAGGTGTGGATGTTTAGTTTTTTCAGCCAGAAATTGTCAATTTCAAGTGCAAGGAGGGAGGGGCGGAGTCTTTGATCCCAGTGGAAGGGGGCAGCCGACAGCTTGCCAACAAGGGAAGACATCCTAACAAGGGAAGACATCCTAAAAGAGTGTAGACAGAAAAGCAGTGTATTCTGTCTACAGAATAGTCATCCCATGTCTATTTAGCATGGTGGCCCCGGTGATACATCAGATCGGATCCTGGCATCACACAAAACGTGGTCCTTTGACCACCATGTATTTGCATGTGGCTTGGAATTCAGAACTCCTTTATAACAAGTAGAAATGATGTCCTTAGTATCACAAAAGTCCTTATTTCTGTCATAGTTCATGCATACTATGAGATCAAAGGATTTAGTAGTTTGATTATAAAACAGTTTGTGCAGATGTACTCTGTACTCTGCAGTGCAGTATTAGGAAATACTTGGCTCCTTGCCATAACTGAGTAAGCTGGTCACTGCTCAGTCCATTAAAATGTCCAGAGTCATATCAAGCACTCAGACACAGTGGTAGACGGTCATCAGAGAGGGTGTCACAGACTGGCAGGGATGGGCAGCCTAAGGCCCTTCCCAGAGTGTGAGTTCCTGGAGCAGCTCTGTGAGGAGCAGGTTCAAAGGTCAGATAAGTTTTCCTTTGAAAGCCACAATCCCCATTAACCTTTGTTAAATGCAGAATTTCTCAAACAAAATCCATTTCTCAAGGAATCATAACCCCCTCTCTTCTCAATAGCCATAAACTAGCTGAGGAACAAAGCTGAGAAATATTCTGGGGATATGTCAATCCTTACTGGTATCCGGGAGTAGACACTCTAACTATAGGTTCTCTCTTGGGTAGGTTTACTGTGCAGACTCGCCTTTAGTAATGCACTGGCAGCCCAATGTCACTAAGAAGTATGCAATTTTTTAAAAAAGATTTTATTTGAGAGCACACTAGAGTGAGAGAGAGAGCACGCAGGAGAGTACAAGCAGGGAGCAGGGGCAGAGGGAGAGGGAGAAGCAGACTCCCCACTGAGCAGGGAGCCCGATGATGGACTCAATCTCAGGACCTTGGGATCATGACCCAAGCTGAAGGCAGATGTTCAACTAGCTGAGCCACCTGGGGTGCCTCAGAAGTGTGTGATTTTAAATGCTTTCCAGGTGATGGAAAATGCATCAGGAGTATGCTTTCTTAAACACACTGTTCTAGATGATTGGTAAAGTAAGTTTCATTCGTGGACCTAAATAAGTTTGTATTTCCTGTGAGGTATGGAGGAGGACAGACAGGTGACCATGAAGTATGCTGTGTCAGGCAGAGCAGGGAGAGAATGCCTCATTTGGCCAGAGAAGCTTGGAAGAGAGGAGCAGTCTGGTGGGGAGTAATGGAGAGAGCTACCTGTCTAGGTGTCCTGCTGACTTCACCAGGACTCATTCCTGGAGGCTGGACCCTGGACGAGTTTCTTCCTCTGTGTGTTTATAGAGGAAGCTTGTTACATGAGTGGATCCGTGGCCGAGGCGTGGCCAGCTTTGCTGGCTTGGTAAAGCCCAGCTTGGTTTCCCTGGGCCACTTCTCTGTGTAGGAATTCCATAGGGATTTCAGTGGCCTTCAGAAAGAACGGATGATTTCATGGCTGAGTATAGCTCTTTTCAGGAGATTTCAAAAGAACTTCTGAAGCTTTTCAAAGAATTTAGCTTTCCGTAAGAAGCTTTGGGGTTCTCATTTTTTATAGCCAGGCCTCCTAATTCCATTCTCCCCTCTGCAGAAGTCACTCTACTTAGTGGTTAAGAATGCAGGTTCAGATTCTGACTGCCTTTTGTTGGCGCTGTGAGCTTGGGCAAGTTAGTATAAACTCTCCAAGTCTCCATGAAATGGGGAGAACAAGGAACCCTGCTCATAGTGTTGCTCTGAGGATTAAATGAGATATCATATAGAATGCCTGAGCACGGGGCCCACGGGGAAGCAAGTGCTCAATAAACAGTGAGCATGCAAGCTCCTGGGTGGGGAGGCTCCCATGTTGTTCTGTGCTCAGGCTACTTTCTCGCCCTCTCTGGATACAGTGCTCATCCTGCCACCAAAACCAAATCCTTCACCTGGCCAGGCACAGGCAGGGATTCCACAAGGCTCAAGGTAAAAGGGGACTACTTCATGATGGGAAATTGGAGGAGGGTTAATTGTGGCCCAAACAGCCTGTTGTACCCAGATCCTCCTCTAGGTGGGGGCCCCTCTCTCTTCTTGAATCTTGGTGGATTTACGACTTGCCCACAACCAGAAGAATGCTACAGAAGGGAAGGCTGTGTGGTAGAAAGCATTATTCCTTGGGGCATCCACTTTTTGGGCCCCATGTTACCATGTAAGAAGTTCTACCCTGAGGCTGCCATGCTCTGAGGAAGCCAAGCCATGTCAGGAGGCCAAGCACAGGCCCTATTGTGACAGTCCTGTTTTGAGCCCTCCTGGCTGGGAGGCCAGACACACACATGCATAAGTAAGTCTCCAGATGATTCCAAATCCCAGACACCACGTCACTCCCAGCCTTGGAGTCTTCCCAGCTGAGACTCGGGAAATCATGGAAAAGAGTCAAGCATCTCCTCTGTGCTCTTTCCGGATTCCTGACCTTCTGTAGCTCCGAGCACAATAAAGTGGTTATTATTTTATTCCACCAAGTTTGGTGGCTTGTTTCATGGCATTGGTAACTGGAACAGTGAATGTGGGGTGGGCACAGGGGACTTCTCATTCCAGTTGGCAGGAGTTGGGGTGGGGCAGTGAGGGAACTTCCTAACAGCTGCCCTTTGAATGGAGGCCACCTGGAGATGGAGTTGGCCAGACCCAGCGGTCCTGCCAGGTCTCAACTCAGAGAGTCAGGGAATGCCTGGATTTCATTAGTTGTCTTGCACGTCACTGAGCTATATTTGCCCAGGATAAAGGAACAGAGATGTTTTCCTGAGGCCCCTCAGTTCAATCCAGGGAAGGACTTCTCACTCTGACAGTCTAGGGGAGACAGCTGAAGTGAAGACAGCCATGGTTTCAGCAGTGTGGGAGTCACCACTGCTGTGCACAGCATGGCCGGGAATGTTTGCTGGCTGTGTAGTGAGCTGCAGAGTGCTGTACTGCCCCTGGCTGCCTCTGGCCATCCTACAATGTGAATTCCCAGGGAGAAAAGTTTCAAAGATTTGCCCAGCTGGGCAAAATGTGTTTGTTTTCCTGAATGCAGTTAGGTGACTTTCCTGGGTTTAGCAGGAGTCACCAGGGCTTAGAGGACCCTCAGTGGGCTCCTAGATACTTGGAAGAATGCAGCCCTTGACTCACAGCGGGAAGGGCTGGGCAAATATCCCCCATGCTAGCCCTACTTTTGAGCACTGGGTGAATGCAGTTCGCCTCCCAGAGCCTTTGGGAGACAGGAAAGAGCCTTGGCACTTCTGGAAGGAACAGAAGTTCTGTGATTCAACCCAAAGTAAGGGACATTATAGAAAGCAAATTGATAATACACAGTGTCAACACAGTAATGTTTGTAACCCAGGCTGTGAACCTAGACAGGGAGGCTCTGAGTGGTGGGTCAGCTGGGGACTGCCCTGTGATCAACCCTGTGGCAGAAGATGCCAAGGACCTGTCCCCCATCCCAGCCACTCAGATTTTATTCTTGTGAACCCCCTTGGCAGATGTGGGCTCTTTAAAAAAATAATTTATTATTTTAAAAAATTGAGATAAAATTGACATATGTTGTATAAGTTTTAGGTATACAACATAATTATTTGATATATGTATATAATGCAGGGTAATTACTGCAGTAAGTCTACCTAACATTCATCAACATATATAGTTACAGATTTTTTTCTTGTGATGACAGTTTTCAAGATTTATTCTCTTAAAGAGATTTATTCTCTTTCAAATACATATAACGAAGAATCATCAACTATAGTTGCCATGTTGTACATGACATTACTAAGACTTATTTATATTGTAACCAGGAGTTTGTACCTTTTGACCACCTTTACCCTTTTTGTCCACCCCCTACGTCTGGCAGCCACCAATCTGTTCTCTGTATCTATGAGTTTGAGGTTTTTTTTTTTTTTTTGGTTCCACATATAAATGATATCATATAGTTATCTTTCTATGTCTAACTTATTTCATTTAGTATCATGTCCTCAAGGTCCATCCATGATGTCACAGATGATAGTATTTCCTTATTTTTTTATGATTTAAAAATATTCCAGTGTGTGTGTGTGTGTATTCCAGTTTTCTTTATCCATTCATCCTTTGATGGATACTAAAGTTGTTTCATTGGCTATTATAAATAATGCTGCAATGAACATGAGGAGGCAAGTATCATTTCAAGATAATATTTTCATTTTCTTCAGATAAATACTCAGAAGTAGGGTTGCTGGGCCCTGTGGTACTTCTATTTTTAATTTTTGAGGAACCTTCATACTGTTTTCCGTAGTGGCTACAGCAATTTACATTCCCACCAACAGTGAACAAGGGTTCTCTCTCTCCGCGTTATTTCCAACACTTGTTATTGCTTGTTATCTCAATCATAACTGTTATAATAGATGTGAGTGATATCTCATTGTTGCTTTGATTTGCATTTCCCTGATGATGAGTGATGTTGAACATCTTTTCATGTATCTCTTGGCCATTTGTATGTCTTCTTTGGAAAAATGTCTATTCAAATCTTCTGTGCCATTTTTAATAGTATTGTTTGTTGAAATGTGAGCTCTGCAAACTTGGAGTTTGGACTGAATTGGATATTTTCGGTTTTCTCAGGCATACATTATGAGCCAACTGCATAAACTTTAATTCTCAGTGACATTTTATAAAATGTGTTTAGTAAACCCATGATAGATCATGGCACTTCAAAGCAAAATTCCAAGCTCAAATTTTCATTTTATTGTTAGGGAAGAGAGGTCCACATTTTGATCTGAAACTCTCTCCCAGGCAGTCAGAGTAAAACTGGACATCTGTAACACTGGTTTCATGTCACATTGAACCCACAGGTGGATAAAATGGCCAGTCTTTACAACATCCATGTGCGAACTGGCTGCTTCTGTAACACTGGGGCCTGCCAGAGGCACCTGGGGATAAGCGATGAGATGGTCAAGAAGCATCTTCAGGTTGGTAATGCTGGTCATGTCCAATGGTGGCCTCTCCAACCACCCTGGAGGCTGGTCTCATGTCTGGGGTCAGAGCTGGTTCTGTGGGCTGGGCTCATTTCTCCGAGCCCACTCTGTGGAAGTGCAAAGGAAAAGGGGTCCACAAAAAGAGAAAACATAGTACCTCTCTGGCAGTCATTTTTTACTTTGAGGGGAAAAATGTAAAGGCAGAAGATGGGTCTTAATATGGGGCAAGCGTATGTGAGAATGTGCTTGTACATACAGAGGGCTCTTAGCTAGTCCAGTCCTATCCTAGAGTTAGCTCATCTCTGGGTAAGGAGAGAAACTCTTCCAGGGGCTGTTCTGACTCTCTCAGAATCCTCTCCCTCCCTACCTCTGCCCTAGGCTGAGGTTTTTCACTTCAGGGTACAGCTAGTGTTTTAAGCCATTTCATAAGAATAGTTCGGGTGGCAAAGAGCACTTATTTATTTTGGAATCATTTCTAACTTGAGTTTCTTTTGGTTGTCACTAACTATTGTATACACTAGATCCCAACTAACCATGGACTGGACTTTATTTAAAGAGAGAGGAGGATGCCCTGGTACAGAAACAGATGCAGTTCTAGATAGAATATTTGATGCTGTGGAGTGTTGGGACCTCAGCTCTTTGAGTGACTGACCTGGGTTCAGCACCGGGGCAGGCAGGTGGCCTGAGCAGGGACTGATACCCAGCATCCCCACTTGGAGAGGAGGCTCAGGGACTTCCTGCCTTTCTCTCCCCGCCCTCCAGCAGGAGCACCCGGCCTGTCTTTGGCTTTTGTAGTGGCCTTGGCTGCTCATTCACAGAGAGGGCATCTCTATTTTGCCTTCTTGTCAAAGGCAGCTCTCTCAGGGATGTGACCCTCCCTTTGGTTCTTTTTTTTAAATTAAATTTTAAAGATTTTATTTATATATTTGGCAGAGAATGAGAGAGAAAGAGAGAGAGAGAGAGAGAGAGAGCACAAGCAGGTGGAGCAGCAGGCAGAGGGAGAGGGAGAAGCAAGATCCCCACTGAGCAGGGAGCCTTCATGGGGCTCCATCCCAGGACCCTGAGATCATGACCCAAGCTGAAGGCAGACAATTAACCAACTGAGCCACCCAGGTGCCTTTGGTTCTGAGAGGCTCAAGGGAGTGGCTAGCAGATGTTTCTACTGCCTCAGCTGTGGGTAGAACAAGAAGCTGACCCATCACATTTCTGAAACTTTGGTCTGTCTTGATGTGTCTGTGAGTTGACATGGTGTGCAGCTCTGGGTAAATGCTTTCCATGCAGTCTTTCTTTTAAACTTTTGAAAGATCCATTGACATTGGTATTGACCCCAATTTGCACCTGGGCGAAGTGAGATTCACAAGGGAGTCCTTGTGCTTAGGAGATCGTGGCTCAGGCACACAGCATGTATTACTGGTGCAGTTTCTTGTCCTGGGTTAAGTTTTTTCTCCAAAATGATTTCCAATTTATCCATAAGGAATGCATCACTCTCACTGACTTACTGCCCTTTTATTCTAGGCTGGTCATGTCTGTGGAGATGACGTGGACCTCATAGATGGGCAGCCTACAGGATCTGTGAGGATTTCCTTTGGATATATGTCTACAGTTGAGGATGCCCAGGCCTTTCTCAGGTTCATCATAGCAATGCAACTGCACCAGTCTGATGGCCAGCCTCTTCCTCAGACCATGCCTGCAGAGGCTGGAGCCCCATCAGAGAGCGAGGCTCAGGACGCCATTCCGGCCATCATGGATGGATGTAGTTCTTCACCTCAGGAAGATGCTCCCATAGCCTCTGGGGTTTGCAGTGATTTGCCTAGCACTGTGGGTGCAGCGGATTTGCACTCACCTCTGCCTATGACCACCGGAACCCAGCACACCCCTTTAGAGAGAGCAGCTGGAGTCCTGGATGGGGGCCTTGGGCCATATGTCATCACCAACCTTTACCTCTACCCGATTAAATCCTGTGCTGCATTTGAGGTAAGGATTTTCACTGCAGCACAGAGATTGCTTTTTTTTTGTTGTTTACTTTATGACTTTTTTTGATAAAATAAAGAAAAAAGTACAGAAAGTAAAGCAAAGTGTGCAGAAAATCAAGATCATATTAAGAGTATTGTGATATGTGAAGAGTCATTCTCATTCTTCCTCTCTTGGTTTGGGCTGACTTTTGAACATGGCTCTGCTTAGAGGTACACTGGAGATGATCCTGTTTCTGAATGGGGAACACCTAGTTACTCTATAATAATGGACATAATTTTTACCGAATGTGTGCTGATTCCCTGCTGAAGCATCTTACATGCTTTTTTTTCTATCTTTAAAACAACTATATGAGGTACAAGGTAATAAAATCCCCATTTTATAGATATTGAGGTTAAGTACTTTGCCCAGTAATCAATGATAAAGATTTGAACCTGGGTCTGCTGACTTCTTGGGTCAGTGCTTTTATGTGCTCATTCTGCTTAGCCCTTCCTATGAATGTGAACTATGTTATGTCTTGAAATGTGCCGGCCTGCTGGTTACTTGAGTTGGGAGGCTGGGGTGCCTGCTTTGGCAGGCCAGCTAGCCCTGACACCTCTGCTGTGGACAAACTGAAGCTATCTTCCTATGATCTGCATGTATGTGTCCTAAGTCCCAGGCACAGGTGAAAGACTCCTGGGCCTCTGGAATAGCAGGCTCTTTGGTTCCTGGTCAGATATCCCATGGTTAGGGCTGTATGTGGACTGCCTTTCAGGGTGGTCCGATGGGAGCCTGTCCTCCAGGCCGAGACCATAACAAGCAAGTTCACTTTCACTTCCAAATGGAGGAAGGTGATGGGTCCTTGTTTCCCTCATGTGTCAGGACTCTTATTTTCACAGGTTGGTTATGTCCCATAGGGTAGCCACATAGCACAGGTACCCTAAGCAGGAATTAGCATCCCATCTTACAGCAAGGTCACTGATAGTAAGATCCGCTAAAGGTCATCTATCTATCTGCTCATTCAAAAACTGTATACCAAGCACCTGCTATCTGCCAGGCCTTAGGCCAGCGCCTGGTCTACAGCGATGAGCAAGATGGAAATGGTTCCTTCCATCAGAGAGTACAATATCTCAGAAGGGAAGCATATACAAGACCAAACACCACCCAAGGGAACAGAATCACACTAGTGATAAGGGCCCATGAGGCAAGATGTGGGGTGCACCAGATAGAATTTTGGTGGATTGATGTCTTAGTCCATTCAGGCTGCTATAGCAAAGTGCCATCAACTGTGTGGCTTGTAAACAACATACACTTCTTATGGTTCTGGAGGCTGCAAGTCTGCACTGGTGGATTCAGTGTCCAGTGAGGGCTCGCTTCCTGGTTCATAGACAGCCTCTTCTCACTGTGTCCTCACGTGCAGAGGGGCGAGGGAGCTCTCTGGGGCCTCTTTTATAAGATCTTTAATCACATTCATGACAACTCTACCCTCATGACTTTTCACCTCTCAAAGGTCTCCTACTTCCCAACGTGATGGTATTATCTGAGGTTTCCTTGTGATTTCTGTATTTTTGGGCTGGAATTCCATCAGAGTTATACCCTGCTTTCTCAGTGCATCCCAGAAGACACACTATTCATTTGTCCCAATGCTGGTGACATTAACTGTCATCATTTGCTTAAGATGGAGTCTGCCAGGTTTCTCTACTGTAAAATTCATTAATATGTAATTAATCCTATTTTATGGAGAGATACTTTGAGGATATGAAAATATCTTGTTCCTTTTTAAAAAAATTTTTTTTATTTATTCATTCTTGAGAGACACAAAGAGAGGCAGAGACATAAGCAGAGGGGGAAGCAGCCTCTCTGCAGGGAGCCTGACGTGGGACTCGATCCCACGACTTGGGATCACACCCCGAGCTAAAGGTAGATGCTCAACTGCTGAGCCACCCAGGTGTCCCGAAATATCTTGTTCCTTGTCAAACTTTTATTCACTAGATTTAGCATCTATTGATGACTTTTGCCAAATCAATGGTTGGTATAAGGATTGCAAAATGGTAATTTAAGAAATTCCATTATTCCTTTTAGATTTGTTAGTTGGTATTCTGTTGTAGGATAGAGCTTTCCTTCTTCCATGTTTATTAGTCATTAATTCTTCTCTCTTTTTGAATCTGCATGAACTCATGGATTCTGCTTTTTGCTCAAAAGTTACAATCCATCATTATCAGTATTTATTTTGATTAAATTGCTGCAGACTTGGTCTGTGGGAGCTCCTTCAGGTCAGCTCCTGTGTCCTTTTGATATGTTCCCTTCATTCTGTGAGTATTTTCTTACTTTCTGGTGCAATAATGTGTTCTAGGCTCATTCTGTATGTCCCCTGCCTGAGAAATAGGGCAGGCCCACCTGGATAATCCAGGAAGATCTCCCCATCATAGGGTCCTCAACTTTAATCGCACCTGCAAGTTCCTTTTTGCCTAATCCCAGGGATTAGGATGTGGACATGTTTAGAAAGACCATTATTCTGTCTACCACATATATGTATGTGTTAAGACTTTTGGGATATTCTGCATACATGCATGCATACACACATCTGTATTTCTATACCTATCTATCTATCATCTCTTAACCTATTATCCATCCCTGTCAGCTAGATATGCTCCCAGTTTCCCACTAACACCTCCCCTTTCAATCCGACACCACATTGTTTATTCTATTTATCCCCCTTCCCGTACTGTATCTCCTGTGAGAAACCTGGCTTCCATATCTTCACCAGATACTTATTTGCTCAACTCCTCCTTATGTAACCAAACCCTAGCTACAGCAGCTGAAAGCTCAGCCCCACACATGCCAGCTTCCCCCTTCCTCAGCATGTGCACACTGGCTGGAAGGGTGGCCCAGATGAAGAGGAAGAAGAAAGGAGGAAATGGGAAGCCAGCACATTAGATTTTTAGATGGCAAATTAAAAGATAGAAAATTATAAACCTATTTCAATAAATAGGTGTGAAGAACTGTGAAGAGTCTGAGGCAAACCTTGTAAGCTTGCCCTCCTTTTAAGCTAACCAGCTAGCCTAACTGTTCTCGATGCTGGCAAAAGACATGAGACTCCCGGGTCAGAGACAAAGGGCTTTATTACTCAGCAGGCAGCATGAACTTCACGTTTGTGTTGCTTCCCTGTGCCCCCTAAGTTCCAAGAGGGGTTATAGAGGGGCCCTGGCTGATGCTGTGCATGTGGCTGAGGAACCCCTCACTCCGGGAACCTGACTCATAATGGGATACGAGCAAAGGTGCCTAGTCGTGGCTCAGGAGGAAGACATTATAATACTGGCCTGTGAGCAAACCTGCTCTTCTTCCCAGAGGCTTGAATTCACTATATTTCCTTGTGTTCACTATACAAACGTACTCAGGTAGTCTGGAACAAAAGGGCAGTTAGTGCTTCTGCTCATTAAAACAGACATGCAGAAACAAGAGACCATGGAGATTGTCTTCCAGTAATACCTTGTCTTCTAAAAAGTTATTTGTCATTCAAAACATGTTTTCCTATAGAAATAATGATGGTGGTTTCTGGGCTTTCCTATAGAAATAATAATGAATAATAAAAAAATGAATTAAAAATGAATAAAAAATAATGGTGGTTTCTGGGCTTACCCATAAAAGCTAATATAGACCATAATATTGCAGAACTTGAATGTTGTACTAACAGAGGCATCTCTAGTGTATGGGGAGGATATTTGATACATGAGAAAAATTGAAGGGAGAGAGGTAAAGGGATTAACATCTATGGATCATCTAATATATTTTAGTTGCTTTACATTTTATATTTCATTTTAGCTTTTAGCCAGTACTGCAGGAAATGATAATAATGTCCATCTGACATGTGACAAAGCCAAGACCGAGTAAGGTTGGGAAGTTGTTCAAAGCTACTAACAGTTGAGGTGGGATTTAAACCCAGATCTGTCAGTATCCAGGATACCTTCATCCCCCATTGCATGACATTTCCACCTCCTGAATACAGGGCTTACCCTGCTCGAGGTGAAGCTTACCTTGACATTCTTCCTCCTTGAGTTCTATGCCTCCCCCTGTGCCTGCAGCTCCTCTCCTTCACTTTCCATGGTGCCTCCCTCTGTCTTCCCTGAGGTCCCTCACCAGAAGACTCACCGCAAAATGCCCCTTGATTAAAAATTGCTTCCTTTTATTACCTGCTATTGAAGTTTCCAGGTTCTTTTGGGTAGCTGAATTGAGTGCACAGAGGAAGACAATTGGTTGAAATTGATTCACAGTTAGTTCAAGAATGACTGTCTTGTAACTATTTCAAAAACATTTTTTTTCGCCTTTGCCTTTTCTTCAATGGAGAGCGGATTCCAGAAGAGCCCTCGCTGATGGGACTACCGTACATGCGATGTTGCATGCAGTGCTGTTAGTAGCTCAGCTGTGGACAAAACCCTGTGAAGACCTGGCCATGCTTCATTGAAATGTTGTTAGCTTTTCCCTAATGCCCTTTTTCTGTTCCAGGATCTCATCCAGGATGTCCTATCATATTTAGCGGTCATCTCTCCTTAGGCTTCTGTGGGCTGTACCGGTTTCTCAGACTTTCCTTGTTCTTGATGACCTTGACAGTTTTGAGGAGTACTGGTCAGGTATTTTTAGCATGTCCTTTGACTTGGGTTTGTTTGATGTCTTTCTCATGATTAGACTGGGGTTACAGGATTTTTTTTGGTGGGGGGGAGGAACACAGAGACAAAGTGCTATTCTTATCATATCATAAATCATATAATATAATATCATATCATATCATAGTACATACTATCAACATGACTTACCACTACTGATGTTAATTAACCCTGATCATCTGGTTGAGAGAGTGTTTTCCAGGTTTCTTCACTATAAAGTTTCTCCTCCACCCCCTTTCCACACTGAACTCTTTGGAAGCAAGTCAGTAGCCCACATGTAAGGGGTGAGGAGTTCTACTCCTCCTTCTTGAGAGGGGAGCATCTACATCAATTATTTGAGGTTTTTCTGTGTGGGAGACTTAACTTTTCTTATATATTTGTATATTTATTTATTATTTATCCAATTATGTATTTATTTCAGTATTGACTCATGAATATTTATTTTATATATTGGGTTATAATACAGTACTACATCACTATTCTTATTTTTGCTCAGATTGTTCCAGTTTTGGCCAGCTGCCATGCAGTTGACTACTGCATCCCTTTGACATGCTCCCATCTTTTTGCTTTTTGAGTACTTCCTTACTTTTCTACCATCACCAGATGCTGCTGACCCAGCCCTAGAATCAACCATTTCTCCAAATAATCCCAGTTCTTTTTTATTGGAGAATAGTATTAGAATGCAAGAATGATCTGGGCAGTGGGTGTAATTTATATTTTAAAATTTGTAGAAATATGAAGAGTTTAGGAAAACGTGTATACACTTTAAATGTATACTTAAAGTGGCTCAACTCAATGGCCATGCCTATAGCCACAGTTTATGCAAGAAATATGTCTGTAGTATCAGGATATGCCTGTACAGACATTCACCACTATGGAAGGATAGACAGAAAGTGAGAGGGATGGAAGTCTGGGGGGAGGGGAGCTGGGGTGGAGTGAGACTTACTTTCCATGAGCACTCTGAATGTTGCTGGTTGCACACACATTGCCTATTTAAAAGACAGTTCGAAGAGAAGGGTAGGAAGTAGATCTGGAGGGTAAATGGGAGACATCTAGCTCTCACACTGTCTCCTGTGCATTGTCTTCTTTGCTTTCCTTTCTTTTCTTCCTTCATTTCCTCCTTGAAGGAAGAGTGTGTGCTGAGGCCATGAAGTCCATCTGTACTTGTGCAGCCACTGTGCAATAATGCAAAGGCCACCTTTGAGGAGCCCTACCCTAAAATCTGCTTTCCTTTGTGTTTAGGTAACCACGTGGCCTCTAGGGAATCAAGGGCTGCTGTATGACCGGAGCTGGATGGTTGTGAACCACAACGGCGTGTGCCTCAGTCAGAAGCAGGAGCCCCGGCTCTGTCTGATTCAGCCCTTCATTGACTTACAGCAAAAGGTCATGGTCCTCAAAGCCAAAGGTGTGAAAACTGGGTTCATTTTTCACAAATCCACTGTCAAGAGTAGCTTTCGTACTCCTCAGAAAATAAAATAAGGGGTTTCCTCTACCAACTCTTAAAATAACCCTAAAGTCCATGAAATGGTGTTAAGAGACAACAAAAAGGTTTTGCTCCCTATGTTTTGAGACATTTCTGGAAAGAGGTAAAGATCTGGCAGTTGACTCAGGAATAAAGAAGTATAAAATTTGAAATATGTCTTTTCACTTGCATCCCCTTTATTTTAGTCACTTGTCATAATACATACTCAAGCTTTAATTCTTCATTTTTGTTTTTTTGGGTTATAAACTAACAAATATATAAAAGTATAGATCAACTCTGCCCAATGGAGTTTTATGTGACGATGGAAATGTTTAATATCTCTGTTGTCCAGATTGGTAGCCACTGGGTACATGTGGCTCTTGAGCCCTGAAATGTGGCTAGTGGGAAGTGTCCAGGTCAGATTTTTTTTGTACATTCACGAGGTTGGGCAACCATCACCACAATCAACTTTAGAACATTTTCATGACCATCAAAGAGAAACGTCATACCCATTAGTAGTCAGTCTCCATCACCAGTCTCATCCCTGGCCCCAGGCAACCAGTAATCTGCTGCTTCTATGGATTTGCCTCTTCTGGATGTTTTGTGAAAATGGAATCATGTAATACGCAACTGGCTTTTTTCACCTAGCACAAGTTTTTGAGGGTCTCTCTATTGTCGAATAATATTACTTTGCAAGGACATACCATTTTGAAAAATCCATTTAGTAGTTGATAGATGTTTAGATTGTTTCCACATTTTGGCTTTTAGAAATCATCCTGCTATGAACATTTGTGTATAAGTTTTCAGGTGGCCATATGTTTTCCATTCTCTTGGGTATATACCTGGGAGTAGAATTGCTGGGTCATGTGGGAACTGTATGTTGAACATTTCCAAAGTGGTTGCATTGCCATTTTATACTCCCACCAACAATGTGCGGCGGTTCTAATTTCTCCATGTCCTCAACACCTGTTATTTTCCATTGTTGTTTTTCAATAGTCATTGTAGTGGGTGTGTAGTGGTACCTCTGTGGCTTTGGTTCATATTTCCTTAATGACTAATGATGTTGACTATCTTTTCTTGTGTTTATTGGTCATCTGTATATCTTCTTTAGAAAAATATCTATTCAAATTCTTTGCTTCTTTATTTTTGAATTATTGAGTTGTAAGAGTCTTTACTATATTGTGTACAAGTCCTTTTTCAGATCTATGATTTTCAAATTTTTTCTCCCATTGTGTAGATTGTCTTTTTTTTTTAAGATTTTATCTTATTTATTTATTCATGAGAGATACAGAGAGGAGAGACAAGACATATGCAGAAAGAGAAGCAGGCTCCCTGTGGGGAGCCTGGTATGGGATTCAATCCTGTGACCCCAGGATCACACCCTGAGTTGAAGGTAGACACTCAACCACTGAGCCACCCAGGGGTCCCTAGATTGTCTTTTTATCTTCTTGGTGGCTCCATTTTACTTTTAATCTGTCTGTATCACTAGATTTATTTTTTTTAATTTATTTTTTATTGGTGTTCAATTTATTAACATACAGAATAACCCCTAGTGCCGTCACCCATTCACTCCCAACCCCTGCCCTCCTCCCCTTCTACCACCCCTAGTTCATTTCCCAGAGTTAGCAGTCTTTACGTTCTGTCTCCCTTTCTGATATTTCCCACACATTTCTTTTCCCTTCCCTTATATTCCCTTTCACTATTATTTATATTCCCCAAATGAATGAGAACATATAATGTTTGTCCTTCTCCGACTGACTTACTTCACTCAGCATAATACCCTCCAGTTCCATCCACGTTGAAGCAAATGGTGGGTATTTGTCATTTCTAATAGCTGAGTAATATTCCATTGTATACATAAACCACATCTTCTTTATCCATTCATCTTTCGTTGGACACCGAGGCTCCTTCCACAGTTTGGCTATCGTGGCCATTGCTGCTATAAACATCGGGGTGCAGGTGTCCCGGCGTTTCATTGCATTTGTATCTTTGGGGTAAATCCCCAACAGTGCAATTGCTGGGTTGTAGGGCAAGTCTATTTTTAACTGTTTGAGGAACCTCCACACAGTTTTCCAGAGTGGCTGCACCAGTTCACATTCCCACCAACAGTGTAAGAGGGTTCCCTTTTCTCCGCATCCTCTCCAACATTTGTTGTTTCCTGCCTTGTTAATTTGCCCATTCTCACTGGGGTGAGGTGGTATCTCATTGTGGTTTTTGTATCACTAGATTTAAAGTGAGTTTCCTATATCCACCATAGAGTTGGCTCATGCTTTCTAACCACTTTGACAATCTCTATATTTTTATTGGTGTGTCCTGTTGGCATTTTGATTGCAAAATTGCATGATTTATAGTCATATATTTGTAATCCTATTTTGATTGTAATATGATATATTAATTTCAAATAATTTTATCATAGTATTGAGTTTTATTTATAATGGTGTTTCTCTTGATTTACAACTTCTTTAATTGCTCTAAATTTTAATATTTTCCAGAGACTTTTGTACTTTTTTTTGCTATCTAATGGTTTTCTTAAATGAATGAATGAATGAAGGAATGAATGAATTTTTGAGACAGAGAAAGAGCAGCGGGAGAGGGAGAGAGAGAGAATCTTCAGCAGGCTCCATGTTCAGTGCCAAACCTGACTCGGGGCTCAATTTCACAAGTCTGAGATCATGACCTGAACAGGAATCAAGAGTCACACACTTAACCAACTGAGTCATGCAGGTGCCCTGCTTTGTAATGGTTTATTGGAATATTTTTAATACTATCTTTTTTTCGATTAAATATTTTAATTGGTTATTAATACATATAGAAATGTTTGATTTTTATATATTTATGTGTTCCCCATACTTTTTCTGAATTCCTGTTAGTTTTACTAGTTGGTCTGAAGATTTCTCACGTATTCTGTGTAAATAGACATATAATTTTCTAATAATGATAGTTTCTTATCTTTCTAATTTGTATTTCTCTTCTTTCTCTTTTTTACTGCATTGGCTTAGCCTGTTTGTATGATGCTGGAGCAATGATGGAAGATAGCCTGCTTTATTACTGATTTGAATAGAATACTTTTACAGTTTCAAAAATAATAATGATTCTTACTATAAGCTTTGGATAGATTTGATAGAAATAGTTCTTTTCTTATGTAGCCAAATGATGGCTAATAGTCAATTCTTACTGAATGCTTTTTCTGCATCTGTTGGTTATCATATTTTTTTTCCTATAGTCTGTTAGTGTGATGTCTTACATTCATAGATTGTCTAGTTCTAAATTATCCTTGGACTCTTGAGGGGAGGGAAACAGTAGGTGGCAATGGCTTTTTGATATATTGTTGGATTTGGTTTGCTAATATTTTGTTTAGTATTTTTGTAACTATTCATTAGTGAGATTGATATATCACTTTCTTTTACTGTGCTTTCTTTCTTTTTTTTTTTTTTTAAAGATTTTATTTATTTATTCATGAGAGACACAGAAAGAGAGGCAGAGACAGAGGCAGAGGGAGAAACAGGCTCCATGCAGGCAGCCCGATGAGGGACTCCATCCTGGGTCTCCAGGATCACTCCTTGGGCCAAAGGCAGTGCTAAACCCCTGAGCCACCTGAGCTGCCCTTACTGTGCTTTCTTATTTAAGTTCAGGTATCCAGGACATTAATATATAAAAAGAATTGAGCAGATTGCTTCTCTTTCTTTCTATTCTCAGAAGCATAAAAATATATATCATGGATAAGTAGGGTTTATTCCAGGATGCAAAGAATGGGAGAGAGAAAGAAAACAGATACCCAATATCTTCCACTCCAAAATAGCAGTGCTTTGTGAGGTGGTGTGGTGTCCCTTCCTACCATGTACCAGATATTCTGCTCACTTGCTGAGGATTCTTGTATTGTGGGTGGGGTAAGCCCATCTTTTGCAATGCATGACAGGATGAACTGAATAATAAACAATAAAACAAGGCATTATAATGGTTTCATGTGTGAGACTTGGCACTCCCAAAGATTTTAGGCATCTTGAGTCTGGAGGTCAGGCTCTTTTATTTCTTTGTATCTCTGAGCTGAGCCCAGGGCTTTTGTATATATGGAATGAACTCACTGTCCATGAACTTTGTTCAGGTCCCTTGAGTTCAATTCACGGATGTGTCCCAGATTTTGTTGCCTTAACCAGAGGCCTACAGTGACCTTTAGAAAGCAACTGAGGGCCAAAGACCCTGAGTTATTTAGAGCCTGTGTAAGGATAGAAAGAGGCTGAGCACAGTCCCAGCGCCACTTGCCCATTGTGTGCCCTTGTCCACATGCTGTCTGCCTTGCTGTGGTGACTTCCTCATAACCAGTGTTCCAAGCTCACTTTACTGCATTTCCCTGTGGATGCATACCTGGCACCGTACTGTTCTTCCATGCACACCCTTTTGACACAGCAGCATCTATAATTACTCAGAGCAGCACATCCCTTCTCCAAACTTTGGGAACATTCTGAATTAGTTCTTCTGGCTTTCCCCACACAGGGACAGGAGTATGGAATGGGCTGTGCATGTGTAAGGTGCAGACAAGCAGGGGACATAGTTCATGGAAAACTTGGTAATCAAATTGTTGCATCTCTGTCTTTGTCTCTGTGAAAGCCCTGTTGTGACGGGCTGAACAGCAGGCATGATCTGAAGCTCATGATATGCCCATTTGATGTGCTGTGTTGTGCCCTATGTGATAAGGAGGGCTGAGATGGTCAGGAATGCAGGTGTGCATGACAGGTGCCTAAGGAACAGGTTGGGTCATACTGGTGAGCATTGTGACCAGTAGCAGTGCTGAGAGGGCTGGAGGGCCAGGTGGATCACACAGGAGGAGCTCTTGCCTTAGTGTCCACAGAGTAGAGGCCACCATACATTCTACTGGAGTGTTTTGGCTTCATATGTTTCCCTGTACTCTCAACGATTCATGGAGAACAAGGAGTACAGAGTAGCAGAGGGCCTCAGCAGTTCCAGCCTTTACCAAAGGTCTTTCACTTTTTTTTTTTTTTAAATATATTTTTATTTATTTATTCACGAGAGACAGAGAGACAGAGAGAGAGAGGCAGAGACACAGGCAGAGGGAGAAGCAGGCTCCATGCACCGGGAGCCCGACGTGGGATTCGATCCCGGGTCTCCAGGATCGCGCCCTGGGCCAAAGGCAGGCGCCAAACCGCTGCGCCACCCAGGGATCCCGGTCTTTCACTTCTTAGTTGGATCCGTTTCTTCTTGTTTCATCCATGTATTTCACTCTGATTTAATTTAAAAAATAAATAGCACTTTAGCTGGGTAATGGGTACATGAGTTTTAACTATTGTTATTCTTAAAACTGTTGCATACATATGCTATATACTCCTTCATACATGATAAATGCAACAATTAAAATAAACTTCCCAGCCCCACTGACATGGCAACAGTTTTATTTCTGTCAGTCTATCTGTCATCTATCTATCTATCTATCTATCTATCTATCTAGATGACAGTGATTGGTACAGGAATCCAAATTGATGCTTATTCCCAGGAGCTATTGGGAATTACCACTCTATGCTGATATCTTTACAGAGTGAGCCCTCAAGCCTGCCTATTTCTAAAGGACTTAAGGTAGTTTAGAGAACAATGATCTTGGAATGTGGAGTCATCGAAAGTTAGAGAAATCTTTTAAGGAATTTATCATGATCCAGCTACTGTGGATGTGACTTCCGAAGTGCAGAGTCTTCCATGAGAAGGCTGTTTGATGTATATTCTTTGGTGGTAATGATCATGCAAAAGAGATTGTGTGTTATAAAGAGATTTCCAAGATCTGGCCAACTGTTTGATCCAACCTATTTCCCAGGGCATTACACTTCTTGTATATTTCATGATAACGGACTTTCACTTCAATAGTTGTTCTTTTTGCCTGATGATAAATCTGTCTCTAACCTTTATTCTTTAGGGATGGAGCCTATAGAGGTGCCCTTGGAAGAAGATGGTGAACAGGCTCAGATTTACCAAAGCAAGGTCTGTGCAGACAGGTGAGTCTCTGTAGCAGGTGAAGATCTCAGTCCATCTGCAGGTAACACAGCAGGGGAGGAGAGCAGTGCCCTATAGATCCGTCCTTAGCTATACCCCTCATCCAGTCGGCTGCCCTTTCCCTCTCAGGAGCTCCACTCTGAGCACACTGCCTCCTGCTGTTCTTCAAACCTACCAAGCATGCTCCTTCCTCAGGATGCCAGCATAGAGAGAAATGCAGCCATTTAGGGATACCTGCTGTTTCTTTATGAGGCTCATTCCTGGTTGCACATTTCATCTAGCTTCATTTGGGATAAATGCTGTTTTCTGGTTAATAAAGAGGTAGTTAGGCTTCTTTTGCTCAGAACCATAAATGCTCAGATTAATGAAAATGGACTTTCCTGCAATCTCTCAAAGCACCAGAGAGAAAGTGTAACTAAATGAGGTTTCATTCTACTCTTTCCTTTCCAGACACAGGTAGGCAGCTATTTGATCCAGGTAAAATTAAGGCTAGATTTTCCATACACTCTATCTTGTAATCCCAATGTAGGTTATTAGCAATTTTGCATTATAAATTCTGGTGTTGTGTAGATTTTAGAACAATTAAAAAATTTAAATGCTTTAAATTTAAAAAGTCTCTAAGACTCTAGAAGAAAAAAACTAAATCAATAAATGTACTTCTATCGGTAACATAAAGGCATAGCATTCTTTTCACAAACCAAACCCATTATTCCATGTAGTCTGGCTATGAGGGAAAATATTAGTCAGGCCAATAGTAAAAATCCAGAACATATGTCTGGGTTCAAGGGCTTCTTAAAGCAAAATACTGCTCTGGAAGCTCTCAAATTCTAAGCTCTATGGTATTCAGTAGCTATAATTAAACAAGGTCTTTCAAGACGAACTTCTAAAGCTTTTATCTGATCTGAAAGCTTTGCACAAGCCCTAAACTTCAGGTCTTCCCATGTTTTGAGCATATCCCCACAGCTTCCTGAGCACACTGTCACTTAATGCTTTCCTCTCTATGGTTCAGTATTATATTACATTATATTTATAATATTGTATTATATTTTATAACCCAACTTTTTTGATATTTAGATTATTATTTAATCAAATAAAAATCAAATTAAAGGAATGCTAAGTAATATTCACCACCCCTCCCTTTTATTTTTCCAGGGTAAATACTTATAATTGTGGAGAAAAAATTTCAAGCTGGTTGTCAAGGTTTTTTGGCCGTCCATGTCAACTGATCAAACAAAGTTCAAAGTTTCAAAGAAGTGCAAAGAAACAGGGCAAAGGTATCACATTTTGGGTTGGTTCTTAGGTGACAGGAGCTTGGGTTTACTCTGGCATACATCAAAATCAGCCCATGAAACGGATTTACAGGGCGACTTACTCATGCACAGAAAGCAGGGTGGTCTGCAGGACCACGTGTGGTCTCCAGGATGACCCTGAGGAGGGGAGGTGGGCTTCCAGCCAGCTGCTTCACCTCTGACAAGCACTCTGTCTCAGTCCTCCATGTTTAGAAGCACAGGTTTACTGGGTTACAAGCATTGGTAACTTGCTATGTCCTCAGACTGTATGTGGAAATGAGAAAACCTGGTTTCTAGTCTTGACTCTGTCACCACATGGCTCTGAGAGCTTGGCAAATGTTAAGCCTCATGATGTCTCAACTGCTGTAGACCTCAACTCCTTCGACTTGTAAAAGTGCTGACAGTTTTTCCTGCCAAAGCTGTTGTTAGCTGAATTGAGACAGCAGAAGAAGAAAGTGTTTGAAAGTTAACAGTATCACGTGGGAAGAAGAGATCATTTTCAGGTGTCTACTCAAGTGTCACCTTCTCAGGGAAGCCTTGCTTGACTGCTTTCCTTAGAACCAGAGCCTCTACCTGAATCTCTCCAGTTCATTCCCTGTTTTATTTTTCTATGTGGTACTTTTCACATCCGATAGACCATGCATTTTACTCATTCTGTTTATGAGATTGCAATAGATTGTAAGCTCTGAGAGGACAGGAGTTTTTGTGTGCTTTGTTCAGTGCTGCATCCCCAGTGCTCAGAACAGCATCTAGCACATAGCAGTTGCTCAATAAATACCAGATGAATGAATGCATGGATGAGTCATTGCCACTATATTGATTTTGTGTAGGGATGACCTGGCTTAGTTATTAGCTCCCAGAGAGACTGGCTTGTAAATCCGAGTAGCATTTTGACAGTATAGGGACCAGTGACCGAGTCTAGGGACCTGCATAGGTGAACCATGAGTCCCTTAAAATGTATGATTGAGAGAGGATTTGGAGGATATAATCTATTTGCACTTTTACAAGTGCTGACAATTTGTTATATCATAAGCTGTTTAGCAATCTGAGTTGCTGTGTGATGGAGAAGAGGAATAAATGTATGTTCATCTTATTGAGGGGGTGGGCTGGTAGTGTTTGGGCATGGGCAAGCTTAGAGACATGGGGAAAAGGGAGAGAGAAATAGGCACTTCTGTGAGTAGGGATATGCAAGGAGTGGGGCTTGGCAGGACGAGGGCCACCATATACATGAGCTGATGGAATATCTCCATAATTCCTATACTTCCTGTCCACCTGGGGCTCAACTGGGTCTTCAGGAGGCTGGCCAAGATTACAAAGCAATGGTTGTGGTCTTTTGAGACCTAAGTTTAGAGGCAATGGCTTACCAGTAGACAGTGACACTAACAGAAAGGTCACAGTTAAAGGTCTATGCAAAGGGCATGGGTGTGGGGGAGGCATCCTTTACACCTGGAGGGAATCACGGAAGGCTTCAAGGAAGAGGTAACTTTGGAGCTGCATCTTAACATGAGATAGGAGTTTTGTAGGCCAAAAGAGGCAGGAAGGTGAGTTGAGAACAGTATGGCAGGCCTTGGCATTTCATGGGCCCAGAGAAGGGTTTGGGAGGGTTGAATGTGGGTAGGGGAGCCTTGGGGCAGAGCTGGGGAGAAGAGATGAATGTTTGGCTGAGGAGCCAGTGAGTACTGTCTTGTGGTTGGGGGAAGGCACTGAAGAACTCTAAGCTGATGAGTTTCGTGATGCCACATGTGTTAGAAAGACAACCTTGGTGTGGCATGGAAGCTGTATCAGAGAGGGAGGTGAGGGAAGCACAGGGGCCAGGCAGGAGGTAGCAGTGACTGTCCTAGTGGGAGGTGGGGACCTGGGTGAGGCAGAGGTAGGTGCAGAGGGAAGTCTGTCCCCGGCAAGATACAGTGCCAGGGAGTGTCAGCTTGTGAATACTATATACTTCAAGGGTGCCATTCATGGTGGAGACGTCTCTGATGGTCAAGGCCACTGGTCTTAGGAACATTTTTAGGTTAGTACACCTGAGAGGAACTTTTTTAGAGTTACACTACCCCCTTGTACATTTTTACATTGTCATATAAACTGTCCAACAGAATCTCGGTATTTAGTGGTTTGATTCTCAAGAGTATCCATTAGAAATACACACACACACACACACACACACACGGGCACACTGCTTTTTAATGGTCAGAAATTTTATTTTTTTCGAATTTTATTTTAGTGTTATATATTTCATGTTTGAAAATCTTCTTTATCACTGTCATATTTATCTGAAACTATAATAATATATAAATTGAAACGTATACACATTTTTCAAGTTTACTGTCATCATAAGAGTCCAAGTGTTAGATTTTTTTCTAGGTTGAGTGTTTAATAGTACACGGTTTATCAAAACAACACAAGCAATCATAAATTTTGAAAAATAGTTAATAAATATAAATAGAACATTGTTGAAAAAGAATCTCTTAATGAGATGCCAGACCTTCCCCCCTCCCACCATTAATTCCCAATTAATTCCCATATCCGAGATGACTGTCACCTGTGGCCAGAGTAGCTGGTGCTCAGGACTGGTTCTTCTCTGGAAAACTTTATTTAAGTCAATACAAAGCTGGGGATGAAAGGGATTTGGTTAATGCACTGTCACTCAAACCTTCCTTCTGAGGCACATGACCAAAGCACAGGGATCTCACACTAGGATGACTTGAATCATCCAGCACTTGGCTGCTTAATTAGATTGGGCAGTTTTGTGTAGAGTGAGGAATAGGAACCCGTCTGACCTACAGGAGGCTCATTCATATGCGCTTTAGAGACTTTTATTTTCTCTGCACAGACTCCAGGGCTTTGAATGGGGTTTTTGTTTTCTACCCTGGAGGGGTTTAGCCCCCAGTGGCAAGGCACCTTGGGAGAGGTGAGTGAGCCTTTCTCCTGCAAGTTACAAGAAGGGCCTTTGTGGAGGGGGCTGGGATTCCACCTCCCATTTCCTGACACAGCCATTTTAGCAAAGACGACCTATGGGAGTAGAGGGTATGGAAAGCAATTCTCATAAAAGTACCCATTTTTGTGTACTGGGTTCCACGAATTTGATTTGGAGACAGCTAACTAGGTTTTAGCCCAGCTCACTCTTTTTCTCAACATCTTGTGCAAGAACAGTGATGGCCAGTCAACAAATGGCTGACAGAAGCTGCTAGCAGTTCTGGGCACACTTGATATTTTCCTTTACTAGTTTTCTACTTTTTTCCTTCAGTAGTTTTAAAACTAACTTACTTTCTTTCTTTCTTTCTTTCTTTCTTTCTTTCTTTCTTTCTCTCTCTCTCTCTCTTTCTTTCTTTCTTTCTCTTTCTTTCTTCTTTCTTTTTTCCTTCCTTCCTTCCTTCCTTCCTTCCTTCCTTCCTTCCTTCCTTCCTTCCTTCCTTCCTTCCTTCCTTCCTTCCTTCCTTCCTTCCTTCCTTCTCTTTATTTTAGAGACAGAGAATGTACATGTGCATGCACCTGGGTGAGGTAGGGGTAGAGAGAGAGAGAGAGAGAGAGAGAATTTCAAGCAGACTCCATGCTGAGAGCTGACCTTGCCATAGGACTCAATCTCATGACCCTGAGATCATGACCTGAGCTGAAAACAAGAGTTTGATGCTTAACCAACTGAGCCACCCAGTCGCCCCTGTACTATTTATTTCTAAAGTCCATATCATACACTTTCCTAAGGAGAAAAATCCCTGACTGGATTCAGAAGATCTTCCTGGGCCTGTGGCTCTCCTCAAGGCCCTTCTTTCGACTGTCTTAGGGAAGCCCATCCCTGTCTCCTTCTCATCTCTCCCCTAAATGTTGCATCTAAGTCTTCTTTGCTGGACCAATTTCAGCATTTTATTATTACTTTTTTTCTGGGTTATTAACAGTATTCTAGGAGCTCATTTTCTTTCTGTTTCTGGGAGGTTTGAGCCAGATGTGCTTGGAACATTTTTATTATTTCCAGGGCACTATTTTTTTCCCTTGTAGAAATAGTCTCTACTTTTTAAAAATGCAAGCTAATGGAAGCATGATTCATTTGCATTCTAAGAAAACAACTCTTCTTTTTAAATTTAAACTTTTATTGAGGTATAAGTGACATATAACATATTAGTTTCAGATGTACAACATAACGATTCGATATTGTATATATTGAGGAATGGTCACCACTATAAGTCTGGTTAACATCTGTCACCATATATAGTTACACATTTTTTTCTTGTGATGAGAACTTTTAAGATTTACTCTCAGCAACTTTCAAACATGCAGTACAGTGTTATTAACTACAGTCACCATGGTGTACATTACATCCCCATGATGTATTTATTTTACAACTGGAAGCTTCTATCTTTTGACTCCCTTCATCCATCTTGCTCCCACTCCTCAATGCCTCTGGTAACCACTAATCTATTCTCTGTAACTATGAGCTTGTTTTTTTATTTTGTTTTGTTTTGTTTTTATTTGTTTTAGATTCCACATATAAGTGAGATCATATGGCTTTTCTGTCTGGTTTATTTCACTTAGCATGATGCCCTCAAGCTCCATCCATGTTGTCAGAAACTGCAAGATTTCATTCTTTCTTTTTTTTTTTTAAGATTTATTTATTTATTCATTTGAGAGAGAGAGAATGTGAGCAGGTGGAGAAGTAGAGGGGGTGGGAGAGAATCTCTAGCAGAGAGATGCAGGGCTCAGTCTCATAGCACCAAGATCATGACTTGAGCCCGAATCAGGAGTTGAATGCTTAAAAAACTGCGCCACCCAGGTACCCCAAGATTTCATTCTTTTTTGTGGCTGAATAATATTATATATATCTATATATATAATATTATATGTATATCTCACATCTTCTTTATCCATTCATCTATCGATAGATACTTAGATTATTTCCATTTATTGCAACTTCTTTTTAAAATACTCCATCACTTTTAGATCAGCCTGCTGGTACAACAGCCAGCCTTTCTCTGGTGAATGAAGCACAGTACTTGCTGATAAACAGATCCAGTGTTTTGGAGCTTCAGCAGCAATTAAATGCCAGGTAAGACCTTTTGCCTTGGGCATAGCAGACATGTGTAACCACTTGACTCTGGGAGTGAGCCTGGCACCTACCTGGGGAGTCATGGAGTCTAGATGAGAGACTGAGGCCCTAAGAAGTTGCAAAGCCCTTAGGTACAGTTCCCACATCTCTCTTGATGCCTTCATGATGCTTAGTCAACCCTAACTTTAAGTTTTTATTTTCTTTCTTCCTTTTCCTTTTCCTTTTCCTTTTCCTTTTCCTTTTCCTTTTCCTTTTCCTTTTCCTTTTCCTTTTCCTTCCTTCCTTCCTTCCTTCCTTCCTTCCTTCCTTCCTTCCTTCCTTCCTTCCTCTCTCCCTCCTTCTCTCTTTCTCTCTCTCTTTCTTAAAAATTTTAGTTATTTATTTGAGAGAGAGTGAGAGAGAAGCATAAGTAGTGGAGAGGGGCAGGGAGAAGCAGGTTATTGGCTGAGCAGAGAGTCCGATACAGGCCTCAGTCCCAGGACCCTGAGATCATGACCTGAGCTGAAGGCAGACACTTAACTGACTGAGCCACCCAGGCACCCCAATCATTCCATCTCTTAACATTTGCTCTAATTGAATTGAACTTGACCCAGTTTCGTTGCCTGCCCTCTACTACTCCCTGTCCCCTAGGAGCTTTGCCCTACTTCCACAGTCATTTTGAGTGAAAAGAAGAGTGATTATGAAAGCTTTTAAAATTGTAACTATAGATATTATTTGTTTGTATCATCAGACAGAACTGACATGACTGCCTGCCTGCTCCCATCCAGTGCTCTTCCAAGGGCCCTGACATATTAGCGGGTCAGCTCTAGAAAGGATTAGTTCAACTCCCTTCATTGTTCTTTAGAGGAAATTGAAGTCTCAAGGTAATCAGACAATTAGGGCAAAAAGAATTACCCCGTTGTTTTGTGAGAGCTGGATGGACTGCTCATCCCTGGTCCACAGGCTAGGAGGGGTGTGTATATGCCTGTCACCATGAGCCAGGGATCCTGTAACTCTCACATGCCATGTGGTCCTGGGCACATGTGTGCATACTCACAAACATGGACAAATATAGCTTAATAAAAATGACAAAGATGGACTGTTTGTAGTAATTCCTCTTTATAGTCATTGGCAAAAACATACAACACAGTTCCCTGGCTGTGGCCCAGCTCACCCTCCTTGGGTTCATAAGAGCCCAAGCGCATGGGCCCTGGGTGTTCACTGAGCTAGCCTGGCACAGAGTGACACTTCTCTTCAGGTACTCAGAGCCCTTGGGGAGGGCAGGTCAGCAGTTTTCTAGGATTCTTGGTGTGGAAAACTAGGAGATGGAGACAGGCTTGCTGCAGTCCTGGTTCCTACCAGGAGGGGACCATGTTTCCTACCAGTTGGTTTAATGCTGGGCTGACAAGCAGCAAGTAGGCAGAGAAGGTAAGAGGACCAGCCTGTGCCTAGTACCTGAGAGGGTCGCTAGAGGCTCTGGTTGCTGTATCTCTGTTCTACTTTCAAATCTGACGGACTCTATGTTATATATGCTGACCACATTAGCTTTTAAACATACAGTTTTTCTTTTTACAGAGGACAAAAGAAAGGTTTGTAACCTAGAGGGTAAATCCAGAATCAAAGGATTTTAGGACTGGAAAGTACTAGCTCTTGCATTTCAGATGAGGAAACTGTAGTTCTCAGTTCATCAGTCATGGGAGTTATACATAGGGGCAAAGCTAGAGGTGGTTCTCCTGGCTCCCATCTTTTCACACACCATTCCCCATTTGGAAGGGAATTGAGATATAGCCGTATCCTCCACTAGAGACTTTCAGTTCTGTTTCCAGGGAAAATTCAATCATACTTAAGGATCCCCCCCCCCCAACTTAAAATTTATTTATTTTTTGTTGAGGCACAACAAAGCAGGAAAATAATAAGGACATAGCTCAATGAATTTTTACAGATGTATATGCCCATGTAACCACCACCCAGATCAAATAGAGAACATTTCTAGTAAACCAGAAACTTTCCTTGTATCCCCTCTTAGCCTTATCAAAGGTCATCACTATTCTGCCTTCATTCACCAGAGATAGTCTCACCTATTCTTGAACCCAGTATAATGGGATCATACAATGTGTTCTTTTGCTGAAGTTTTTAAATGCTTTTTTTCAGTGCTTTTTCACTTGGGGGAGGGGGTGCATGGAGGTGCCAAGAGCCCTTGTATGGGGCCTTGTGTCAGTAAGCAGAGATTGTAAACAAGAATTACAAATATAGCATATGCTAGTTAAAACTGCAAACAGGATAAAAGTTAAGAAGTAAATTTGTTTTTATTGACATATAATTGACATACAATATTACATTAGCTTCAGATGTACAATATAATGATTCACTATTTGTATATATTAACAAATGATCACCACAATAAGTCAAATTAACATCTGTCACCACATACAAATTTTTTCCTTGAGATGAGAACTTTTAAGATTTTCTTTCTTACCAATCTTCAAACAGGCAGTACAGTAGTAACAACTATAGTCATCATGCTGTACATCTCCATGATGTATTTATTTTAGCACTGGAAGCTTGTATCTTTTGACTCCCTTTACCCATTTCGACTGCTCCCATGCCTGCTTCTTGTAACCACCAGTCTGTTCTCTATAGGAAATAAATACTAAAACCTCCCATAGGTACCTGTTGCTTTATGATATTAGAAAAAGAGTATGAGGTCTTGCAACATTTTAGGTCCTTGGTAACTAAGCCTATTGACACTCTTTAAATGCCTTGTCTGGACTCACCTCATAGAACTGGTATTTTCATAGATGTTTGTTCACTTGACCCTGTTCACTTGGTTTTTAGAATCCTTCAGCTTTTTTGCTAAGATCTACTCACCTTTGTGCTGCCTCTAGTAGGCCTCTTCATGGAGATGGGACTATCTCCCAGGGGACACCATCAAGGTCTATTAAACAGATGGGTGTCTGTTGGCCTTATACTCATGGCAGAAGCTTATTCTGATCATCTAGGCCTCAGGCCAGAGTGCAGTTGATGAAGTCAGGCATCAAGTGCTAGAAATGTTTAATAAATAAAACAATGCACTTACCCACTTCTCCTCACTTACCCACCCCCCTTCGGTATGTCTTAAACAGTGATGAGAATGGAAAGGAGGAGTTATTCCCAATGAAAGACCTCATCTCACGTTTCCGTGCCAATATTATTACCAATGGAACAAGGGCTTTTGAAGAAGAGAAGTGGGATGAGATCTCTATTGGTTCCTTGCGTTTCCAGGTGAGTTGAGGGAAGTTCAGTTACCCTTCCTCAAGGGTTGCAAATGGAAACTGACCTTTATCTAAGGCCAGGGTGGTGGTAGGCGGGAATGCCTCTCTTTGACTCTTAAAGGAGAGTCCTTTGACATCTACATTTTGGGACTCCCCTGGGAAGGATCTGTTGTTTATTCCCCACGAGGGCAGCAACAGTCAGTTTCACATGGGGCAGAGAGAATATGCCCCATACAGGTGATTGCAAGCTCAGTGCCACCTCCACCCCCTCACTATGTTCAGGCTTAGATTCTGTTTTCTTAGAATGCTGTGTCTATGAGAACTTTATCCTCTTGAAACCTGTTGGACTTTACTGCTGTCTGGTGGAGAAGGTCCCAGATGCCTAGCAGTCCCTCAGTGCCCATGGCCACTCCACCCTCTTCCCACGCTCTGCCCTCTGGCCTCACTGGTTATTGTGGAGGAGCTCGTAGTCAGAGGCAAAGCCATGGCTTGCTGTCTCTCCCAAGGCTCTGAGCTCCCCAAATTGTGCAATGGGCATGGAAGATGTGAGGAAGTCTTAGGTTAAAACCTGCATTCTTTCTTGGAGCCAGTAAAGGCCTCAGAGCCCTGAGCCCTCTGACCTCTCCAACCTCTCCGAGCTTGCCAGCCCTCACCCCTACCTGCCATACCACCGTTCTCTCCACTCTCTAAACAGGCCAAGTGTCCTGTCTCAGCACCTTTGTCCCTGCTGTCCCTTAGGCCTGGCATGTTCTTCCTGCCACCACTTCAGGACCTCTGCTCAGATACCACTTCCTTGAAAAACTCTGAGTCTGCATACTACCTGCTTATTCCTTCAGGGCATACAAGGGTGGGGCTTAAGTAGGCTTTGTTCCCTGCTGTCCCTCTAGGGCCCAGAACAGTCCTGGCTGGGAGTCAGTGCTCAGTAATTGTTGAGAGAATGAATTGACAGGAAAGATAAGGAATAGCTAGGGACGGAAGGATAGGGCATCTGCACAGAATGTGCCCAGTTCTTTAGTGGGGGCATGAAACTATTTTGATAGTAGTGTTATTAATCAATGGTATAATGACTATACTGGGCTACCTTGTGTCCTGGCTCTGCACTTGGAAGGGACACCACTGTAATATCCAGAAAAGCAGTAAATTAAAACAATAAATCTTTTGAAGAATGTCAGAGGTCTGAGGTTGTGGAGGGTGATTCAATCTGCATGACGCTAAAATGTCCTAGAGAACTTCTTTTATCCATTTAACTCCCCAAACTTCCTCTTATCCTGGCAGCTGCTCCCTCTTGAAAAAAACAATCTCTTCTCTCTGTGATATTCACTCCCACAGACCTCTCACTGGCACTAGCCTTCCTGCCGCCTCCCCCACCCCCTTATCCCTGACTCCTGATGTCCTCTTATTTCCTGTTGCTGTGTCCTTGTCATGTCTTTAAAACACTTGCTCTTAGGTATCCTGCCTGATATTGAGTAGGTGCTAGTCTATGTTGTTTGATAAATGAAGAGGAGGGAGAAATAAAGGAAGAAAAGAATAGGATAACGAAAGAACTAGAACTAGTTTGTTGTCACTGTCAGAAACTCACCCAGAAACCATAGCACTGTGGCTCTTCAGGTACCCCCAGAGATGTGCATACAGGGAAGATTCTTTAAGATACTTTTATGAGATGCTTTGTTTTCTTTAGGTCACTTAATAAACATTCATTAATAAGAGTGAGACTTTGCCTGCCCTTTGGCTCAATTCTTTCACGGGTAGCAATCTATTCCACAAAATACAGTAATACATGTATGCAGAGCTATGTTACAAACTTATTGTAGTGCTTATGATGTTAAATATGAAGAATTGGAGGCTATCCTACATATGCACAAAAAGGGAAACTGGTTAAATAAATTATGTTATCTTCACACAATGTGGTCCTGTGCAGACACTAAAAAGTATAAACTATAGTTAGTACTGTGCCTTTCAAAAACTAAATGCTTAAAAGACGTTTGCTGTTGCTAATACTCAGGCTGAGGCCGTTGCAATGCAAAAAGCTTTAGCACATCTCTGTGCTAAAGAGAGCACTGGGGATCATCAGGTCATAGAAACTTGGATATGTGTTGGTTTTAGAGTCACATTTAGGGAGATTGATGCTAAAAAAAGAACAAAAACAAAAAACGTTAGAGCTCAAAGAGGGTTATGTGGATTAAGACCTTTATTGCAAAATTATCGATAACAGCAAAGAGTTAAGAAACTGTTGATATGGCTTTGTAGAACAGTGAAGAACATCACCTCCCAGGAATGCCAGCCATCCTGAACATTGCAAAGCTCAGGGATGGGGTCGTCTCTGTACAGACATGGAAGGATGTCCAAGATGTATTGTGGAGTGATGCCAACAGGGAGGAAACTCAGTGGTCTTTCAGAGTGCAGTGAGTGTGCTATGCAGGTGCATGGGGTGTCGTGTCCAGCTATAAGCTGCAGTCTGGAGTGACCTACAGCCATGTTAGTGGCCTTTGCCTCTGAGGATGGATAGAGAGGCTACTGCTAAGTGCTTTCTCATTTCTTAAAGCTTCTGTATCATTTGAGTTATTTTTCAAAGAACCTGTATGCTAGTAAACAATTTTCTACAATCCCAATGGATAAGAGTACTAGAAAAAAAAAGCTTAAATTTACAGTGTTTTTTAAAAAAATACTTTGTTTATTTATTCATGAGAGACACACACAAAGAGAGAGAGAGAGGCAGAGACACAGGCAGAGGGAGAAGCAGGCTCCACGCAGGAAGCTCGATATGGGTCTTGATCCCAGAACCCTGGGACCACGCCCTGAGCCGAAGGCAGATGCTCAACCACTGAGCCACCCAGACGTCCCAAAAATTACAGTTTTGTAAGAAAGTTGATTTCTCTGTCTTAGTGTTTGAAAAAAGTGCCTGGAAAATATCTTTCCTTCTGTCAGCTTGAGAAACTGTCTTAAGAGAGTCTTTTCACCAAAGTGACAGGATTTTTACTTCAAGTGTTGTCTGTCAGGTGGCCACTGGGGCCCAGGGCTGGTGGGACATCCCTTCTGTGGGACATCTATTCTGAGGGACATGGCTCTGCAGAGTCAGAGGGAGCCTGGCCTGGCAATCATAATGTTCTAGGCAGAGAAGGTAAAATGTTCTGTATTTGATTCTGGAGGGCTTAGTGTTCTGATCTTTTGGAAGTCTTGTTCCATATTGGGGATTCTTGTGTGTTACAATGAGAGCTTCCACTTTTGAGCATGACTAAGTGCCAGGCCTGGGCTTGACATCTTAGAAATCACCAAATCAAGCTAAGGGGCTGGATGAGGAAATAGGGCTTTGAGAGGTCGTAGGTCTACCCTGTATTGAGGCAAGTGCTGGGCGGAGGCCCGTACAGCGCACTCCAGCTGCTTATGGAGGCCTGCGGACCTTGACTTCCGCACCACGGTGAGGGCACGCTTCCCCTGGTTTAGTGCCCACCAGCCAGGAGCGAGGGATAGGAAAGGCCAAGACACATCCAGATTTAGTTGTTTCTGATTTCAGTGCTTACTTTGCGCCCATGGGTGAGCAGAGGAGCAAAGGAGAAAATCAAGTGCCTTTGCTCTTTTTATATGTGAGACAAAAGAAGCGTCTTGTCACCGCTGAGTGCATACTTTCTTTTTTTTGTGTTAACACTTATGGGAGATTTTCTCACTTTAAAGCAATTCATGTTCATGGCAGACCAAGCAGAATAGAAGTTCTACCATATGGTATGACCCCTGTCAAGACACTGTGTATATATATATGTTTTGTTTCCTGCTTATTTCACTTATAAACGTAAATATTTCCCCTTTCATTTAAAGCTCTTTATAGGGATGCCTGGGTGGCTCAGCGGTTGAGCGGCTGCCTTTGGCTCAGGGCCTGATCCCGGATTTTCAGGATTGAGTCCCTCATGGGGCAACCTGTGGGTAGCCTGCTTTTCCCTCTGCTTATGTCTCTGCCTCTCTCTCTCTGTCTGTTATGAATAAATAAATAAAATCTTAAAAAAAAATAAAGCCCTTTATAGAGGTAATTTTAATACCTGCATGATACATACATGGAGTGTGGCCATCCTTTTCTACTCTTTGATGTTTAAGACACTCCCAGATTTCCCCTACTACAAGTAATGTGAGAAGGATCCTTGTATGTGAATCTGTGTTTGTACTTGTGGTTCTTTTCTTAGGTGAAATTACTAGGATTGAAATTTCTGGGTCAAAGGGCATGGACATTGTAAGGTTCTTTCAGAGGACTCAGTGCTGTGTCCGTAGGTATTGATCTTCTCCCCTTTTACCCCTCCAATCAGTTATTTCTTTTCTTCCTGGGAGGATCCCCAGGATTCATTTGAAAGCCATCCAAGATTCACAACCCCTCTTTTTTTTCTCTACAAAGCCCTGAGGTGGGAGCCTTTCAGTAGATGACCAATGACCTGAGGAGGTGCCACTTTCTGGCTCCTTGCTGTTAGAATATTGAGCATTTCTGTGTGTGAGTGGGGCTGGAGACTCTACCTCTTACAACCAGTCTTCCGGACTCAGCTTCCTACCTGCACAGCAGGAGTGTCTGGTCATTTTCATGGCAACACTCTCTTTTCCCTTCTCACCTCCCAGGTTTCGGGGCCTTGTCACAGATGCCAGATGATCTGCATCGACCAGCAAACTGGGCAGCGAAACCAAAATGTTTTTCAAAAGCTTTCTGAGAGGCGCGAGAGAAAGGTAAGCATGATTGTGAACCATGGCACCTGTTTTAAGATCCTGGCTCATTATCCACACCAGAACTGTAGTTCTGAGTATTAGTGCTGAGTTAAGTTTTAGAAGTGGGGACACATCCTAAGGCTGATGGGCTACCATTAAGGTTCTGACCTCATCCACGGACCCATCTTATTTTTCCTTTCTATCACTTCCTTACTATTTTGGGTCTTATTATGTGTATTTTTGATGCTGTCAAATTTCATTAAAGGGATATTGGGTGTAAATAAGAAATAAGGAAATAAGCAAAGTAATTTTTTTGTATTGATCATTATTTTCTTCTCCATGGATGTCTCATGAGAGTAAAATGCCCCCTGGTAAGTAGTGGAGCTGCACAAATTCAGTAAATTCTACTCTCAGAAGCCTGTAAATCATCTTGAGGGTTCATATGCCCAAATACTGTTTTTGTGGAGGCCAGATTATAGAAACTGAATTTCTCACAGATTGATTCTTTAGGAAGATCTGTGTCTAGGCTAGTACTTTCTGGTTTTGTTTCCCAAGAATTATAGGAAGTCAGGTAAGTAGTCAGCCTGCATGGAGCATTTCTTGAAAGTTAACTGAAATAATGTAAATATTTAATCTCTCTCCAATAGTAAGTTAGAAAGTTAACTCATAGTAAAATGTTCTGCACTGTTTCCTGTGTTTCTCCAAAACTGGGACTTGTTCTTTCTCCAAAACTGGGATTTGTTTACAATATGTAATTGCCACAGTCTCCCTACAGGTACAGGATAGATATGGTCTGCACTTGAGTGTTTTACCAACATGTCTATGTGCTCAGTGAGGCAAGTCATTTCCCCTGGGGGTGTGGGGACCTTGGGCCTGCCATGCCAAGGGTGCTAGGGGAGGGGATGGTGGGCATGCAAGGAAATAATACTTCTTAGAATCACTGTAATTCTCATGTGCACACATCTTTTCTTTTTTAAAATAATTTTTGGAATAATTTTAGATTTACAGATAAATTGCAAAGAGAGTACAGAGAATTCTTGTGTACCCTTCACCCACATGTGCACAAATCTTAAGGAATTAATTTGGCCTCAGCCTCTAGCCTGAGGCCTGGAACATTGGGGGCGTCCAGCTGATGTTATCACAGCAATGAACAGCTCTGGGAGCACGTCACATGCTCCAAAAGGTCCTTTTTGGCTCACTTGCATTGATGGCAAACTTTGAGTAGACTCACACAGCTCTTTATTGTGGACTTTCCATCTTTATCCTAGAGAGTTTGGAGAACTTAACCTACATGATATAAAAAAAAAAAATCACAACAAAGAAAATGCAGAGTTTTGCTATTATTTTCACAAAATAGTTTTTACATCAGGGAACAGAGCAGAAATTGGCCTGACAGTGGTGAAAAACAAAGAGCAGGATGCAAGCCCTCCTACTGGAAGCTCAGGGTATAGAGGAAGGAGAAAAAAGAATGGGTCCAGCAATAAACAGGTGTGGGGTGACTATTAGGAGAGGATAGTATGTATATATATATGTATTTTTTTAAAGATTTTTAATTTATTTATTAGAGAGAGAGAGAGAGAGAGAGACAAAGGCAGAGGGAGAAGCAGGCTCCATGCAGGGAGCCCGACATGGGACTCCATCCTGGGTCTCCAGGATCAGGCCCTGGGCTGAAGGCGGTGCTAAACCGCTGAGCCAGCCAGGCTGCCCTGTATGTATGTATTTTTAAGAGAGAGATCACGGGGGTGGGGAGAAGGGAGAGGCAGAAGAAGAGGGAGAGAGAGAATCCCAAGCGAAGTCCACACTTAACACAGAGCCTGACTCAGGGCTCCATCTCATGACCCTGAGATCATGACCTGAGTGAAAATCAAGAGTTGGATGCTTAACTGATGAGCTGCCCAGGCGCCCAGGAAAGGACATTTGAAACGAGAATCCTTGGTGTCAACGAGAATCCTTGGTGTCTGAAATTGGGATTCTTGTTTCCCACTAGATTCTCAGACATGTCTTTAAAGATTTGACTTTATTTTATTTTATTTTTTAAAATATTTTTATTTATTTATTCATGAGAGACACAGAGAGAGAGAGAGAGAGGGACAGAGACAGAGAGGCAAAGACACAGGCAGAGGGAGAAGCAGGCTCCATGCAGGGACCCTGATGTGAGACTCAATCCCAGGATTCCAGGATCACGCCCTGGGCCGAAGGCAACGGCTAAACTGCTGAGCCCCCCAGGATCCCTAATATTTGTCTTGATTTTAGTTGAACATTATTATTTACAGAATTATTTCAACTGCTCAAATAATCGAGCTTGTTGCCACTGTCTTATTCACAGGTGAACTTCGGAGTGTACCTGATGCATATGTCTTTGGATTTATCCTCCCCACGTTTCCTGTCTGTAGGATCTCAGGTGTGTCCTGTGTTGAAAGAAAATGCAGAATGCCCTGATTTACCTGCTTCTGACTAACATCAGGATGTTATCTCCTAAAAAGTTTTTTCAGCATAAATTAAAGTTTCTCTTTTACAATGATGTCTGCTTTTATTCAGATTGGCACATGGTTCAGTAGAACTCCATGTTTTGAACAAGGAGAGTTCTCTTGAGGGTAGAGAGAGCTCTTGTGGGCTTTGTGGAGCTCCTACTCTTCCCGTGTGCACTGGCCACACTGGGGGAGGGAATGTTCTGAGGCCTCTGTGCTTTCCATGAGGCAAATGCAGCACAGGGACTAGGTTGCACCCAGCAATCTTCCCCTATGTGTTTTAAGTATGATAACTTTATTTAGATGAGGTTTTTTCTTTTTCTTTCTTTTTTTTTTTTTGTTTTTATTTATTCATTTGAGAGAGAGAGAGAGAGAGCAGAAGCAGAGGGAGAACAGAGAGAGAGAGACAGAAGCAGGCTCCCTGCTCAGCAGGGAGCTCCATCCCAGGACCCTGGGATCATGACTTGAGCCAAAGGCAGACACTTAACCATCTGAACCACTCAGGCGCCCCAGGTGAGGTTTTTTTTTTTCCTATTATAATTCTCTCTTGCTCTTTTTTTCGATCACTACTTTTTTTTTTTTTTTTAGATTAAGTGTAGTTGACAGACAATGTTAGTTTCAGGTGTACAACAGAGTGATTCAACAACCCTGTATGTTATACTGTGCTCACCGCCAGTGTAGCTACCATCTGTCACCGTACAACACTATTACAATATCATTGACTATATTCCCTATGCTGGACCTGTTATCCTAGTGACTTATCTCTTTCCATACTGGAAGTAATTAGGTGAGATCTTTAATGAAGCTCCCTGGGAATACTGAACGTCTGTTTTGCCATTTCTCCACACTGTTATCTTGTCTTTAGAAAGAATCTCTGGGTGCTTTTCTCTTTTCTTTTTTAAGATTTTATTTATTTATTTGACAGAGAGCAGTGGGGAGGGGTAATGGGAAAGAGAGAAGCATACTCCCCACTGACCAGGGAGTCCAACACGGGGCTCAATCTCAGGACCCCAAGTTCATGACCTGAGCTGAAGGCAAACAACCAACAGAGCTACTCAGGTACCCTGAATTGTATTTTTTAAAAAAGAAGATATTATTTTATGGTAGTAAGAACAATTAACATGAAATCTAACCTCTTCACAAATATGTGTACAATAATTATTGTTGACTGTAGGTACAATATTTATATAGAAGATCTCTGAGAACTTACTCATCTTGCTTAACTGAAACTTTATGCCTGTCGATTAGTAACTCCCTATTTCCCCTCCCACCAGCCCCTGGCAAACACCATCACCTCTTAGATTCTGTGAATCTAAACTAGAGAGAACAAACTGATGGTTACCAGAAGAGAGGTGTGGGGGGAGTTGAGTGAAATAGATGAAGGGGATTAAGAGTACACTTATGGTCATGAGCTCTGAGGAGTGTACAGAATCGTTGAATTGCTATATTGTGTAATTGAAACTAATATAACACTGTACGTTAACTATACTGGAATTTAAAAAATTTTTAAAAAATAAGAGAAATGTCTATTCAAGTTCTCAACTCTTTTTAAAATCAGGTTATTAGTTTTTTGTTTTGCTACTGAGTTGTAGGAGTTCCTTATCTATTTTGAAGATTAACCCATTACCAAATATACAGTTTGCAAATATTTTCTTCCATTCTGTAGATTGCCTTTTCACTCTTGATTGTTTCCTTTGCCTTGCAGAAGCTTTTTAATTTGATGTAGTCCCACTTGAACATTTTTTGTTTTGTTGCCTGTGTTTTTGATGTGATATCTGTGAAATCACTGCCAAGACCAGTGTCATGAAGCTTTGCCCCTATGTTTTTTTTCTAGGAGTTTTATAGTTTAAGGTCTTATGTTTAAGTTCTTAATCCATTTTGAGTTGATTTTTGTCTATGGTGTAAGATCAGGGCCCACTTTTATTCTTTTGCATTTAGATACCTACTTTTTCCAACATCTTTGTTGAAGAGACTATCCTTTCCTCATTGTATATCTTGGCACCTGTATTGAACATCAGTTGGCTGTAGGCATGTGGGTTTATTTCTGTGTCTTCTGTCCTGTTCCATCAGCCCATATGTCTGTCTTTATTCCAGTATCCTATTGCTTTAATTACTGTAGCTTTGTAATATATTTTTAATATCAGGATATACTGTGTGGAGCCTCTAGATTTGTTCTCCTTCAGGAGTGATTTGGCTATTTGTGGTCTTTTATGGTTTCATATCAATGATATAATTGCTTTTTTATTTCTGCAAAAAAAAATGCTGTTAGTATTTTTTGATAAAGATTGGATTGAATCTGTAGATTGCTTTGGGTAGTGTGGCATCTTAACAATATTAAGTCTCCTGATCCATCAACATGGGAAACATCCATTTCCATTTGTTTGTGTTTTCTTTTCTTTTGTGTGTGTGTGTGTGTTTGTTTGTGTTTTCTTTAGTGCCTTTCACCATTGTTTTGCATTTTCAATGTACAATCATTCATCTCTTTAATTAAGATTATTCCTAGGGTGCCTGGGTGGCTCAGTCAGTTAAGTGTCTGACTTTTTTTTTTAAATTTTTATTTATTCATGATAGTCAGAGAGAGAGAGAGAGAGAGAGAGAGAGAGAGAGGCAGAGACACAGGCAGAGGGAGAAGCAGGCTACATGCACCAGGAGCCCGACGTGGGATTTGATCCCGGGTCTCCAGGATCGCACCCTGGGCCAAAGGCAGGCGCCAAACCGCTGCGCCACCCAGGGATCCCCTGACTTTCAATTTCAGCTCAGGTCATGATCTCACAGTTGTGAGATTGAGCCCTGCATTGGGTTCCACAGTGAGTATGGAGTCTGGTTGAGATTCTCTCTCTCCCTCTCCCTTTGCGTCCCCCCCCTTGCATGCACACATGCTCACACACACACATACACACACACACACACTCTCTATTTCTCTTTTCTTCTCTCTCTCTAAAAAATATTATTCCTAAGTATTTTATTCTTTTTTAAAAAAGATTTTTAAAAATTATTAGAGAGAGAGAATGAGAGAGAGTGAGAGCCCTGACTCAGGGCTCCATCTCAGGATCCTGGGATCATGACCTGAGCTGCAGAAGCTTACCTGACTGAGCCACTCAGACGCCCCCCTAGTACTTTATTCTTTTTGGTGCTATTGTAAGTAGAATTGTTTTCCTAACTTCCTTTTCAGATTGTTTATTTTTAGAGTATAGAAATGCAGCTATTTTTGTATGTTGACTTTGTATCCTGCAACTTTACTAAATTCACTTACTCTAATTGATTTTTAATGGAATCTTCAGGGTTTTCTCTATATAGTATCATGTGATCTCTAAACAGGGATAATTTTACTTCTGCCTTTACAATTTGGCTGTCTTTTATATTTTTTTATTGCCCAATTGCTCTGGCCAGGCCTTCTAGGACTGTGTTAAATGGAAGTGGCAAGTGTGGGCATCCTTGCTTTGTTCCTGAACTTGGAGGAAAAACTTTCAATTTCACACTATTGAACATGATTTTAGCTGTGGGTTTTTCATATATGGCCTTAACTGTGTTGATACATGTTCCTTCTATTCCTAGATTGTTGAGAGTTCTTATCATGAAAGGGTGTTGCATTTTATTAAATGCTTTTTCTGCATCTATTTAGATAATCATGTGATTTTTAGACTTTATTCTGTTACTATATTGCATTAACAGATTTTTGTATATTGAACCATGTTTCCACTTAAGGGATAAATCCCACTTGGTCATGGTGCATAATCCTTTTAATGTGCTTTTGGATTCATTTTGCCAATATTTTGTTGAGGTATTTTACATCTATATTCATTAGGGATATTGTTCTATAGTTTTCTTTTCTTGTGGTGTCTTTATTTGTCTTGGATAAGAGTAATGCTGGTGGCATAAAATGAGTTTAGAACTCCCTCATCTTCATTTTTTGGGGGCAGTTTGCAAAGAATTGGCTTTAATTCTTTTTAAATATTAAGATTTACCAGTGAAACCATCTAGTCTTGGGTTTTTCTCTGTTGAGAGGGTATTTGATTACTGATTAAATATCTATATTTTTATAGGTCTGTTCAGGCTTTATATTTCTTCATGATTTACTCTCATTAAGGTGTATGTTTCTAGGGATTTATTCACTTCTTCCAGGCTATTCATTTTGTTGGAGTATAGTTGTTAATAGCAGTCTTTGATGATCCATTTTATTTCTGTGCCATTGGTTGTAATCATTCTTCTTTCCTTCTAATTTTATATTTGAGTCTTCTCTATTTTTTCCTTAGTCTAGTGAAGGGTTTTTCAATTTTGTTTATCCTTTCAAAGCCCCAACTCTTAGTTTTGTTGATTTTTTCTAGTGTTTCTCTATTTTCTTTTTTTAAAAGATTTTATGTATTTATTTGGGGGAGGAAAAGAGAGAGCATAAGCAGGGGGAGGGGCAGAGGAAGAGGGACAAGCAGACCCCCCTCTGAGCAGGAAGCTCAACTCAGAGGTCCATCCCAGGACCCTGCGACCATCACCTGAGCCTAAGATAGAGGCTTAACCCACTGAGCCACCCAGGCGCCCGTTTCTCTATTTTCTATTTCATTTATTCTGGTTCTAGTCTGTTATTTCCCCCCATCTGCTAAGTTTGGGCTTTTTTGCTTTTTTTCTAGCTTCTTGGTGTGTAAAGTTAGGAAAGCCATGTTCTTTATTAAACAAATTATTTTGCATTTGATACAAATAAAAACATTATTAGCAAAAAAAGTACCATTCATGATCTGTGGTGGCTCGTGATGCCTCCCCTTGCACTGAATGGTGATTGTGAGGAAAGGAAAAGCCTCAGTTCTATGCTCAGTGAGCATGGTGGTTCATATCAGAGGATCAGCAGACCAGAGTGCTTTGAAGGAGGTCCAAGGGTCAGGGGCACATCTGGGAGTGTGGGGGCTGGTCTGGGGGAGTGCAGAGTGGAAGGGAATGCTCTTCAAAGAAGATCAGAACAGTGCCATCTCCTCTGTGTGACAGAAAGCTGTCCGGACTAAAGCAGAATGTCCACTCCTACTCACAAGCATCTCTGGCCTCCAGGGCCTTTGGCAAAGAAAGAGATGAAAACACCATTTTGTTTTTATTTTTATTTTTTAATTTAATTTTAATTTAATTTTATTATTATTTTTATTTTTGAAAAGACCATTTGGAACCTGCCTCAAACTTGCAACTGCAGCAAGAGAAGTTAAGCCCTGCAAGGCCCACTCCAGTGAGTGCCTTTTGCTCTTTAGAGTGAATCTTGCTGTGCTCAGAAGAAGTCATTGGGACTAATATGCCCCACCTTTCTCAGCTTTTATTTAAGCAGGTGAGAAGTGGTGAGTGGCCAAGGAGAGCACAGGCTGCGAGGATCCAATACATGCAGAGACCCCCACCAGAACTGAACACCAGCAGGCACTCGAATGTTCCCAGGCAGGGCACCTGCTGGGGGCCTGGCAGTGGATAAAACCTTCCCCAGGCAGGCAGAGCTCTGTGCACCTGACATCTCTGAGAATAGCCAAGGCTCCTCTCACTGCAGGGAGAGTTCAGGGCACAACTGGAAGCAGAAAGAAAGCTGGCAGACGCTTTCTAGGCATTCTTTTTGCAATTCACCTGTTTTGTGCTAACAGAATTAAATTCTATGCATCTCACCTTGCAAACTCCCAAAATAAAGTCAGAACAAACCTCATCCTTTATGAGCAAGCTGTTGAACAGTGCTAAGCCTTCTCTGAAAAGTGAGAAAAATCACGAAACTTCATAAATCTGAGAATGAAACATTTGTGTTTCGCATGCCTCAAAGTAATTATGTTGAGTAAGCCACGTCTACCACCTCGTGGCAGCTTTCAGTCACTGCAGATTTTGTTACTTAACGGAGGCTGAAAACTAGTTCACCTTGGATGGGCAAATCCCAAAAGATGGCCAACATTAGCCCGCTTCTCTCCGCCTGGCTTCCTTTAGTGGAAGCTCTGAGAAACTTTTCATTATTGACGTTAGAATCCTCTAAAAGTTAGTTCCTGAATTATTTCTTGGTCAGATTAAGTTTCATACTGATGTGACATCAACCATTCTTTTGGAGTCTCCTGTTTTCTTAGGATCTTTTTAAAAATACTCTGCTTTTGTTGTTGTTGTTTTTAATTTTTTATTTATTTATGATAGTCATACAGAGAGAGAGAGAGAGAGGCAGAGACAGAGGCAGAGGGAGAAGCAGGCTCCATGCACAGGGAGCCCGACGTGGGATTCGATCCCAGGTCTCCAGGATCGCGCCCTGGGCCAAAGGCAGGCGCCAAACCGCTGCGCCACCCAGGGATCCCTGTTGTTTGTTTGTTTTAAAGATTATTTATTTATTCATTCATGAGAGACACACAGAGAGAGGCAACAGACATAGGCAGAGGGAGAAGCAGGCTCCCTGCGAGGAGCCTGATGTGGGACTCCATCCAGGACCCTGGGTCATGACCTGAGCTGAAGGCGGACACTTAACCACTGAGCCACCTGGGTGCTCCTTAAGTACGTTGCTTTGAATTGGCTGTTTGGTCAAGCAGATCTCTGTCTACCTGCCTCTCTCTCTCTCTCTCTTATTTTAATATCTAGAAACTGGGCTCCATAGAAGATCCGGATTTTGTGTGCGTGAAGCTTGAGCAATGTAAAAATCATTCTTAAGAAAACCATAAAAAAAAATAGGCACAAAAAGGGACGTTACCATGCATGTGAAAGGAAAGGGCTTTGGAAGGCATCTGTGCAGATGAGAGGCTTAAGCCCTGTGACTTTTGCAAGGAATCCACCTTTGCCTGGTTTACTTGCAGCTCTCCTTTCCCACTGCAACTGAGCACCACTCTAACTCTCAAGGGCTGCTTTGTTCCTGCTTTTTGTAGTTTACAGGATAAACCACATTTTATTCACTTTCTAAAATAGCCGCGTAAGGACCTGTCCTGGTTTTTCTCTCCCACCTGTGGCTGGAAACAAATTGTGTCATCATCACTCTGAGATATTGACTCGCCCTGGACACTATAGGCTCTGGTTGGGACCAAGAACCCGGATTTCCTTCCCAGCTAGTGTCTGATGTTGCAGGAAGTGTATTGCTATAGACTGAATGCTTTTGTGCCCATCCCCCCCTTTCATGTGTTGAAACTTAACCCCTAATGTGATGGCATTAGGAAGGGAGGCCTTTTGGAAGCATGAGAACAGAGCCTCGTGAATAGGATTGGTGCCCTTATAAAAGAGACCTCAGAGAGCTTTCTTCCCCCATCTGCCCTGTGAGGACACAGCGAGAAGATGGCCATGTATGACCAGCAAGTAAGATCTCACCAGACACCAAACCTGCCAGCACCTTGATCGTTGACTTCTAGCCTCCAAAACTATAAGAAATAAATTTCTGTTGTTTATAGGCCACCCAGTCTGTAATATTTTGTTATAGCAGCCAGAATGGACTAAGACTCATGTGTAGTTATCAAAAAGTGTTACTCTGTCATCTCCTACTGAGGGACAAGGAAATATTACCTCACGTTTATCCACAGTCTGGTAAAATACAGGTTTTTGTTTGTTGTTGTTGGTTTTTTTTTTTTTTTTTTAAGGCTAACTAGGGAGCTAGTTAAAACTTTTTAAGCAGAAAAGATGAAGTCAGCTTATGGAGAAGGATTGGAAATTCGACCCTCTACCCCTGAAGCACAATTGCTTTCCAGTGGCTGAAGTCAGTGCACACTTTTCGTACTCTAAACATTTGGCATACCTCAAAATGGTTTTCACAATGTTAAGTGGATGCCTAGTTGCAGTTATGTATTATAAGTAATTAAAATATGCCCCTATTGAAGGATGTTTCCAGTTTTTAATTTTATAAGTAAGACAGCAATATACTCTGCTTTTAAACATGGCTATTTCTGTATTTACTTATTTATTTTTGCTTCTGCTAAATTAATTCTCTAAAAACCTGAGTGGGATTCCAAGACAATAACTATGAAGATATTGCTAGGTATAGTCATAACGTTTTCCAATAGAAATGTACCAATTTATTTTTATTTTTTAAAAAAGGTTTTATTTACTTATTTGAGAGAGAGAGAGTGCGAGCAAGAGAGCAAGCATAAGGTGGTGGTGGGGTGGGGAGTGGAGGCAAAGGGAGAAGCAGATTCCCCGCTGAGCAGGGAGTCTGGGAGCTGGATCCCAGGACCCCAGGATCATGACCTGAGCAGAAGGCAGACGCTTAACCGACTGAGCCCCCCAGGCGCCCAGAAATGTACTAATTTATAACTGTAGTATTTCAATAGCATGCTGGCCCAGCCATTTCAGGTTCCCTAGTCTTGGGCTCCCAGGTGTATCACATGAAAACTATACTCCGTTGTTTTCCTTGGTGTAGCCTCTTGTGTTTATGGCAACTTGTTCATTCCAAGGAGGCGGCAGGCATAGTCTGAAGAATATCAGCCAGAGTAGCTTCAGGGTTTAGAGAAAGTAGCAGTGTGTCCAGCAATGGGAAGTGGGGAGAATAAGGGAAACTCTGCAGAGTGAGCAAGTAACCCCACCCCTTCCCCCACGCACCCCAGAAAGTGAGGTGAGGAGGCAGAAAGATGCAGGTCCATTTTCAACATATGTAGGGCCCTTGGGCGAAGTTCATATGGGTGCCCATATGCCATATGTCTAAATATTGCAAATTCATAAATCAAACAAAACGTTAAGTAAGATATGTTCTACCAACTTTGACAAAAATACCTTTATAACAACTTAGAAGGACTTAGACGTGAATTTAGTATTCTGACTCCTTGGCACTCTGCACAGGACTAGGATGACATGAAGAGAGCTGGCTGGTTGCCAGCCAGAGCCTATACCCTTTTTCTTCTCAGTCCTGCACCACGAACCCCAGATGTGTGGACGCCTGATCCCATACAGCTAAACCTTGCCTATGCTCCACAACAAACATCTACCCTTTATTTAACCTCTTCTCAGGCCTTGGGGTGCCTCTAGGGAAAAAGCACACACAGGCCTTAGAAATATATTCAGTGTCATTTGGGCAGGGAATTCTGTGATCTCAGGTGCCTGGAGAACAATCTAGAGAGAGAAGAGCCAGGTGGGCATGAACTTGCCCTTTAGGGAGGGGTGGGCAGAGGGAGGCCCTCTAAAGCACAGAGCCTAAGGCAGGGGCTTCTCTTGCTCTGGGCCAAGGGAAGTACTGGTAAGAACTTTTCTGGATAAAGTAAAATACCCCAGAGAATACCCAAAGATACTCAAGGGAAAAGCCATTTGCCTACCAGCTTGGTCTACAGTGGAGCCCACCAAGCAAAGTGTCTTTTCTATACTCTAGAGCTTCCAGGCAGTTTTTATTTATGTTTTATTTTTTAATTTTTATTTATTGATTTTTTTAATGTTTACTTTTTTTTTTTAATTGGAGTTCAATTTGCCAACATAGAGCATAACACCCAGTGCTCATCCTATCAAGTGCCCCTTCAGTGCCTGTCACCCAGTCACCCCCACCCCCCGCCCACCTCCCTTTCCATCACCCCTTGTTTGTTTCCCAGAGTTAGGAGTCTCTCATGTTCTGTCTCCCTTTCTGATATTTCCCACTCATTTTTTATCCATTCCCCCTTATTCCCTTTCACTATTTTTTATATTCCCCATATGAATGAGGCCATATAATGATTGTCCTTCTCCTATTGACTTATTTCACTCAGCATAATACCCTCCAGTTCCATCCACGTCGAAGCAAATGGTGGGTATTTGTTGTTTCTAATGGCTGAGTAATATTCCATTGTATACATAGACCACATCTTCTTTATCCATTCATCTTTCGATGGACACCGAAGCTCCTTCCACAGTTTGGCTATTGTGGACATTGCTGCTATAAACATCGGGGTGCAGGTGTCCCGGCGTTTCACTGCATCTGTATCTTTGGGGTAAATCCCAAGCAGTGCAATTGCTGGGTCATAGGGCAGATCTATTTTTAACTCTTTGAGGAACCTCCACACAGTTTTCCAGAGTGGCTGCACCAGTTCACATTCTGGCAGTTTTTAATATGAACAAGCAGATGAGGATCACAAGAATTTGAGAATGACCTCTGTTACAAAATAAAAAGACTGAAAGTAAGAAGGGGAAAAAAACCCACCTCAAAGAACATATAAACAATGCAATGAAATAAAACTTTAAAGAAGATGTAATAAATAGTATCAGGGAAATCCTGCAAACAAGAATATGATACTTTTAAAAAGGAAAATTAGAGGGACACCTGGCTGGCTCAGCAGTTGAGTGTCTGCCTTCAGGTCGGCATGATCCCAGAGTCACGGGATCGAGTTCAAGTTCCCTGCATGGATCCTGCTTCTCCCTCTGCCCGTGTCTCTGCCTCTCTCCCTGTGTCTCTCATTAATAAATAAATAAAATCTTTTAAAAAAGGAAAATTAGAGAACAAGAAAGATTTCCTGAAAATTAAAAACATGAACACCGTAATTAAAAATTCAGTAAAAGAGAAGGAACATATAGTTAGGGAAATCCCTCAAAATGTGGAACAAAATAAAGAGATTAACAAGTGGGAAAGTTAAGAAAATTAGAGGATCCATTTAGTGGTCCAACATCCAAATAATAGGAGTTCTAGAAAGAGCAAACAGAGAAAACTATGGAGAGAAAGTGATCAAAGACATGAAACAAGAACATTCCCACAAAACAAAGAACCAGATTTCTAGGTGGAAAATACCAAGGAAGTGTCAATAAAATGAATGGAGAAGAACTCATATCAAGGTGACTCATTATGAAACTTCAGTGTATAAGTGAGAAGGTTCCAAGTCTTCCAGATATAGAGAAAAGAAAAGGTTACATAAACTGATAATTTTCTCAAAGTCAACAATGCAGCAATGCCTCAAAATTCTGAGTGAAAGTCATTTTCAACCTAGAATTATAGATCATGTGTGTTAGATTGTTGCAGAGTGGACCACAACAGTTTCTGATATCTAGGCGTTCATTAGGGACATAGCACAAGCTCTTAAGGCTCAAGAGACCCTATAGCTTTTGCTTTTGAATTCTTAGAATGCCATGCTAACACCACCCGTGGGCAGAAGCCAGGTCTACCTTACTGGGTGAGAAGCCACATGGAGGAGAGATGAACCATCTGATGTCCTCTAGACTGACAGCCCACACATATTATTAGATTCAGACAGAGGCTATTATTAGTCCAACCAGCCCCAGTAAAGCTTCCAGCTGACTGCAACTGTGCGAGTGACCCTAGCTGAGCCCAGCCCAAATTGCTAACCCACAGAACTAAGAACAAATAAAATATTGTTTTACACTACTACTTTTGAGCTGGTTTGTTATGAATCAGAGACTAAATAAAAGAGAAATTGGTACCAAGGAATGAAGTGCTACCATAATGAAACCCCCAAATGTGTGATATTGGGTTTGGAACTGGGCAGGAGTGGAGGCTGGAAAGGTGGTGAGGGAATTGCTATTTGAATCGGCAGGTGAGGCATAGGTAACTACTCAGATACCACTTCTCTGATCCAGAGACCTGTGACCTGAACAGACAAGTTTTCTGTCCCTTAGACACCTAATCTATAATGGTGAGACTGGGACAGGATAGACATTGTCATTCAAAAATAAAGGGACTGTGAGACACACAGCAGTCACTGATCCATGGCAATTTTGAACTCCAGACAGGTGCATGCTGCCTGTTTCTCTTGCTCTTGGGGATCAGAGCCCGGTTCTGCTCCCCATGATGGTTCCCAAATTCACTGTTCTCTGGCTCTTAGCTCCACCTTCTGATAGATCCTTTCCTAAACAAAGCATAACACAACAAAACAAAACCCCAGCAAACAAATAAAAAAACAATGGCTTCATGTTTACAGCTGAACAGCTTTCTTAGCCTGCTTCTTACCCACTGCAGGTTGGAGTTCCAGAGATTTCTTTTTATTTCTTTTTATTTTATTTTATTTTATTTATTTATTTATTTATTTTTTAGATTTCTTTTTATTTTGTTTTTTTTTTTATTTTTTATTTATTTATTTTTTTAGATTTCTTTTTATTTTGAATGAGTGCCTTTTTAGACCAAATTTGCTGTGATTTCATCAACACACCTATGTTAAACGCTCTGTGGATTTTCTATGAATCTTATTAGGCTTAACTCCATGTTCCAAACACTAGATCCATAATTCTTTTTCCTGTCTGTCAGGCTGCTATGGAATAACACCCTTAGGAATCTTAGAAGCCCTTTTGCTTAAATGAGAGTATCTACAAGGCACTGCCTTAAATCTCTCTGAGATCTTAACAAAGGGTCTTATTAAAAGATAAGACATTTTAAAATTGATCTTTACCAAAGTCAGTTACTAGCTGGGCAGACTGGAGATGAGAGATATTTTATTTTACAACCCAGCAAGTCTTAGGCCCTCTCTATACGTCCTCTAAATTCTGCTTGCAAACAGAATATCTTATTATATGCAGTTAGAAGCACCTAAAAGATACTTTCAACATAGTATTTAGAGTTCTCTTTAGCTAAGTTCATAGTTTATTAGACACATGTTCTATCTCCCAAATTACTGTAGGCCGTTGAGTAGTCGTTTTGCCAATTGTTTCAGTGCTACCTAACACAGCTAACCATATTCCCAGTCTTTAGTAGTAGTTTTCTTACCATTTTTTCTGAGGCTAGACCTGGCTTCTTCACATGGTAGTCTCAGGTCAACATTCTAAGAGGGAGAAAGCAGAAGTGGTGAAGCTTCTTGATGCCTGGTTTCAGGAGGCACACGAAGTCACTTCTAAACATATTTTATTTGTCCAAGCAAGTCATAAAGTCATCCCCATTCAAGGAGTGGGGAAATAGTACCCACCTCTTTATGGAAGAAGTGAAAAAGTCAGATTGCCAAATGGTGGGAATAAAAGGAATGGGAAGAATTACTGTGGCCATTCTTGCCAGTAAAACAACCACATCGAGACATTCTGTGAGGATACAGAATGACGATATCTTCAGACATAAAAGTTATTAAGAATTTATCTTTTCAGGAAACCACTAGGGTATGTATGGACAAAAATGAAAATATAAGTCAGGAAACAATAAGACAAGTGATGGAACCAGGGGCTTTTATCTGAGGGAGAAGCCAAGGAAATCTCCAGGAAGATAGGGCTCAGAGAACCTCATTCCAAATGAGAGCAGGAGCATGGAGGACACCCAGAAGAATATCTCCAAAAAAGAATATCTTATGAGAAAATACAGCACTGAGAAATTATTTGACAGTATTGAAAGAGGCATTTTCAGAGCTGTTACAAGATATGAGAAGACCTAACCAGCTATTCAAGAAAAAAAATAAGCAAGAGAAAAATATTGAAGCAAATATTAACTTCAGAAAAACGAAAAGTTGTACGAGAAAGGTCATGTAATCATGTGTACTACTTGGCACCAAAGTGATCGATATTGACATAATCATCATTTAAAAAAATCACTGAATAGGAATTTAATTAAAATTATGATAGAACTATAATGGGAAGATGGAGAAAGGGAAATTGTCTGTAATGAAGCTAAAATCCTCATTTAACATGATAGAAAGCCAAAGTATTATCTGAAATTCATAGTTCAACGTATACCAGTGTGCTTACATTATAATGGGTGCCTCTAAAGAAAAAGAAATGGGTGCCTCTGAGAAGCAGGGTGGGATGGAAATGGGGATTATAAAATAGGGAGCTGATTTTTTCGTTACAACTTTTTATTACTCTTGACCTTTTAAATTAAAAGAAAGCATTATATTGCTAAAAAATGATTTCAGAAAATAAGTTGAGGAAAAGACATTGGCTATTAATCAGGAGAAAAAATTATTGCTAAAAGCAGTTTCAAGGGAGTGGTTGGGGGAAAATCCTTAAAAGAATTAATAATAACTTATGTAATTAAAATTCCAAAGGTTTTACTTTAGTGCCAGTCACTATTTGAAGGTTTTAGACTAAAACTGAGTAAGGCAAATTCCAGGTCTGGAAATCTTACAGTTTAGTAGAGCATAGGTAAGCATGTACGAAAAGTGCCACAATAGGAACATGCCAAAAGTAGTCTGAGACCACAGAGGAAGGAGAGACAGTCCTCATTCGGGGTGAAGCTGGAGACAGCTTTCTAGAAGAATGGACCTTGTAAATGAATGGTGAAGGAAGAGGGTTCAGCTGGCCAGCTAGAGAGGGTAGAGCATTCCAGGTTGAGAAGCTCATCTTGAAAAATCCCAGCTTGTTTGGGCAAGGGTAATAAATTCAGTGTGCCCTGAAACAGGGTATGAAGCAGGGAATGACCAGAGATGAACCTGGTTTGTAGACTGGGGGAGATCTTGGAGGTTCTCATGAGTCATGCTAAGGGAGTTAGCATGTAAGGATTTTACCCTAACATGTGACACATTAAATGCACATTTTAGAGTGACCAGTGGTTCTGGGGAAGCCAGTGGAAGATCAAATTTGGGATTGGCACCTGAGGAAGGGAGACCCACTAGAAGACTAGCATAGGAAGTCAGAGCTAGACAGGAGGAAAGAATTGAGAAATATTTTAGAGACTGATTCAGTGACAGGTCATAGTGACCAACTGCAAGACCTAGGAGTCAAAGACGACTCTCGTGCTCACTCATTCATCAGACATCTATCGTGTGCCCTTTCTGGGCCAGGCACTCTGCCAGGGGGAGGGGGGAGTAATATGGTTGGATACAGTATGGTTGCTGCATTAGAGCAGCTTTTAGTTTTGTGGGAACATAGTGATAAATTATCAGTAACTGTAGCTGTGATGCCCATTTTCAAGAGGAGAACAGAGTTCAGAGGGCCTCAGGAAGTAGCTGCCAAGGAGGAGGAAGGAGGAGAGCCCACAGTCCATAAAACTATGGCAGCTGAGGGAAGAGAGTTCGGGAAAGGAGTGGTCCATGGTGACAGATGCTGCCAAGAAAGTGGGCATCAGGGTTGAGGTGTCCCCTGATGAGGCAATTAGGATGGCACTTATGATCTCAGAGCAGCAGGGGGGCGGTTTGCCCATCAGGTGTCTCGGGCAGTGGAACAAAGGTGGTGAGGATGCCCAGAAGTGAATATAGTTCTCCCTTCCAGAGGCTGGTCAGGAAATGAAGGGATAAGCCAGCGAGTGGCAGGCTTCGTAAAAGTGTAGCTTTTAGGATGGAAACTACTTGAGAGTTTCTTTTCCCATCGGGACCAGCTCCCTAACTTGTAGAGCCCAGTGTGCAATGAAGATTTGGGGCCTCTTGCTAAATTACTAAGACTCATAAGACAGCAACAGCAGAGTGTGAAGCCGGCATGGGGCACTTCGAAGTGCAGGGCTCTGTGCGACTGCGCTGGTTGTGTGCCAGGAACCCAACCCTGATTCTCAGGGGAAGGAGCCCGGGGAGGAAGGAAGGGCTGCTTCAGTAACAGAGCCTGGTCCCAGGGCAATTGGGAAGGGAGGGATTCAGGGTCAGGATGGAGGGAGGGCCCTGAGCGAGAGAGAAGATGAGGTTTTGGTCATCTCCTGAAATGTGGGAGATGGAGGATACAGGTAACAGATGGAGAGGAGGTGGTGCTGGGAGGGGAGGACTTCGTCCTGGAAACATGAGTTTCTGGACTGAATAATCTATCGATGGGGGTTGGGTGGGTAAATGGGTCCCTGAGAGTGGTCCTGCCATCAGCAGGCCCTGGCAGATTGGGCAGGGGCGAGCCAGCCTGGAACCTGACAGATAGGTGAGGCCCAGGGAGTGGTGTGGCCAGAAGGCCCCAAGATGATAGGCTGGAATTCATGCTGGGACAATGATGAGAAATGAGGTGGCCAGAAAGACAGGAGGGCTCTCTCAGTGGGGAGGGGGGTGGAGATGAAAGTGGAAGGGTAGGAGCCCCCCGGCAATGGAGTTGAGTTTTGGGGGTTTCGTATTCTGGCCATGAGCGTCTGGTGAAGTTGGCGTAGGGCCTGCTCATTCAAAAAGTTAAGGAGCAAATGTCGGGAGAGTTAGGAGTTCTTCTGGAATGAGCAGAAGTGTTGTTCATGGATCATCATTACTTTAAGACCAGGCATAAGTGTCGGGTGTGTGACAGGGGGAGTCGGTGGAGGGGGAAGGGTAAACGTGCTGGAGAAGGGCCCGCCTGGTGAGGGGCACGCCTGGCTGGCTCATTCCACGGAGCATGCGACGCTTGATCTCGGGGCTGTGGGTTCCATTCCCACGTAGAGATTACTTAAAAATAAAACCTTTAAAAAAACAATAAAGGTGCCAGTGAAGGGGCTAAGCATGGGACAAGGGTTTCTTACTCCCTGAAACCAGAAGAAAGGGAGAGAGATGTTAGAGAGCCGCCTTGTAGACAGACGCAGATGTTCAGAGCGACTGGGTGTTAATCAGCCCAGGCACCTGTGCGAGGTATGCGGAACCGCGAAGGCGCTGAATTCTTATCGGAAACGGAGGGGGTCGCCCTCGGGCAGCGAGGAGAGCGGCGGAGGCGGGGAGGAGTCCGGGTGCCCGCGAGGCGGAGGCCGGCAGGCGGCATCCCTCCCTCCCGCGTCCTTCGCTGGCGGCTGGGTCTCGCTCTTCGCCGCCCCTCCGCAATTCAGCGACCTCTCTGGAAGCGGTCCGCGGCCCCACAGGGTCCAGCTGGGGCTTTTCGGGGCCCTAAGTGGTCAGTAGGCTGAGGGGACACCGAGGGCCAGCTAGCACCCACCAGGTGGCCCCGGTGTGGCGCCCGGCGCTGGGGGTCCTGGCGCAGGGCCTTGCAGTCCCCGGACATCTGCCCTAGCGCCCCCTGGGGTTGTCTGCGAGGAGCTGCCTGGGTTGCCCGGCTCGCCCTCCTCCTTCCAAGCTTCCTTCTCCCCTAGGGAAACCTCCCGGTAACTTGCCGGGGCTCCGGTGGCTGCCAGCACCCCGCTTGCTGCCGGGGCCGGCTCCCTCGCCTGCAGGTGCGCAGCTGGGGCCCGGCGCCGCGGCCTTCAGGTGCAAGGGGTTAAGCCCTCTCCCAGATGGGGAAGCCGGGATGGCCGGAGCTCGCAGGGGTGCCGCTCGGCGGGTGCGCCCCCGGCCAGGCGCGCACGTGCAGCCCGCGGCCCACGCGGCGCCCTCGCTGCGGGACTCAGCCGCCCGGGGATCCCCGCCCCGCCCCGCCCCGCCCCGCCCCCGAGGACTGGCTGCGGAGGCCGCGCGAGCCGCCCGCCCTCTCCCTCTCCAGGCGGCGGGTCCCGCGGGTCCGGGCCGCGGGGACTGGCGCTGGGGGACGGAGGAGGGGAGGAGCCGGGGAAGGAGGGGACACGGGGCCGGGCGGCCCCGCCCCCGCCCCGCCCCCCGCGGCCGGAGCCCGGGCTGCAGCGGGGCGCGCCGGAGCCTGCGAGCCCGCGAGCCAGCGAGCCAGCGAGCGGCGGCCGCGGCCTCCCCTGCTCGCGGCGTGACCCGGCGTCCCGGCCCGCGGCCCCGCCGATCCCGGCGCCCGCGCCCCCAGGGCAGGGATGCATCATGGCCACGCTGGCTTGCCGGGTGCAGTTCTTGGACGACACCGACCCCTTCAACAGCACCAACTTCCCCGAGCCCAGCCGGCCTCCGCTGTTCACGTTCCGCGAGGACCTCGCTCTGGGCACGCAGCTGGCCGGGGTCCACCGGCTGCTGCGGGCGCCGCACAAGGTACGGTCCACGGCCGGGCCGGGCTCCCCGCACGCAGCCGGGGCTGCGGGGCGCGCCGCGGGCGGGCTGGGGCAGGCGCGGCCCCCGGGGGCGGGCGCCCAAGGGCAGACCTCCCCGCCTCCCGCCTCCCGCCTCCCGCCTCCCCGTTAGGCAGAGGGGCCCGGGGCACCCGCCGGCCGGCGCGGGACCCCCCGGGTGTGAGAGGAGGGCGGCCCAGAGCCGGGGCGGGCGGGGCCGAGCAGGTGCCGCGCCGGCCGGCGGGATGGAGAAGGTTCCCGGGCGCCGCGCCGTTAGCTCGGGGGGTGGGCGGGCTGCGGCCCGGACGGCCCTGCGGGTGCTCGGCCCTGGCACCTGGGCCCGCGCTGAGCCGGGCGCGGGAAGGACCCGGCGCCCGAGGACTCCGGTCCAAGCCCCCCAGGCCTCCGGCGCCGCTGCGGGCGGCCGCGCGACCCTCGCGACAAAGCGCGCCTCCCGGGGCACCTCCTCCGCCTCCCCCGCGGGCAGCGCCGGGGACGCCGCGGCGCACGGAGGCAGCGCTCCGAGCAGTCCCTTCTCGGCGGGAGGAGCAGGTGGCCCCGGGAACCCCGGAGGGGCCGGCGCTGCGGGAGGAGGGGCGCGGGCGCGGAGGGGCGGCGCGCGCACAAAGCCCGAGCCTCGCAGCCCGCAAGGAGGGTCCCCCGGGAAGAATGGCTTCTCAGTCCACCCGATAGAGGCTTTTTTTCTTCTTTTCTTCTTCTTCTTTCTTAACCCTTTGCAGGAGGACAGGCATCTTGCAAAGTGTGTGTTGCAAGGCGCCGGCCGTTGAAAGCTGACCATTTAGTTATCCAGGAGAGCCCTTCCTCCTACTTAAACAGATTGCACCTTGAAGAATTAACTTCCCAGCACATTTTCTTTTCTTTCTTTTTCTTCTTTTTCTTTTTCTTTTTCTTTCTTTCTTTTCTTTTTCTTTTTCTTTTTCTTTTTTTTTTTTTTTGCTTAGGGTTCATATCAAAGCTTGGAGATGATTTATTCTTTGAAGATCAACGTTGATAAATATTTGGAAGAGATAACCCTTGATACCAAAAAGACCAAAATTGATTTTTGAAAATTCTTTAGATTTCTGTGGGATGTTCACCTGCCTTGGAAGAGAGGGAGGTTGTATGTGGAAGCTGGTGAACTTTGGCAGCGCTCTTGTTCTCCCTCTATTAGTAGTGTATCAGCGCTTTCCCTCCCTACTTAATTAGTAGTAACCTGTTTTCAGGAATGAGGAATGGGAGCAGTTGGTGCAGAATGGCTAACAGTCACTGTTTGGGGGAGTCTCTCTGGCCATAAAAGCAGGTTGGATTGGGAGATGGAGGGATAGAATGATGTATTGTGAATTCAGCTTATCGGAGTCACTTTTGTAAATTATTTGGGTCTTCTTAATCAGTAGATTGAGTTAAAAGTTTTTGAAGGGCTTCTTTGGCATCATGATATTTTATTCATTATGATCTCTGATTACAGTAATCTTTTGCTGAAACCACAGAAGGCTCATAACTGTGGCCCTATGACCTTGAAGTGGTTTTCTTGGATTTCAAACCATATATATATATAGGTTGACCTTTCAAGCTGGAAACTAGAGTATGTTTTTATGTTTCCCTGGAATAGCCCCATAGTCTTCATCCAGTGTTCCTGGTCTGGTAGGAGGAAATCCTGATGCTCTAGTGTTGGCTTCCTGTACCACCACCCCCTCCCACCCCCAGAAGCCACAGCACTGAAGTTGCATTGGCTTCACAGAACTTTCCGAGGGGTCCCCTATAGAATAAACAGAACCAGAAAGTATCCCATAGAACCCCTTGACTCCTTGTCTTGGCAGCCAGCCAGACTGAGTCTCAGCGTCTTTTGCCCAAAGACCCCTGCAGTATATTCAGATATTTGGCATTGTTTTTCACATCTAGAGCTGAGTGACTGGTGGATTCTATTAGGGTTCTGTAAAGCAGAATTCAGTGCATTTGTGTGCCTATGTGCACATTCATGTTTTAAAATGCTTGGTAGTTTCCTGCAGGTAATCTTAAAATTGGATGATCCTCCTGTGATAGAAAGACCTAACGAGTTTTGATCACTTGGCATATAGGCATACACTCTGTATCACACCATGAGGGATGTGAGTGCACGGTCTCATGGAATACTACCTACCTCTGTGTATGTACCATCCCTATTGTGCAGATGAGGAAACTGAGACAGAAAACGACAAAGTAACCTAGTTTCTCTGCTAGGAGTAGAGAGCTGAGATTCAAGCCAGGCCTGTGTGTCTTGAGTCCCCAGTGCTGCTCTGCTCCCTGGACCAGCTGTGCGGCTGTGGGCAGAAGCAGCACCTCCTGGGGGTTCTCTTCTATTAACCTGGGGGCGCTTACCAAATTACCTTTGTGTGCCAGGTACTTTTTGACCTGGGGCAGTTGGATGTTAAGAGCATGAGTAAGAGCCTTGAGGCAGAATTCCTAGTCTGGTAGGGTTCCTTGAGAGGTGAGAACAAATAGTTACCACCCCACTGTGAATTAGCTGATGGTGAGGGAGTGGGCCAGCTGTCACTCCAGGTCCCTGCCGTGAGTCAGGCTTCCCACACCACAGGGAACAGCTTCTTACGGGTCCCTTTGAGCCTGGCCTTGGCCAGATGGGGAGCTCCTTGGGGGAGGGCAATCTGTGTGATGGACAGGATGGAGAGGCGTGACTGTGGAACTTGCAGACACCCTGGGCGTACCCAGCCATCCTGCACATGCGACTCCCTGGGAGAGTAAACTTTTGTTGCTCGAAGTAGATCGCATGTACAGAAAAGTGTGCAAGGCATAAGTGAGCAGCTGGAGGCATGGTCACCAAGTGAACACACCTGCGCAACCGGCATCTAGAAGGCCCTACGGAGGGTTCTCATTGCGCAGCCCCGCTGCTAGGTTTCTCCTGTGTTGGGAACCTGTGAGTTGGATAATCTCTCAGGCCCTTACCAGCCAAAACTGGGGTCTGTGCATCTTTTCTTAACTTAATGATATATTCATTTTAGATCATGTCTGCTGACTCCTTTAGAAGTTAGTTGTTCATTTAACTAGTATAGTCTTGGACAAAAATGGTATATTTTGCTTATTATGCTTTATCTTTGTTTGTTTATTTTCTTCTCAAACTGCTAGTAGTTCCAGGGAAGATAATTAATGATGAGTTTTGATAACAAAAAGGTCAAAACAGATGCTGTATTCTCACTGGGGAGATATTCATTTTGGTGGTTATACGTTCTATCTGGCCTAGGTAAGGCCTTTTGTTTTCAAATGTTGCATGAATAGGTGTTTCTTTCTGATTTAGTGTTTTAAAGAATTATAATTATAGGACTTCTAATTTAGAAAAAACAATACAGTAGAATTAGTAAGTCGGAGGCCTTTGGGGATTTAAATGTGTTCGGATTGATTGATACAAAAGGCTAAGGACTCTTGTTGCCTTTTGACAGACAAAAGTGGGATTGTAGAATATTTTTACCAAGAAAAAGTGATGACTAGCTTACCTGTTAAAATGGCAACGAAGACAGTAATTTAGGGACGCCTGGGTGGCTCAGCGGTTGAGCGTCTGCCTTTGGCCCAGGGCGTGATCCCGGGGTCCTGGCATCAAGTCCCACATCGGGCTCCTGCGGGGACCCTGCTTCTCCCTCTGCTTATGTCTCTGCCTCTATCTCTTTGTGTCTCTCATGAATAAATAAATAAAATAAAAATTTAAAGAGGCGGTAGTTTAGTTCAGGAGATATCTTGGTGCCTTCTGTGGACTAGACAGAGTGGAACGATAACAGTGACCATGTTCAAGGCACTTGCCTGAGACAAGGCCCATCCTCAGTATGCACCATCTCACCACGCCCACGGATCAGGTCCTGGTACTGTTGCATTTCATAGCCTAAGAGACCCAGGGCAGGTGAAATTCACCTGGTCACGTGAGTGCAAAATTCCAGAGTTGGCATTTGACACCACGTCTGAGCTCTTAATGACTCCACTTTTGTGTCTTGGATGTCTTCCTTCCAGGCAGCTTGTCCATTTGCCAGAGTTCCATCTCTTGACTTACTGTGTTCATCTTTTTCTCATCACTTTTGTCTTTGTGGTCGCCAGTCTGCCTCAGCTATTGTACCTGCAAAACAACAGATTGCAGTGAGGATCAGAGCCTTGGTCCTTCAAGTGTGGGCTGGGCATTTCCTAGACTTCCATTAGAAAGGACTGTCAGCCTTCCCACACCTGCTGAATCAGAATGTGTGTTTTTCCAGCATGCTTTGGTGATTCCTGTGTACACTACAGTCTAAGCAGCACGGATTAGAGGTCATTTAGATCAGGCTCTCAGCATGTGGGGCTCTCACTGTCTCCTCTGTTGCAGATCAATTCCTTGAGGGAGAAGACGTGGCTGTTCAGTTCTTCCGTGTTTTCCTTGAAGCTCAGGAGTGCTAAGATGGAGTGTGCACTAAGTTGATTGATCGGTGTTAGTTATAGAACACAAATCCACTGGTATTATTGCTGTAATGAATTTCCACCTTAATCCTCTTAAGGGACACATCTGTTTGCTGCATTACATTAAGATTTTTAAAAGATGAGATCACTGGTAAAGTTGGCAAGTGTGTTGTGTCACAGAGCATCTTAGGACAAAACCGTTTAAGAATGTTGTATGAACTGCTAAGAGCATCTCTGTGCAAGCTGAGTCGCATCTGACTCTACCGTAATTAGCTCAGTTGGTTGGAGCCGGGCTATTGAGATCAGGATCATGGGATTGAACTCTTTATGGGTCAGTTGGCTTTGCTTCATGCATGGCCACAGACAGCATCGGTAACCCAGCCAGACGTCCCGCAGGTGCTATCATGGCTCCCCGCAAGGATCTGCGTTGGAAGGGACGGCAGGAGTCCTTGGGGGCAAGGGGGACCACAGGACGGGAGTGTGCCGGGCGCTAGGCGGTAGGCCTCCACGCATAACTTCATTCATCCTCATATCGACCCTAGCAGGTGGACAGCAGTCTCCCCAGGTAACAGGCGGGGGAAACTGAGGCACAGGGCCGCAAAGCAGGTTATCTAAGGCCACCCTGCTTTTAAGTGAAGGAGCCGAGATTTAAGGTCAAGTCTTTTTTTACTCCAAAGCCTGTAGCCAACTGTGTCCCATTATTAGAAAGCCAGCAGAGCACATGCTCCAGGGGCCCGGGAAGCGCAGGCGGGGGAGGGGGCGGACTGCGTCGCCTTCACACGCGGCTGCCTGTCACAGCCTGTGACTTACCCGGTTGTGCTCTGCTAAGTCCTGCCAGCCTTGAAGCCCGGCGAGGCGGTGCCTTTTGTCCTCGGAGTCCAACCTGCGTCCCTCTGGAAAACAACAGCACGGCCCCCGCCCTCCCCCCTCCGGACTCTGAAATGTCAGGTCTTAATGGTGGCAGATTTAAAACTGATTAACACGCCGGGGACGCGAGCACCCCTCCCCCAGCCTTCTTTCTCCTCCGGGGTTTATTTCTCCGTGAAGAGGAAACTTTGAACCCCTGCGAACTTGTCCTCCTCTGCCAGCCGCCCCTCCCGGCACCCGGCACACGGGCCTCCAGGTGATGCCCCAGGTGATGCCCCTCCGCCGCGGCGGCCCGGCCAAGTCCCCGCTGAAGCAAGCTGGGACACTCCCGAAGCTCGGGGCTGCTCCTGTGCAGAGGCCAGCGGACGGCTTTTTGTTTTTTCTTTTTCTTTCTTTCTTTCTTTCTTTCTTTCTTTCTTTCTTTCTTTCTTTCTTTCTTTCTTTCTTCTTTCTTTCTTTCTTTCTTTCTTTCTTTCTTTCTTTCTTTCTTCTTCTTTCCTTTCTTTCTTTCTTTCTTCTTCTTTCTTTTCTTTTCTTTCTTTCTTTCTTTCTTTCTTTCTTTCTTTCTTTCTTTCTTTCTTTTTCTTCTTTCCTTTCTTTCTTTCTTTCTTTTCTTTCTTTCTTTCTTTCTTTCTTCTTTCTTTTCTTTCTTTCTTTCTTTCTTTCTTTCTTTCTTTCTTTCTTTCTTTCTTTCTTTCTTTGCCTTTTTAGCAATTTCATTGGGAAGTGTTTCTGGATCTTGTTTCTGAACCAAGTTAAGAAAGAATGGGGGGGAAATTAAGTTACAATGAATGCTAAAACCTCACCACAGGGGTGCAATCAGCAAAAATCCAGATTGTGGGCGATTATAGTTTCTCCAAAAATTAAATTGCGAAGAAGAAAAACAAAAAAGATGGTAGGGAACCTTAGATTAAAAGAGATTTAAGAGATACATCAACAGCCATTTGCAATGTGTGGCTCTAATTGGATACTGATTCGAAGAAACACACGGTAAATAACTATTTGAAATCATTGGGGAAACTTGAATAATGACTATTGGATATTAAAATTTATTAAATTGGGGCAGCCCGGGTGGCTCAGCGGTTTAGCACTGCCTTTGGCCCAGGGTGTGATCCTGGAGATCTGGGATCGAGTCCCAAATCGGGCTCCCTGCATGGAACCTGCTTCTCCCTCTGTCTGTGTCTCTGCCTCTCTCTCTCTCTGTGTGTCTCTCATGAATAAATAAATAAAATCTTTAAAAAATTATTAAATTTAAATTAAGAAAAATAAATTTATTTGACATTAAAAATTATTAAAGTGTGATAATAATATTATGGTTATATTTAAAGGCAAGTTTGTCTTCTTCAGAGATACATGCAGAACTATTTACAGATGAAATTATAGGATGTCTGGAATTTGTTTCAAAATAATCCTGGATAAGTGGAAAGTAGGTGGGTGAGTGTACAGAGGAACAAGATAGACCATGAGCTAAAGCTGGATTATGGGTGAATGAGGGGGTCATTGTACTGTTTTCTATACTTTTGCATATGTTGAACTTTTTGTTTTTGGAACTTTTTAAATAAAAGAGGAAAAATTATATTATGAGTTCCAACATTCCCTTTGGGATCCGAGTCCTTTTTTAAAGTGCACTGGTGTGCTCAGTGTGTTTGCTATGGCTGAGATAGCCAGTTGTCAACAAATTTGTTGTTGTGCTTCCGCTTTTATTTTTCTTCTCACCCTCATGGTTGTGTTCTTCTTAGGATCTTTGAAAAACAAGCGTAGGACATCTGTTTTTTTTATGTTCAGGATGTCTTTCTAGGCTTAGTTCATATGATGAAGACAGCAGTCATCAGCTACACAAAATCTGAGTTTGGTAAAGGAAGTGTTAAGGTAGAGATATTATATGTGTAGCTTCGGTAAATGCCCCTAAATTTTTATCACTAAGCTGAGATGTTGCTAAGGCTATAATTAATGATACCATGTAAAGGTATCAGTTTCCCAGTGGCTGTTGGAGCCTATGACTTGCTCTCATGGCCACACCCAGGGTCTTACCTGATTCCCAGTGAGCCAGCTCCACCTCCACCTGGAGTATGCCTCAAGAGAGCATCCAGAATGCAGTGCCTGGCAGTGATGTCCTGTATATGAAAATGTAAGTTGATTGTATATGTTGGCACTCTTACAGGCAGCTTTAGATTTCTATGGAAAGATTAAGCCATTTATGGATTAGTTTTGGTGGGGGAGGGGAAGATGGATCATTAAAAAACATTACCATGCGTGAGCAGAATTATATATCCAGAAATTGATCTATTTTTACAGCCACATAGTAACGAATGGAATTACCTTGTATCTATTTACAACTTGGGAACATACTTCCTCTTCACCATTTAGGATTTGTAACCAGAAATTAAAATTTTGAATTCTAAGGGGGAATGTTTAGAACTTAATATTAGGAGGGGCACTTAGGGTGGCTCAGTGGTTGAGCATCTGCCTTTGGCTCAGGTTGTGATCCTGAGGTCCTGGGATCAAGTCCCACATCAGGATCTTCACAGGGAACCTGCTTCTCCCTCTGCCTGTGTCTCTGCCTCTCTCTCTGTGTCTCTCATGAATAAATAAATAAAATCCTAAAAAATAGGGATCCCTGGGTGGCGCAGCGGTTTAGCGCCTGCCTTTGGCCCAGGGCGCGATCCTGGAGACTCGGGATCGAATCCCACGTCAGGCTCCCGGTGCATGGAGCCTGCTTCTCCCTTTGCCTATGTCTCTGCCCCTCTCTCTCTCTCTCTGTGACTATCATAAATAAATAAAAATAAAAAAAATACTTAAAAACATTAAAAAAAATAAAATCCTAAAAAATAAAAAAAAAGAACTCAATATCAGGGAGAAAAGTCTCAAAATTGTTAACACATTGGAAAAAGGGAAAATGGTAAACAACTTGCAATTCTGCATAGAACAATGCTCCTAGATTTGGCAAAAGGGATGCAGAAAAATGGATTTGTTGACCAACTCATCAAGCATTTCCACATTACTGGAAAGAGGACCCAGAAGAAGTCTTTGTTGTTATTGATTGGGGCTACTCTGCTTCTTCACCCTGGTACTATGGCCGCGAATGAGATGCCAGGGTCTTCACCAAAGCACACAGGACACACCGAAGATTATTTTGAAGTTCTCAGAAAAGAAGATAGAACTGATGCATCTTTTGCCTGATATTCTGATCAGATCCCAAGAGCAGCTTGGGGCTCGTGGCAGACGAGTTGAGTGGCCAGACACCAACGGGTTTAGAGCAGGTGTAAGACAGGGAGTGGGTCCTGGGAGGGGAGACCGAGGAGCAGAGTCCTTCTGGCTACGGTGAAGTCACCCGTGGTACCGCAGCCGGTCCCTTTGCCTCTTAATACTGGCCAGAGTTGTGACTTAAGGGAGTTCATACCACTTACATTTTATACCACTTTAGTACTGGTTTTGTTTTCTCTGTGATTTGAGCTCACCTTCCCCAGCCCTCCCCTCACAATAATTATTCATCCAGAGTCAAAGGTAAGTCCCTCACAAGTCATGGACACGCGTGTGTGGCTGTGGTGGGGTTGAGACAACCGGCTGAAACAATGCTTCCTTCCCCTCTCCCATTGTAATGTAAGTAAGTGAAATTTAATATTGTTAAGTGTGCTACACCCTGAAAACTTAGCTTTCAGCCCTTGGGAACAACTGTGAGGGACGTCTGTCCGGTTCTCTGATTTCACCCCGCAGGCTGCGAGCAGCTCGAGGGCCGGGGTGCTGGTCTCCCTGGGAAAGCAGCCTCCTGAACACAGAGGTGGACGATGTCCCTGTGACAATGTGAGTCACGGGGAATGTGAGGGCTTGGAGCAGTCTTCAGTGGCACTGCCCTGGCCCACGCGTGTCCACAGCCTCCGAGGGGCCTTCCTGGGCTGCCTGCCACGTTGTCTAGCGGTGTGTTCTTGTGCTAACACCCCCCTGCCTCACTAACTGTGGCTCACAGCAAGCCTTGGTGTCTGCTAGGATGGAGGTTCTCTCCTTGCCTTGGATCATGGCCAGTAGGGGAAGGAATGGTGAAAGAGGGTCCCTTTACTAGCCTTTAATGTGAAGGAATACCTCCAAAACAGGCCTGTGTGACTCATTGAAGAGGAAAGAGAGAGGGACGCCTGGGTGGCTCAAGCGGTTAAGCATCTGCCTTCCTCTCAGGTCATGATCTCAGGGTCCTGGGATCAGCCCTGCCTTGGGCTCTGTGCTCAGTGGGGAGTCTGCTTGCCCCTCCCCCCGCTCATGCTCTCTCTCTTTCAAATAAATAAAATCTTTTTTAAAAAGGGAGAGAGAGAAAAAAGAAAAAGTCAGGAAATGTCCCTCTTCTGCTCCAAACCTCCCTGTGCGCCGTGTCCTTCAGGGTCAACTCCAAAGCCCTTGAGTGGCTGGTCCACTGCTCCATGAAGGCAGAGTTGGTTGGTTTATGGTTTTATGGTTTACCCTAGAGCCTAGATCGGTGCCTGGCACAAAGTACATGTCTAGTAAATGGTTGTTGAATGGGCAAATTACCATAGCATTCAGGGCTGGAGAGAAGGAAGAGTGGTCTCATTCAAACTCTTCCCATGCGAAATCCCTTCTGTAAAGCCTCCGGCCAGCATGTTCTAGTATGAGGGTGAGTAGTTGCCTCTCCCTTCATGTGCAGCCTTTCCCGTTTTTGAGCTCTCTTGGTAGAATTTATTCTTTTTTTAAAATTAATTAGTTTATTTATTCATGACAGACAGAGAGAAAGAGATACAGAGACACAGGCAGAGGGAGAAGCAGGCTCCGTACAGGGAGCCCGACGTGGGACTTGATCCCGGGTCCCCAGGGTTATACCCTGGGCTGAAGGCGGTGCTAAACCGCTGGGCCACCGGGGCTGCCAGGTAGAATTTATTCTTTACTTGCCCCTGATTTTCACTTGCAGAAGTGGGTTTTCAAAGCTTCACAGATGGGATGGAGTCAGGTCTAGACAGTTTTTTGGTTGACTGTGCCTAAGAAGGTAGAAATAGGATGGATAAGCCAGAAGGGTCATGACTGCAGGGTTTGGTAAGTGGAGTGAGCTCTGACCTGCAGATAGTTGTACCTAGAAGGGGTTGCTGGAAGTATCAAACCTGTCACTTTTCCCTGTGGCAGCAGTAGCAAAAAAGCTGCCTTTTTCTCATGTTAACACTGAGTAATATGGTCTATTTTTCTTAGTTAAGTCAATATTATCTACATTGGTCTGTGTATGGTTGGTACCCTAAATCATCTTCACACTTGCCCTTCCACTTGGCTGTGAACTTAAACTGTGTGTGTGGAATTCTGAGTGACATTGCCCGGGAGAGGATACCAGTAGCAAAGCTAGATCCAAGGAGAGAAAGGCCAAGAGGCAAGGAATCTACCCATGGAAAACTAACAGAGCATCTGTTTCCATCCCAGAATGAGCATGTGTATAAATTTGGAAACTACAGAAAAGCACACTGAAGAAATATAAACCACTCTTGTCACTCCCCAAAGGGAACCAATCATTCTTAACACTTTGTGTCTTACCAGTATTTTAATATATCTATGTATCTTAAAATATAATCTTGTGGTTACGTTCCCAAGCCATTAAATACTCTTGGAGCATATCATCTTTAGTGACAGCATGCTGATCCAGTCTGTGCATGTACGATGGGCCATGTAAGCATCGCTCCCTTGCTCTGTGAAGGAAAGGGCTCTATCCCTTCCATATTTATTTGTCCTGTGCTTGGTGCTTAATAAGTAGTCATTAAACAAATGCAGGAATGAATGAGCCATTGGGTGTTTAGGTAGTTGCCAATATAAAAATACAGATAATGCTGTAATATACGTGCTTGCAGAAGGAAAATCTTTGTGCTTATGTCTGATTATTTCCTTAAGATGAATTCCTAGGGGTTTCATCACTAAGAAGGGTAAAGAATTTATCTTGGATGGTTGCAGTTTCCTCCATTTTAAGGCGATGATTGGAAAGGTGGGCTCTTAGGGGCACCTGGGTGACTCAGTGGTTGAGCGTCTGCCTTTGGCTCAGGTCGCGATCCTTGGGGTCGTGGGATCGAGTCCTGCATCGGGCTCCCCGCAGGGAGCCTACTTGTCCCTCTGCCTATGTCTCTGCCTCTCTCTCTGTGTCTCTCATGAATGGATAAAATCTTTAAAAAATAAAAATAAAATTAGGAAACGTGGTCTCTGTGTTAAGAGAAGACTGTTAAATACTTAGTAAATTACGTGTATGTATCCCATTGCCTCTCCCTATTTTGAGGGACAAATTCATGACTATACTTTAAAAGTCAATGCCAAACTTACAACCGTTACATTGTACGCATACAAGGAATAGTATTGTGTACGTAAGACAGGGATCCATCTCAGTAGTTGCTACTGCTTTGAGAAAACTGAGGCACTAAATATGCTGCAGGTGCTGTAGTCAATGACTCTACCTCTTTCTAGAGACTTGGCAACACATACAAATCATAAAAATGATTATTCTTGATCCAGTGACCACACTTAACAAAAATTATTTGAAGATATAAATAAAAATGTAAAAGTGCTATATGTATAAAGATATTCGAGGATTATGTTAATAATGAAAAGCTAAAGAAACCCCATGTCCCATGATATGGAAGATATTAAATATATTATGTTTTGTTATGGATAGAATATTGGGTAGCTATTAAAATAGCTCCTATCCTATCCTGGTGCAGGCTATAACAAAATACTATAGACTGTGGGATTTACAGAGCAGATATATATTTTCTCAACAGTTCTGGAGGCTGGAAATCTAAGATCAAGTTGCCAGCAGATTTAGTTTTTGGTAAAGGCCTCCTTTCTGGCTTGCAGATAGATGGCCACCTTCTTGCTGTGTTTGCACATGACAGAGAGGGCTCTGGTCTTTTCTTTCTTTTCTTTTCTTTCTTTCTTTCTTTCTTTCTTTCTTTCTTTCTTTCTTTCTTTCTTTCTTTCTTTCTTTCTCCTTTCTTTCTTTCTTTCTTTCTTTCTTTCTTTCTTTCTTTCTTTCTTTCTTTCTTTTCTTTTCTTTCTTTCTTTCATCTTTCTTTCCACCCTCCCTTCTTTCCTTCCTTCCTTCCCTTCCTTCCTTCTTTCGTGGTTCTTGGTTTGTACCTTTAACTTCCTCTTCTTATAAGGGTACTAATTCCATCATGGGGCCCCACCCTCGTCTAAACCTAATTACCTCTCAAAGGCTCTACCTCCTAATACTATCACACTGGGATTTAGGGCTTCAAAATAATGCATTTTGGGGAGACACATTCAGTCCATAGCAACCCACACAAATTGTCAAATTGTACATATGGAAATGTAGATAAGAAATGTCAAGAACATGGGATCCCTGGGTGGCTCAGCGGTTTAACGCCTGCCCTTGGCCCAGGGCGAGATCGTGGAGTCCCGGGATCGAGTCCCACATCGGGCTCCCAGCATGGAGCCTGCTTCTCCCTCCTCCTGTTCTCTGCCTCTGTCTCTCTATGTCTATCCTAAATAAATAAATAAATAAATACATACATACATACATACATACATACATAAAATCTTTTAAAAAAATGTCAGGAACAGAACGAGTAGCTTCCTTCTCCCAGACCTGCTGCTCACATCCATCTTCTGCATCTTATTCATTACATACGCCCTGAGAACTGTGAGTCAGACTTGACTCCTCTGCACACATCCAGTCCCCTCCTCTCCATTCCTGAGTGTTCCTGGCTCTCATTTGGACTTCTGGCTCTGCAAACAGCTCTCTCATCCATCCCCTCACCTCCCTTTCCCTGCCTCCTCCTTCTGCACTCTGGTGGCTCCCCAGTATTTACTGGGTGAAGTCTCAGCTCTTTATGGGGTCACTCAGATTTCTCTGTGACCTGACCTCTTGTCTGCCGCTCCCACATGGTCCCCAACTGTCCTTCCCTCCTTGCCTCTCCCAAGCCCTGTGCTAAGATGCTGGAAGTTCTCCTCATAGGCTGCCCTGGATGGTTGCTCAGGTTCTTGCCTCTACTTGGATTGCCTCTTCAGTCCTCCAGCCTGGGCTGAGACTGCTTTTCAGGGTCCCCTCTGTGGGCTTTCCCAGCCCACCCCCAGACCCACTCGGGCTGTGCTCCCTGCGCCCCCTCACTCATGACACTCTGGGTCTTATTTCATTCTGTGTTCCTATCTGCCCACCAGGGGTAACCCTTCTGGAGCAGGAAGTGCATTTTAACTTACCTTCCAGTTCAGAGTTCCTAGGACAGTGTCTGATACATAATCAGCCCTAATAAATAGTTTTTGAATATTTGCAAGAATATTAAGTGGAAAAGTATAGTATCTGTTTATATCATGATTGTAACCATAGAGTAGATTCTTAACTTTCAAGATCTTCATCAGATCCCTGGTCTAGGAACATGATTTGCATGTGACAGTTTCTCCCTCAAACTGCAGCTGAGTGAGGTAGAACCAGTTCTTCAGTGCATCAAAACCTTGTTTTCTGGCCTTTTCCACACTGAGCCTGTGCTAGGATCTCAGATAGGAAGCCTGGGGTTGCCAAAAGACGGCCCACCATCCTGTCAGGGTCATCTCCTATTGGGTTTGAAGGATGTGCATGAGCCCTGGAGCTCTGCCACATAGGTAGTAAAGTCTCCTCCAGAGGACCAGATTTGAGGCCTGTTGTCCAAGGTGGAGAAGTTTCGCCTCGGGGTCAGATGTCCCTGTTTGCCTGGTTCCTGGCCTTCCACGCAGCCTCACTTACTGTTCGTGCCCTTGCTGAGCCATAGGGAGGGCAAGGAGAGCTGTGAGCTTATGTGAGAGGCAGGGTCCCTGAAGCTGGGGAGGCCACTGCCAGTGTGATTATGGGAAGTCCCAAGAGGAAGGTGGGTCTGCCTGCAGACCAGCTGCCCTTCTTTCCACACAGAAAGAATCAGCCCTTTGCCAACCTTGGAGCTTTTGGATAGGTTTTATTTCAGGTGATGACACTCAACTGACAGGGATATATTACCTCTTGGCCATATCAGATCATAATTTAAGGCTTCAGGAGTGCTTAGGCTGGCTTCTCATCACAGCTTCCAGAAATCACCAACCCCCTGGCTTCTGCAGGACCTGGCAATATCCAGGAGTGGCTGGTGTCTGAGTGGCCAGTGCTTGGATGTGGGTGAGGTTATTTAGTCTTCCTAGGGGTCTTCCATTCAAGTTCAATGGCATTGTGTATCTGGGGGCAGGAAAGAAGAGCTTTGGCCTCCCTGTCCAGAACAATAGTCAAGGATATAAGTGGTTTTTTGTTCCCAGAACTGGGTGCATTTTTGTGGATAGTGATTCATCACCGAATATGCCAGTAATAGAACCACGGCATGTCTGTGCAGTTTACAAGGCACTGGGACATAGGTTTGCCTGGCTGATCCTCACACAACCCTGAAAGGGGGTGAAATGGGACATTTGGGCTCCAAGATTAGAAAAACTAAAATCAGGTTGGCTTCACAACTGATGCTCAGTAACAGCCCCTTGAAGGATGGCAGGGCTAGAACTTTGGCTCATGTCTTCTGTTCTCTGGATCCCAACTCTCTGTCCAGTGAGGATCCAACCTTAGTCTGTCGGAGATAAGCATGGGGAACGTAAGTTGGCACCCAGAGAAATTTGTGGAGCAAACACGATCAGGAGAAAATTTTAGCTGAGTTCATAGACATTATACGTAACCCATTCGTGATTATCTCTATGTGAGCTGTGGGACAGAGCTTGGTTAAATGCGAAACTTTCTTCTCAAGGCCACTGATCCCAGGCCATGAAAATCATCTCCTTTATGGTTATGATTGGTTGGGGCAATCAGTCATAGACATAACAAAGAGTGAAGTAACCATTGACAAGGCAGCATATGACTCATGTCTACGTGTGACATAGGCAGCCAGGGCTATGGAGAAGTCGGAAGTGGGAAAAATCTATGTGGGCTCACATTCCAGAAAGCCTCCTGGCAAGAGTGGGAAGGGTTGAGTAGGTGAATGGAAAGGTGAGAAGTGGATGGGACCTGGGGTGGGGGGTCAAGTCCGGGTGGCTCCAGGCAAGTGAGAACGGTCCGCCACATGGGGGACCCACAGTGGTGAGCTGCAGGGCTGGGCTGACACCCGGCTGTTGTCAGGGAGCCCAGATCCATTTCTGAAGCTACTTCCATTCTGTGTAATGGAAACATAAGGAAAAACGAAGGAAAGAGGAGAGAAAAATGAAAATATGGGAAGAGGAATGATTATAAAGAAAAGGGGAGAGAAGAAAGGAGAGGGATGGACAGGCCGTCCTTAAAAAGCCCCTGATGAAGAATGTGTGGGAGGAGGAGGCCTGTCGGAGACCACCACACCCCGGGCCTGGCCTGGGCCTGGAGGACGGGGCTCCCACCGTCCGTGGCCCTCGGGCACTGCTATTCCCAGTGTGTGCAGGTGTTAGCCAACGAGGGCTAAGCTGTGACCCTTTTCAGGGACTCTCTCCCTCCCTCCTCTCTTTCACAAACATTTATGGGGTATCTGCTCAGTGTCAGACTCTGAGGGCCAGCACAGTAACCGAAGTAAAGGACACCGAGGGTCAGCAAAATCTTGGTGGGTGACAGCTCTGGCCCAGCCCGTGCACTCCATATTCCCCCTCCTAAAACCTTGGACCTGTTGTAGTGTCTTCCCTCACAGGGCCGTGGGGACAAAAACAAAAACTGCGAGGTCCCCTGGGGGGACCTGTTTCCTGTCCCGCACCCCCCCACCGACGCCTGCAGAGCCAAACGGCCGCTGGCCCGCCTTGAACCTCCAGCCTCGGCTTCCCTGTGGGATCGTTCCTTAAGCCACAAGGTGGGCAGAAGCTTCTGTCACCCAGAAAACCCTCCTGCCGGCCCGCAGAGCCCGAGTCGGCCTTCCCTGCCGCGCTGCCGCACCTCAGTTTCCCTCCTGCCCCTTCTCGCTCCCGTCCCCACGGCCCGGCGCGCAGCCAAACCGCCCTTGCTAAGGTTGCTCGGCCTTAACGCAGGGGCTGGTTTCCTGTCTGTGTCTTATTTGAGGTCCTCATCATCCCCTCCGAGGGACGCTGCGGCTCCACGGCCCACAGTGGCAGACCCTCCTTCCGTCCCTTCCTTCTCAGTCCTCGGTGGCCTCCTGCCCTTTGAGTGTTGGCCTTCCTCGCGCCTTTGTCTCGACCAGGCCTCCTCCTCGCAGTTGACCTCGCTTTCTGGCTGGCCGCCAGGGCGCCCCCATGGGCCTCCTCGGCCTTCCGTGTCGCCTGGTGCTCTCTCCGGCCCTGGGGCCGACTGTCCCACCGCCCCCGGACCGCTCCTCTCGCATGACCCGCAGATGCCCAACTGGCGCCGCGTCCAGATGGCAGCTGGTTAGCCTCCCCCAGACCCGCGCTGCCTCTGTGAGGAGCACCCCCTGGCCAGCTGCCCAAGCCAGCAGCTTCTCCCTGGCTCTGACCCCCTTCTCTCCGCCCTCACGTTCTGGGGATTCCGTTGGCTCTTGGCACTTCTTACCCTGTTCCATAGAGAGGCCCTGGCGTACAGAAAGCGTCCGGCAAATGATGAAATGAAGGAAAAGCAAGCAGGATAATGTATGAGAAAGTGTCTGTCACGTGGCAGTTGCTCAGAAAGTGTGCCTTGCCTTTATTAGTTATCCATGGCCGTGAACAAATCCCTCTGAAGCATAGTTGCTTAAAATATTCACATTATCTCTCGTGGTCTCCTTGGGCCAGGAATTTGGGAGCATCTTGCCAGGTGGTTCTGGCTCCAGATCTGCCATGGGCGAGCAGCCCGATCCTGGCTTCTTCGGTTGCAAGGCTGTCCTCTGGGCTGGGCAGATGCAGGTCGCTGGGGGCTCCTTGGGCATCTCTCGTTATCTCTCTGGTCTCATTATCTCTCTGATCTTTCCACGGGTCTCTCATATGGTGGCTTCCGGGTGGCTGGACTTCTTCCTTGGCATCTCAGGGTTCCTGACGGAGGCCGGGAGGGTGCTGTCTCTCCTCTTCTGTCCCTCTCACTGGTACTCCACGCGTTCGAACAGGTCGGAAGGCTGGACAACGTTCAAGACACCATTGCTACCTGGTGAGAAGTGTCAAAGGTCTGTGAACTTCTTAATCAGACATTTATATAAGATTCACTCTCATTTTTGGTGTATGATCCTAGGGATTTTGACACATGCAGAGATTCTTGTGACTACTGCAGGTTATAGGAGAGCTCCAGCAACGTGAAGAACTCCCTAGGGCTAGCCCTTTGTCACCTCCCTAATCCCTGGTAACCACAGACCTGTTCTCTTTCCCTATAGTTTTTTTTTTTTTTTTTCTGGAAGGCCATATAAAGAATCATTTAGTATGTAATCTTCAGAGACTGGCCTCTTCACTCTTCGTAATGCCCTTGAGACCCATCTACGTTGTGTGCATCAGCAGCTCCTTCCTTTCTGATGCTGAGTGGAATTCTGTTGTGTGGATGTACCAGTTTGGTCATTCATTCACGCTTTGAAGGGCATTTGTGTTATTTCCGGTGTTTGGTGATTACAAATAAGGCTCCTATAAACATTTGATCTGGAGTCTAATCTCTTAGCCACTGTGTCCTACCGCTGTTTCTGCTGTAAATGTGCAGAGATTTTGTGTGGACATACGTTTTCATTTTTCTAGGATAAATACCTAGAAATGGGATTGCTTTTTGGCAGAGAATTACCTGGCACTCTCCTTGGCAGGCCTGTCAGGGGGTTTGAACTTACTAGGAAAATTACCCTTTGTCAGAAGAATTTGTTATTTGAGTCTTTGAACTTCAGAGTATAAGAACCTTTTCAAACACTGCCCAGAGAAAGGATCATTCATTTAAAAATCACTTTTCGTAGGTATCTGGCAATTCTTTATTCTTAAGCCTTCAGAGGCCCTGCTGGGGATGAACATGAGATGAAGCCCTGGGGTCCCCCTGCAGCCTATCATCCTGAGCTGTGACGTCACCCAGTACTCACTCTGTACCCTCATTCCAAGACTTTACAAAGGGACAGCACCCATGACAGAGCTGTGTGGTGACCATTTTCAAAGCTGCAGGGCACAGATCATCAGAAATTCCATCAGTTGGCAAAATACCATAAATCGATGAACTAGCAGGCCGCATTGGAGGATCTCAGAGTATGAAAAATGCACTTTGATCATCACAGAGATGAAGTGAGCAGTGGTGGGGGGTAGGTGGCTGGATGGCTGTGGTTTTCTTCCTCTGGCAAGTCAGAAAAGAGACCCATCTGAAGTGAAGAAGGAGGTGGTGGGAACAATGGGAAGACGCTGAATCCTTAAGAAGTTCAGAGGCTAGAATGTTAAAGATCTGTAGTTTGTTTTATTTTATTTTTTAAGATTTATTTATTTGTTTGAGAGAGGGAGAGAGCATGTGCAGGTGTGAGTCAGGGGAGGGGCAGAGGGAGAGAATCTCAAGCAGACTTCCCACTGAGTGTGGAGTCTGATGTAGGGCTCCATCTCATGACCCATGACATCATGACTTGAACTGAAATCAAGAGTTGGATGCTTAATGGACTGAGCCACCCAGGTGCCCCAAGACCTGGTTTTTGAATGAGTTTTACCTTCTCTTTACTAATGGAGAGCTCAGGGTCCAGAAGGTTGCCAAGGCCTCAAGGTGACCCTCAGTGGAGGACCTTTTCATCAGGACTTCTTGTGCATTCCTTTTGTATTTGACTGAATGAAGCTCCCAGCCTGGGGAGCTGCCTGGAACGTATAAGCAGGCATTGTGCATCGAGCCTTATAGCTCTCTTTCTATCCTGTGAGGTTATTAGGAATACTTAGTTTCTTTAAGATATTATAGTCATAAATCAGGTGAATGGTCTAAATAGGGGGAGTTTGGTGTGATTCTCCAAGTATCTTTAAAAACTGAGGACGTCAGTGCTTCTCTAGAAACCCACAAGGAAGTGAAATGTGAAATTGTGCCTGATGTTCACAGAAGCCTTTCACTCACTCTACATCCATGTGAGTTTGTGCTCTTTGTCAGGTTCCCTGCAGTGCACGTGGAAGTCAAGTAGAATAAAGCATGGGCCTTGTTGCCGAGAATTCCTCGGCCATGATGGTGACAGGCTGGCCTGATATCCTCACCATGGGTATCACTTCATTTCTATGAAAAATGCATTCAGAGTTCCAGACACTGAGTCACGGTGAACTTTTGAATGCCACCTGTGGGTAGGCTGGGGACTCTGCTTGTGTAGGAAGTCGTGCTTGGCCTATCTTCAGTTTCATTAGGTCCTGTGGGTTTCTGTTATCATGTTTAGGACAATGTCCCTTGGTCACCTCCCTGAAAAGTCAGTCTCTTCCTCTCTCTCCCTCTCTCTTGGTTTCCTGGTCTCTGCCCATGTCTTTGGCCTCTCAGGAGCTCTGTATTCCAGATTCTGTCTCCTGTGACCAGAGTCTACTCCCTCTGCTACATCCACCCGACTCCAAGCCACTTGGTTCTCTCATTCATCCACGGTACAGAAACTTCCGCCAGTTCCTTTTTGGATGAAAACGGGGGGCTCCTCTGAGGGGATGTGTGCACCCCATGATTTTGAATTTTGCTTCTAACATGAGTGTTTGTGAACAGCGCTTTGGTTAAGGCCTGGCCTGATGGCAGCAGGGAGGGAGGACTTTAATGAAAGCCCAGAACCTGTCTATGCTGACATGTGTGCCTCATTAGCCCCTGCTGTGTGCCTGGCCCGCACAGAGGCCCCTCTGATCTGCGATGTCCCTGAGAACTCCCCACTGCTTCTGTCATCACCTCGACTTTGGGAAACATGGTTTGGTTTCCTGATTTGGTGTCCCCCCCCAACATCCCCTGCCATCTCCTCCTTCGTGGGCTGTCCCCCAGTGCTGTGACCTGCCAGGCTCCCAAGTGGCAGCACTCTGCCTGTCGTGCCTGCCCCCTCCGGGCTGCTGGTGAGGCAGCCATGAGAAAGACAAGGGCTAATCCCAGGCTGAGGAGCGGGAAGGGAGGGGAGGGGCCCCCACCCACCAAGAGTTCTTTGTGTCTCAGGACTCTGGTGTCTCTAAGCCTCTTTTCTTCCCCCCACAGCCTTGGAGAGCCATTGCTTTCATTTTACAAAAGTTCCCTGGCCTGCCTGGTCCCTGAAGCAGAGCATGCAAGCACCATTAAATTAGTGTGTGCAATTCTGCAAAGTCTAAAGGGTTTAAATTTCATTATTCTGGGCAGTGTTGGTCTGGTGACTAGTGCTTGCCAAAGCGGGAGGACTCTGAGGGGGCAAAGAGAGGTTTTGCCCGCGGCACTCCCGGGACCAGGCCCTGCTTCTCCCTTCTTGCATGGGAGAGAGTTGGCACTCCTCATGAAGGCTCTGCTGTTGACCAGCAAACATGGCCTTGCTCTGATTCTATGGCACGGGTAGCTGGGGCTGAAAACCCATCTAATGGGGGAGAAGGGCAGCTCTTTGGGTTTATGGCGCTGTCTGCATATTCCATAGTGGGTTTTGGCCATATTGATCAGTCCTCATTGATCGAAGGGCCTTGCGTTCTCATAAGTGTTTCCAGTCAGTTTCTAAAAGGCTCAGAGTAATCAGTGGATTGAAGACTGACCTGATAAGGCAAACTGTACTGCCGCACCCCAACACCCAGTCATTCCGCAGCACGGCTCCCCGGGGGGTGTTTGTTGGTGAGGCTACTGTTAATCCTTCTGGAATCAATAGCTGGCAGCGTGCTGAGAAGCAGCATGATGTCCTCAGAGCACATGGCTCATGACTGTGGGTAATTAGCTGCGTTGGTCACGTTTTTACTGAGTGCCTGCTATGTGCCAGGCCCTGTTTTAAGCACTGTGGGAGCAGCAGCGAACACAACAGGCAAGAATCCTGACCTTCTTGGGGTGTATATTCTAGGGGCAGAGATGCCGAGAGAGAGAGAGAGAAAGAGAGAGAGAGAGAGAGAGACTAAATAAAACAAAATAGTGAGTGTGACATCATGTGCTCGGTGATCTGTGCGGGTCTCGCGGACTCAGCTTCTTCATCTACAGAATGAGAAAACTGGGCCAGACCCCGGTGGTCCTTGCTGCCAGCTCGTCTCTAGATTCCTGGATCAGTTCTTTGCATTGTTCCCGAGGAGAACCGGCACCTTTTCTTACCTGTAAACATGCTTCACGGGGACACAGAGTTGTGTCCAACTGTGTGGTTCCCTGTCGTCGTTCTTACTGGGCGCCCCGGGGGTGTGCACCTCCAGGAACCCCGGGGGGCAATGGCAGGACTCCCTAATCTAAGTGGTCAGGGCCCGTCCTGCGCCAGGTGTGTGTGTGTGTGTGTGTGTGGGTGTGGGTGTGGGTGTGTGTGCACGTGTGCTGAGCCTGGTGCTCCGGAGTGTGGCGAGGGAGGACAGTCAGGTGCACTCAGCATCGGGCGCTCCCCCCAGCCATGGGTGTGTGCAGGGAGGACGGGGAGCCCCCGGCGTCTGCAGGCCGCGACTCAGTCTCCCCAGCTTCTGGCTCAGGGGGCTGAGGAGGGACCTCTATCTTCCCCATCCTGGCGGGGCTCTTGGGACGGGGGCTGCCACTAACCATTCACACTATCACACTTCCAGGATCTGCACAACTGTTGCTTGCCCTTGGCTCAAGTCGGACGTTGAACACCATCCCCTGGGCCAGTGCAGGTGATGTGAGGGTGAGGGGGAACAGACAGGCCTTTGGGGGGCCGGCGGCCCTCTCCCAGGGGCGGCGCTCGGGCATCTGCCGGCCCCCGGGGTGCCAGAGCACAGTGGCGGGTGTGCAGGGAGGGCAGCCTCCCACCCACAGAGGAGGGAGGGAGCTTTCGGTGTCCGTGAGCCACGAGGAAGGCTGCAGAGCTGCAGGTGACGCTGTGTGTGTTCTCGGATGCGCCCCAGGTTGGACTCTCGGAGAGACCGCGAAGCCTTGCTGTCCCTGTGGCCCCGGCGGCAGAGCCTCCTGCCTCTCAGACACTGCCTCTCCCAGGTGCTTGCTGTGCGGGAGCCTGGGTGCTCCGTAGGTCAGGCCTCCGACTCTTAATTTCAGCTCGGGTCATGATCGCAGAGTTGTGAGATGGAGCCCCATGCTGGGCTCTGCTTGGGGCCTGGGGCCTGCTTGGGATTCTCTCTCTCCCTCTATTTCCACTCCCTCCCGCCCAACAAATAACAAGAACAAAAAAAGCAAAAGAATGTGGATTTACCAACTTTCTGGATGTGACTTTGTGTGGTTGGTAAACAGGACCCGGTAGAAGTGTGGCTCCTCCCACCTCTTTCTTGCTGAGGGAGGGGGTGCCAGGCCATTGAGGTGGGGACTTCTTGTAAGAGGATGGCAGACATGAGGGTGGAGGGAAGATTGTGAGCTGATGCCAGGGTCTGAGGACAGGTGAGGAGGGAGGGTGGGGTGCATGCTCCACCCTTGCAGGTGAAAGAGCAGTGGGTGGCTGGAAGATGGCCTACCTTCCACCCCGGGCCTGGGGCCAGGGGAATGGGCCAGGGTACACATTGCAGTAAATTGTGCTTGTTTTCTTCACTGCAGCATCTGAGGTTGGTCCTCACTTACAGCTGTGTGGGGCATGGGTGAAGGCGAAGCCAGAGCCGAGGCCCCAGGAGGGAGCTGGGGCTGTCCTGGAACCCATAGGCCTGAGAGGAAGAGCAGGTTTCCTGGGGGGAGTGGGTAGGTTTGGTGTGGGGCACACTGAGTTAGAGCTGCGGGGCCCGACAGGCCGCCCCCTTCAGTTATTGGTCATCACCAACACCTGGAGGCCTGCGTGCCTTCAGGGACTTGGCAGGGTCCCCTTTGTCCAGGCTGATCCATCATTATGTCTCACCATTGTCTGAATCACTGTCTTTGCTTCATCAACCTGGCTGTCTTTTGCTTCAACGTGGATGGAACTGGAGGGTATTATGCTGAGTGAAGTAAGTCAGTCGGAGAAGGACAAACATTATATGTTCTCATTCATTTGGGGAATATAAATAATAGTGAAAGGGAATATAAGGGAAGGGAGAAGAAATGTGTGGGAAATATCAGAAAGGGAGACAGAACGTAAAGACTGCTAACTCTGGGAAACGAACTAGGGGTGGTAGAAGGGGAGGAGGGCGGGGGGTGGGAGTGAATGGGTGACGGGCACTGGGGGTTATTCTGTATGTTAGTAAATTGAACACCAATAAAAAATTAAAAACAAAACAAAACAAAACAAAAAAAAACCCTGGCTGTCTTAGTTTCCTCACATTCCTAGCTGCTTCTAGCTTGCCTGCCTTTGTTTCTGCCTTGTCTCCATCCTCCCGCCCCCCTGCCCCTCTTCCTGGCTGGGTCATCCTCCTCTTCTGGCGTTAACTCACTCATCCATTCCACTGGCACTTACTGCCGCCTGTAAAATGCCAGATATGGCTGCTGGGCGCTGCCACCTGCCACCCCCACACCCCACTATGGAAACGCTCCTTTGGCTGTTTAGTGCAGCATGCTGGTTTAAAGCCAGGCTTTGGATCCCATAGACACATGCCTCCAGTCCCTCTGAGTTTCAGTTTCTACATACATAAAATGGCAATAATAATGCTTTTCTGAGAGGGTGGTTGCAAGCTTTAAATGAAATGACATTTGGAAAGCATTTATCATGGTGCTTGGCCCTCTCAGGGAGAAAGGGAGGCATCTGCTGCTGCTTCTCTTTCTCGTTTTATCCCTGGCTTGGGATTCCCTCACTGGGTCCCTTCTCCTGTGGGAGTCAGACCGGTGTGGTCAGGAGTGAACTCAAGACGGAGGTGGGATGTAGTCAAGTATGGAAAGAAGATGTGAGTGTAGGCGGGTGGGAGAGTGGGGAGTAGATTGGAGGTTTGGAGAGGGGAGTGGGTTGAGCCAGGCCAGTTGATGCAGAGCCTGGGATGCCAGGCCTCGTTTCTGGCCTTTGAAACCAGGATTTGGTGTATCCATAATCATTATCATAGTAATGAGTCCTGGTGGTGATCGGCAGAGCTGGGGTCAAGCTACAAGGCTTTCGAGCAAATTGAGAAATGCAATCAGTGTATTTTGAGTCTTGGATGGGAACCAAATATCCAGGGAGATATTAGAACATGTCTGCTAGTTATTCCTAATCTAGAAAGATAGTTAAACTGGCAATTATGATCTTGCTTGATGGATGTTGTAATTGAGGGGTGAAAGTTTTTGGAAAGAATGATTTCAGTACTTTCACAATATTCCCCTGAGAGGGCTGCTGCTGCTGAGTCTCTCTTCCTTCTGAGGGGACACAGGGCTGAGGTGGAGGGCAGGAGTGGTTGGAGCTGCCTTAGTGGTGGGAACTGGGAACTAGGCGCTGAGGCTGGTGGTGCAGGTGGGTCCTCTTCTGCTGCCATCAAGAGTGTCGCTTTGCCTGACTACACACTCTGGGGGTGCTAGAGGAGTGGGGAGAGGCATCCCAATATGCCTGAGGCTGTGACCCAAGCCAGCAAGGGCTGCATTTTGTGAGTAATTAAACATGCTATCTGAAGCCTTCTCATTATCTGCAATCTTGCCTCACAGACAATCCCATCCATTGCAGTCTTTTTTTTTTTTTTTAAGTGTCCTTGCCATGGTGCTAAGTGGAAGAATTTGACGGTGTGCTCCATTGCTGGACTTTGTGTTCTAAATTTTGCTTCCCATCTGCTTTGCGTGCTGCTGCCAACGCCCCACATTTTGTGGCCTTGGCTGTGGTGCCCATAAGAGAAGTGTGCTGAGCTGAGTGGAGAACAGAAAGATGGTCTGGTTAGAAGAGCTTTGCTTTGGATCTTGTGGCCAAAGGCCTAAGTGATTTGATCTTTTTAATTTGACATTCACGGTCCTCTACAACCTGAGTTCAGCCTGCCCTCCATCCCACTGTCCCCTGATTCCTCAGTCCCCCAGCCATTTCCTGTCCCTTTGCAGTATCCCTCTTTTCTAGATCCACATTGCTGCAGAAGCAGTGGTCCCTGCAGTGAACTGAGGGAAGCTGGTCCTGGGACATGGCATCCTTGTGTGTTCCCCAAGCTGTAATACATTCATGAAGGTAGGATTGGAGATGCAGGAGATGACTTGGTTTCATGCAGCTTCCTCCACCCACACCCGATCTGGTCTCTGACTGAGCCGAGCTCTGCACCCCCACACCGGTGCTCAGCTATTTCCCATTCCCCAAATCCTCCCCGTTTCCAGGCACTGGTTCAGATAGATGCTGTCACCTACATAGAGGCTGCTCCACTGACGGCGGCTGGAAGTCACCATTCTCCTTGCCTTCCCAGTGATGAGTCTCCACCTTCCTCAGGTTTTCCTTCTCTTTAGATTATGAGAATGGGTTTGAATTCCTTCTCCCTACGGAGAGGAAGAACACTCACTGGGTAGGATCCTGCTCTCAGTCATCTTTGATCCCCTGAAGTCACTGCCACCGCCTCTTCCAACAACTTCTCAGCTTTTTCTTTTTTGCTTTTCTTTGCTTCAGATTTATGGTATTAAGTTTTTTTTGATGCGTTCTCCATCCTGGTTCTAGGTTTTTTTGTTTGTTTTTGTTTTGTTTTGTTTTGTTTTTGGTTCTAGGTTTTTGATGTGTATGTAATTAGAAAGTGGCCAGAAGATTAAATCTGAAAAGGTCAGTCCCATCTCAGACTTAATTTCTCATATGTTACTGTCTGGCTTTTGAGACCCTCCCTCTCCAAATAAAAATGGTTCATAAACAGCACAGGCTGAGAGCTTGAATCGTTGAGCAGAACTGTAAACAGTCTTATTATGCCAAGGAGATAAAAGTGAGAGTTGGGCCTTACAAAGGTGGAGATATCCTGGAAACACCCCATGCTTATAAATACCCTCCCACTTTAGTCAGGAACCCTGGAGGACTACATCCTAGGAGAAATAGCTTGCTAAAATAGGCCAACTTTATAAAGACTGAAACCCAACCTTAAACTAGCTAACCAGAAATAGACCAAATTTGCAAAGACTGAAACTAAGCCTCAAATCAGCTAAACTGCTGATTTGGATTAAGATGATCTGTTCCTGATCTAGTTGCCTGTCCCAAACTAAAGAAAATCAGAAAATCATGTATCATCTAGATCCTTTGTACTTTTACATATACATATAATATCCATCACTCAGTTAAATATCAGGCATAATAAGAAGCAGGATCAAGAGAAGAAAAAGTCAAAACAGTCAAAAACCACACAGCTGGTAGATATTGCAGTTATCAGGCAGGGACTTTAATGTCTGTGATGAAGAGGTTCAAGACAGTAAATGACAAGATGGAGAATTTCACCAGAGAATTAGAATCTATTTACATAAAAAATCAAATAGAAAAAACAATCAAATAGAAATTCTAGAACTAAAATAGAATCAATGGTATTAAGCATAAATAGGTGGTTTTAACACTAGCTTAGACACAGCTGAAGAGAGTTTAGTGATCTAGAAGATAGGCCAGTTAAAAATATCCTGTCTAAAACAGGAAGAGAGGATCCCTTGTTGGCTCAGCAGTTTGGTGTCTGCCTTTGGCCCAGGGTATGGTCCCAGAGTTCCAGGATCGAGTCCCACGTCGGGCTCCCAGCATGGAGCCTGCTGCTCCCTCCTCCTGTGTTTCTGCCTCCCTCTCTCAATCTGTGTCTCTCGTGAATAAATAAATAAATCCTAAAAAAAAAAAAAAAAAAAAAACAGGAAGAGAGAAAAGATGAAAAATAAAATTGAAAATGCCCACAAAAGATACATGATATATAATAAAGAGGTGTAACACACATGTCAGTTGGAACCCCATAAAGATAATGGAAGAGGCAATATTCTAAGAGATACTAACAGAGAATTTTCCAAAACTAATGAAGTGTACCAAACCATAGACTAAAGAAGTCCTATAAACCCCAAGCAGGATAAATGTAAAGAAAGACACAAACACATGCCAGTAACATTTCTGAATGCCAAAGACAAAAAGACAATTCAAAAGCAGCCTGAGAAAAAAGACCTATTATTCTTGAAGAAACAAGAGGAAGACTAACAACAGAGTTCTCAGCTGAAATGATGGACTCTAGGAGACAATGAAATACGTCTTTCAACTGTTGAAAAGTAAATGCCAAAGTAGAATTTTATACCGAGGTTTTCCTTGGAGATAAAGATGAAATAAAATCATTTCCAAGAGCAAAGACTGAATTTATTGCCAGCAAATGCACCCTAAAGAATACTAAAAGGGATTCTTCAGAAAGAAGCATTTATGATTCCAGTTAGAAGCATGGAGATGCAGGAATGAAGAGCAATGGATAAGGCAAATGTGAGGAAATCTAAATGAATACTGACTGTAAAAAGCAATAATAATGTCTCATGGAACTAAAGTACATGTAAAATCAAAATAGACAATAAGCAGGAATAAAAAAGGAATGGGGGTAAATAGGAATGAATTATTTTAAAGTCCTTTTATATTCTAGACAATGGGAAAAGTAGTAATCAATGAAAAGTGAAGGATGTAGCTTTGCACAGTGGCAGTATCGTAGCCAATGAGGTTTATCTGAGGCACAATTATTGCTAATTGAAAGAGTGAAGGATGTTATTTACATGGTAGTCCTTAAAATAATAGTAAAATAATATATAATTAACAAGATAATAGAGGAGAAGAGAGTATTGAAGAAAACTTGACTAACCCAAAAGAAGGTGAGAATTGAGAGAAAAAAGAACACTGAACAATAGGAAAAATAGAAAATGTGTAGAATGTAGATTTAAATCCAAGTATATCCATAATTGCATTAAATAAAAATGGGTGAGGGGTGCCTGGTGGCACAGTCAGTTGAGTGTCTGACTCTTGGTTTCGGCTCATGTCGTGATCTTTTTTTTTTTTTTTTTTTCAGATCGTGATCTTAATGTTGTAGGATTGCACCCCTCACTTGGCTCTGTGCTTAGCATGGAATATGCTTACCACTCTGTCTCCCTCTGTCCCTCCCCACTGCTCTCTTTCTCTATCTAAAATAAATAAATGAATCTTTTAAAAAATGAGTTTAAAAATGGGTTAAGTATTCCAATTAAAACTCTGAGATTGTGAAATTTAATTTTAAAAAACCTGGGGCACCTGGGTGGCTCCCTTGGTTAAGTGTCTGCCTTTGTTGGCTCAGGTCATGATCTCAGGGTCCTGGGTGGAGCCTGGTGTCCTGCTCCCTGCTCAGCAGTGAGTCCACTTCTCCCTTTCCCTCTGATCTCTCTTACTGTCACTGTCTCTCAAAAAGATAAGTAAAAATCTTAAAAAAAAAAAAATCAGCAAAATTCAGTTAATGCTCCTTACAAAAATACCTTAAATATAGGGAGTCAACAAGACTGATAGTAAATGAATGGAAAAAGGACATTCCATGCAGATCAGGTGATATAGCAAATGAGACAAAGTGGAACTTAAGGCAGAAAACATAACTAGATACGAAGAGGAACAATCAACCAAGACACCAGAAACCCAAATTTGTTTATATCTAATTATAGAATATATGAAATGAATTTTGATAGACAAAATAACCTGTAATATCATGTAAATAGACAAATTTACAATTAGAGTGGCTTTTTAGCATGCTTTTTAAGTAACTGATAGCAGAAGATGACAATAAAATCTGCTTGGCTCTAGAAGATTTTAATTGAATGCTATCAACCAGTATAACCTATCTGACATGTAGAGATCATTATGCCACATAATTGTGGATTATATATTCTTTATAAGTGCATATGAAAGGAACATTTGACAAAATTTACATATTTGGGTCTTAAAGAATTGGATCTGTAAATAAATCCTTTCTATAAAGAATTCCTTAGGACCAGATATCCTCATTAGTGATGCAAATATTTAAAGAAGAACTAGCACCAATCTTATACCAACTCCTCTAGAAAATGGAAAAAGAACACTTCCAAACTTATTTAATGAATATAACCTTGATCCCCAATCCTGACAAGGACATTACAAGAAAGAAAACTGCCTGAGTCAATCTCTTTTGTAAGTATAGATATGAACCTAAAGAAAATGTTGGCAAAATAAGTTCAACAATGTAGTCAAAGGGTAAGACAGAGTAGTACCAAGTTGGAATAATTCTAGAAGTGAAAATTTGGTTGAATATTTAAAAATCAGTGTTACTCAATATGCTAACAGGCTGAAGGGAAAAATCATGTTCATAATATGAAAAAGCATTTGTTAAAGTTTATATTCATTTGTTTTAAAAAAACCTCTTAGCAAACTTGGATCTCAGCAAACTGCAGATATTGATGAATGATGTCTCTTTAAATATAGAACAAACATCATATTTAATGGTAAAATACTCAAAGCCCTGAAACTAGGACTGAGACAAGGAAGTCAGTTATAATCACTTCTTTTTAACATGGTACTGGAAGTCCTAGTAAGTACAACAAAGCCAGGAAAAGAAATAAAAAGTATGAAGATTTGAAAGGAAGAATAAAATTGTCATTCGTAGACATCATGATTATATATGAAGATTATTCAGAATAATCTATACTTCATCACCTAGAATTAACAAATGAATTTAGTAGTCACTGGATACGAGATCAGTATACAAAAATTAACTCAATTTCTGTATCACAGAAACAAAATCTAGAAACTTAAAATGATAAAAAAATAAAATCATCAGATATCTAGGTGTACATTTGACCGAAGACATTCTAGACCTCTACTTAGGAAATTGAAAGGTATTTTTAAAAACTGAATTAAATGGACAGATATATAATGTTCATAAATTGGAAGACTCAGTATTGCAAAGATGTAATTTGTCTTAAATTGGTGTATGTAATCCCAATTAAAATCTAAGTAGATTTTCCTTTTTTTTGTAGAAACTGACAAACTGATTCTAGTATTTATATGGAAATGCACAAGACTGAGAATGGCCAAGGTAGTCTTGAAAAAGAACAAAAGAGAGGACTTACATTGCCAGGATGAAGATTTATTTCAAAGTTATAGTACCTAAAACATGTGGTATTGATGCAAGGGCTCCCTCATCCCCAATTTAGTGCAGTAGTGCAAGGTCTATAACTAGACCTTGGAACAGCATGGAGTCCAGAGACATACTCACACGTGTATTAGTGATGACAGAGGTAATGCTGCCGTGTAGTGGGAAGAGGTTTATCCTTTCAGTAACTGGTCCTAGGTTAATTGGATATCCGTATGGGAATAAATGCTTCCTGCCCCTTATGTTGCATTATATTAAAAATTCAATTCCAGATGGATCATAAATCTAATGGTGAAAGGTTAAATAATAAAGTCCCTACATGATAATAAAGGAAAATAATATTCACAACTTTGGATAGGCAAAGATTTTTAGGTAAGATGCGAAAAAGCACTAGCCATAAAAGAATAAATGTGATAATTTGGAGTACATTAAAATTAAGATTTGTCCATCAAAAGACACCAATACAGGTTGAAAGGCAAGTCACACAATGGGAGAAGATATTTATGGGCTCTTTATCTATCTGTATGTATGTATTATTCAACAAAGGACTCATATTCAAAATACGTAAAGAGTGCCTACTTCTACTAAATAAATAAGAAAAGACAGACTAATAGAAGAAGAGGGGAAAGACTTGAACAGGCACTTCAAGATAATACCCAAATGGCCAATAGACTTTATTCACCAGGGACACGCAAAAAAAATTTTTTTTTCTTAATTTGCACACCCACCAGAATAGCTAAAATTCAAAAGCATGATAAAACTTAAGGTTGGCAAAGATGTGGAACCAAAGCAATGGTCACATACCCACTTTTAAATACTCTTTTTACAGCTACAGAACTGAACATTTGCATGCGCTCTATGACTCACCATCCCATACTTATAAACCCAACAGATACATAAACATAGATGCCCGAAAGATGTATGTAAAAGTCTTCACAGTAGCAATCTGTGTGATACTAAATAACAGAGACCACACTATGTTTATCAGCAGTGGAATGGATAATTGTGTTGTATTCATACAATAGCATGTCCTACAGCTACTGAAAATCAGTGTGCTGTTACATCCATGTAACAACATGGATGGATCTCGCAGACATATATTTGAAAGAAAGAAGCTAGACTGGAGAATACTTAATTTATATCAAGTTCAAGTATGGGAAAGCTAATTTATAATTTTACCATTTAAGATAGGAGTTACCCTTGTTTTTGTTTTTAAAGATTTTATTTATTTATTTATTCATGAGAGACACACAGGGAGAGGCAGAGACATAGGCAGAGGGAGAAGCAGGCTCCCTGCAGGAAGCCTGATGTGGGACTCAGTCCTAGGACCCTGGGATCATGACCTGAGCCAAAGGCAGACTCTCAACCGCTGAGCCCCCCAGGTGCCCCTAGATTACATTTGGATGAAAAAGGGGATTAACATAGAACGAGGAATGCTCTATGTTATTATCTGAGTGGTGGTGACATGGATGTATTCAGTGTTTTCTAAATGGCTTATCCTTAGATAATAAAAAAACTTATGTAAAAAAACCATAGAGGATGGAAACCATTGATATAGAATCTCCTGGCTTTTGCCATTGCGAATTGGCTGTGTGGAAAAGAAGGAGGTGATGATAACGTCCCTGGTATTTTTCAGATACTCTGATTTTGAGATTGTGCAGTAGCAGATTTATCCTCATCCCTAAGCACAGTGAGTGCTTTAGCATCATGGTTTTTGAGGAACCTCAGGACCAGGAATTATTGAAATGAAAAGAGAAGGGCCATTCCTGTGGCTCTTCTCTTTCTTGGAGACACTAGAGCTCCATCGTCTCTGCCTCACTCATAATAGATGATGCTGGCAGTGGGCAGAGTGCTGTGGGCAGAAGGAAGGAAAGCAAAGGCTCTTTTTTGTCTTCCACTGCCCCCCCTTCTTCCCCCTCCTCTTTTTTTCACTCTGCTGCAAAGAGAATTCTTGATAGGGGAGCCCACACCCACAGATGAAAGAGACAGAAGGGCATTTATTTAACAAAAGGACAGATGTAAATTAGTATTTTGTAGACTGAGACACAAATGCTAAGATTTCAGAATGTAGTAGAGCTTAGACCCAGTGGGCGGTAGAGAGGGCTTCTTTGAGAAAGCAAGAATTCCATTTTCAGAACCTGAATGAAAAGATGTTTTAAAAACTTTATTCAGGGCATGTTATGGGCTGAATGTTTGGGTCCCTCTAAAATTCCTATGTTGAAGGTCTAACCCCCAATGTGATGGCATTTTGGAGGTGAAATGTTTGGAGGTGATTAAAATTTAAATGATGTCATAAACCATGGCCATGATGGAAGTAGTCCATCATAAAAGGGACTATAAATAGTCCTTTATAGTATAAGGGACTATAAGTAGCCCCTTATATCTACATATAGGGATTTTGTGTCCTTATAAGAAGAGGAAGAGGCAGGAGAGATCCCTCTCTTCACACGAAGGTACCAAGGAAAGGCCATGGGAGCTCATAGTAAGATGGCGGCCATCCCTGATCTTGGAGACCCAGGATCAAGTCGAGTCCCGTGTCGGGCTCCCTGCATGGAGCCTGCTTCTCCCTCTACCTGTGTCTCTGCCTCGACCCCCCCCCCCCCCCCCGTCTCTCATAAATAACTAAATAACTAAATAAATAAATAATTAAAAAAAAAAAAAAAAGATGGTGGCCATCTACAAGCCAGGAAGTCCAAGAAGTGAATCTACTAACAGGTTGATCTTGGACTTCCTAGCCTCTGTAAGAAAGAAATGTCTCTTGTTTGGGTCACCTAGTCTCTGGCATTTTGTTATAGCAGCCCAAGATAAGACAGCAAACTAAAGCTTCACTTGTTCTAATGGTACTGGTTCCTATAAAATGAACCACAGTTATCTCTTCCCTGAGGGTGTTTCCCTGTGGAGTGCTGTTAGCTGGGACCACTCAGCAGCCTAGCCATGTCCATCTTCCGTGAGCACGGTGGTTGAGCTGAAATAAAAAATGTCTTGTTAAAAAAAAAAAAATGTCTTGTGTTCACACTAGGGCTTTCAGTCTGGCCCCATCTTGGTAATGGGAAAGTCAAGGAACGAAGTGAGACACACTTGAGTTTATGGGAACTGAAAGATTCAACTGTGCCTGCCAGGGCCATAATTAAGTTGACTTCCAAGTCAGGCTTTCCTTTTAAATTCTGCCTGTCGTTAGTTTCACCAAGTAAGTTAAAAACGTTATTTACTCCTAAAAAATGGTATCATAAAAGAATTCACTATTGATTCTTAATTAGTGCTGCTTCTCATGTTATCTAGTCTGAGTTGAAAATTCTTTTCTCCAGGGCGCTTGGGTGGCTCAGTTAGCCAAGCGTCTGCCTTCGGCTCAGCTCATGATCCTAGGGTTCTGGGATCGGGCCCTGCCTTGGGCTCCCTGCTCAGCAAGGAGTCTGTTTGTCCCTCTTCCCCTGTTCATGCTCTCTTTCTCTCTTTCTCTCTCTCTCTCTCTCAAATAAATAAATAAATAAATAAAATCTTCAGAAAAGAAAATTCTTTTTTCTGATTTAACAGACGGTACATTTCAATGGTGCACAATTTCCCCCACATATTTCATAGGAGTAAAGTAGTTCAAACTTTAGAAAATACTTGAGAAAATAATACTGCACATTTGGTTTGTGAAAAAGTCGAAAGAACGTCACTGGCTCAGGAAGCAGAGCCCTAGAGGGAGCGGGTGCCCTGCAGCTTTTGCCTTTGCCACGCTGCTGTTTCTCTGCTCTGAGTCTGGCATTTTAAAGCCAATGATTCAAGAGGTTTGCTTCTGCAACGACCAGTTATCTGCTAACCAGCCAAAAATAGCCACCAAATCAGTTTCTTTCCGTGGTATCTTTGCAAAGTGTGTCATGAGGTTTCTTTGAATCTGGAGATTTTCTTGCTAATTTGGGAAGCAGCTGGGGAGATTGACAGAGGTCACAGGGACCCATGCAGCTCTCCAAGGGAGCTCAGGGCTTTCCCTGACTCCCCAGAGTCAGTCCTTTCCCAATGCCGAAGCCATAGACTTCATCACTTTTATTTCATTTTATCTTTTTTTAAAAGATTTTATTTATGTATTCATGAGAGACAGAGAGAGAGAGGTAGAGACATAGGGAGAGGGAGAAGCAGGCTCCCTGCAGGGAGCCTGATTCAGGACTCGATCCCAGGACCCCAGGGCCATGACTTGAGCCAAAGGTAAACACTCAACCAATGAGCAGCCCAGACATCCCACATCTTTATTTAAATAAAAACTTATTTTTTAAAAATGAAAATTGTGTTCATTAAAGATAAGGAAAACCTGCTGGAGTCCTGGCCCAGCCCTGTTAGGGTCTCTGTAAGGGTAAGATGAGTCAATACATGTGTAGCATCAAGACTGTGTTTGGAGGACAGAGAATTCTCAGTGGTTAGTTGCGTAGATATATTGTGAGCTAGCCATCGTTAGTGCTTTACCTACAAAATCTTGACTCTTCCCGATAGTTCTACGAGGTGGTTGGTAGTGTTTCTTATTTTATTGAGAAGGAAGAAGAGCCCCAGAGAAGTTATCTATGTAATGTCACACAGTTACTGAGTGGCAGCACCGGGGACTGATGCGAAGTCTTACTTCTCCACCACTGCCGTATTTGCTCTGTGACTGTGTCTCAAACGGGGGTGTGAGCCTCCTGGAAGGTTTGCAGACGTTTTTGTTTGTGGGAGGGTTGTCCTTGAGTTTATGGCTTGAAAAATTCTGCTTTATGTAAGAGGTTGACAACAGTTTCCTATGAAGGGGCAGGGAGTAAGTATTCATGCTGAGTGGGCCGTAGAATCTCTGCTGCAACTACTCAAATCTTGTGCTGCAACTGGCACCATAGACAAACCTTGAACAAATGCATATGTTCCAATAAAGCTTTATTTGCAGGAACAAGTGGTGGGCTGGATTGGACCCGTGAGCCATAGTTTGCTGACTCGTGCTTTATTCCATGCTATCTTCTTTTCTCCCTAGTGCTCCTGCTTCTCTCTTGGCAGCATCCCTGCTTTCTTAGAAGCCTTCTATTCCACATTCTCAGTTGTCAAAGTCCTACATTCTACTAATGTGTGACTGGCTGCCATATACTGGGCACTGGGGCTAAGGCAGTGGTCAGAATGAAATTCCTGATCTCATGGAGCTGACATTCTGCTGGGGAGACAGACAGGTGTATGTCAGGTGGTGAAGGATAAGAAGAATATAACACGGGGTGAGGGAGGGCCAGGGCTGCTATTTTATATGGAACAGTGAAGGAAGGCCTCCAGAAAGGTGACATTGTAGCAGAGGCCTACAGGGAGGGAGGAGAGAAGCTACATGGCATTCTAGGGGAAGAGTATTTTGGGTTCCAGGGAGAGAGAACAGCAAGTGCAAAGGTCCTGAGGCAGGAGTGTGCTTGGCATGTTTGAGGAACAACCAAGAATCCGGAGTGGCTAGAGTGCAGTGAGTAAGGGGAAGAGCAGTGGGAGAGGCGGACAGATAAAGGGCAGTTCAACTGTAGAGCTTCACAGTGAGTAGCTGCTGGGGGATTTTGAGCTGCAGAGTGTCAAAATCTGATTCATACTACAAGGGATCCCTTTGGCTGCCGGGTCAAGAGAGAGACTGTAGGGTAGGTAGAGGTGATACCAGGATCCTCATTGCGAGGGTGATAGTGGCAGAAGTCAGAGATTCTGAATATATGGTGAAGGTAGAAGCACAAGCTTTCCCAACAGACTGCATGGGATGTGGGAGGAAGAGGGGGGTCAAAGCTGGCTGGTGGTTATGGCCAGAGCAGCTGGAAGGTCAGAGGAGCCTTCTGCTGAGACAGGAGGACTGTGGGAGAGCAGGTTTGTGGGCAAGATTAGGGGCTTAGTTTGGGTGTATCAAGGTGGGGTGGTCGGTTGGGTATCCAAGTGCAGATGCCACATAGGCGATGGATTTTCAAGTCTGGATTTTAGGTTGGGGCTACATAGCAGGGATGGGTGGTCTTTAAAGTCCTGAGCTGGCTGGGGCTGCTCAAGAAGTGAGTGCAGAGATGCGGTGGGCTAAGCTGGAGGCCATAGCTCCCTCCTGATTTCACTGCCCCTTGCTGACCTCACGCCTCACGGCTTGTACCTAAAACCACTCCACCGCCGCCCCCCCCACACTTAGATTCTACTTTATTTGGTAAAACTCAGAAACTAACCACCACTTCACATCTCCCCACCTCCTGCTCTCCGAAGAAGCCAGTTCCCGAGGGACAGAGGGCTGTGGCTTGGGGGTCATCCACCATCTCCGGGCTTTATCCTCAGGCAGCCCACGGCCTGCGGTCAGGCCTCCAGACCTGAAGCTCTCAGCAGCAATAGGAGGAAGCAAAAGCAAGCTCCCACTTCCTGCTGTCTGCTATCCACAGAGCTACCAGAGATTCCAGAAACTTGACACCAGCCCCATCCCTCCCCTCTGAAACCTTTGTTGTGTGTGCACAGCATGCAGGAGAGTGTGTGGGCACCTTCGTCCCATGCGATCTGCTCTGGCCTGCCCTTGCGCCCTCTCCCGTGTCCCACCCCCATCACCCACACTCCGCATGTGAGCAGCGCAGAGCGGGGTTCTGTCTCTGTCCTTACCAGTCCTGGTCTCCATGGTTCTGCCACCCAGAAGAACCACTCCTGTGCTCAGCATTATATAATACATGTGTAGCCATTGTGCTAAAGGCACCAGAAGATTCTAGAGAGACGTAAATCACTGCAGTGCAGAGGCTTCATCTTTTAAACGTATTCCCTCATGATGATGAAGGAGGGGTTAGAGATGGGATCAGAGACGTGCTGCGGCTTGGCAGTCTGGTGGCTGCAGGGAGTGGGACAGGGTGGTTCAATCACTCAGGGCTGTATCAGGGAGATGAGAAGGGGGGAGGTGGGCGAGTCGAGTTTTAGCCCAACTGTGAAGGAGGAAAAACAGGACTGGAGAAGAGAGGAGGCCAGCTGGTTTGTGGCCCTGCCACGTGAGCATGTTCCTAGCAATGCTACAGACGTCTTGGGGAGGGCTGCATGGACCCCTGAGCCACTAGGAGATGGAATCCCAGGACAGAACTTGAGTGGGATGCGCAGGGCACCTGTAGCTCAAGAAGGGCAGGTAGCTTTCTGTGGCTTATGCCAAGTTCAATCCACTCCTAGTGCCCCCTAGGGTCAGCTTGGAGGTCAGGTCTCAGGTGGAAGGACGAGGTGATGGCTTAGTCATGCCTACCGGGAGTGTGTGTGGCTGGGTGCTCCTCTGGTCTGGGAGGCAGTTTCTACACTGACAGGGGATGTTTGGACTGTAGCAGCGCGTGGTGTTTCCCACACACCTGCAGGGGATTGTGCTGCATGAACCTGATACCCACTGAAGTAGATTTGGCTTGAAATTAACCAACTTTAAGTGCAAATTAACCAGATCTATTAATTTTTTTTTAAACTCACAGGTTTTCTCCTTGTGCGTTGGAGGTGACCCTTAACATTGTTGTGGCCTGTGTATTATGTCACGGAGTGGATTACACAGAAGCTTCTCAAGAAGCGAAAACAAAGCATCTGAGAGAAAAAAAAAGCCCAAGTAGCGAGAGATTTCCTTTCCCAAAAGGAAATGTTTGTAAAAGTATTTCAAGTGCAGTAAAGTGCCCTATAAATGTAAGGACTTATTATTATGCATTGCTTGAGGCAGACCAACTCAGCCATAATGCAAACAATTGCAGAACAGACGTCCTTACTGCTCCTCCTTCCTGTGAAGTTGGTTCACGTGGATGGTGAAGATGACCTCTGAGGATGAGCTCTTCCTGACCTGGGTAAAGGTTTTGCTGGTGAGGGCAGGCTGAAGGCAGGGGCCTGTGGCCTTGCAGGACCCGCTGTGGATCATTTTGATGGCTAGTTCATCCAGCAGAAGTCCAGCCCATGAAAAATTGTCTGTGTTTCCAGTTGTGTGAGTTGGTTTCACATGGGGAGGCCAGCCTAGTCACTGAAAATGATTTGGCTGCTGGGCACCCCTCTGTGTATGGGCTCCGTCTCCTCCCAGCAGGGAGGTCTCCCTGGGAAATCACATCAAGGTCAGGAGCATCAGAGTGTGTATTTTGTTCCAGTTAGTGAATGCAACATCAGAGTATGTATTTCGTTCCATTCTGGCCCACTAGATGCTCAGTACCTCCTGGTGAGTGAGTGAGTGAGCATACATGGAATTGGAGCCATGAGGGTGGCTCACAGGCAGTGGCAGGCCCGGGACTGAGTGTGTTCCTGCCCCCAAGAGTTGACATTCCCTTTTCCCTCCCAAGTCCCTCCCCTGACCTCTGAGTTCTGATTACATCCAGATCACAGATGGGTGCTAATCACTTTGTAAGATTTCCTTCAAAGAGGTGTATATCCAATTATTTCCTTTTTTTTTTTTTTTTTTTTTTGAGAGAGAGAGAGAGAGAGAGAGAGAGGCAGCATGCACGATGGGGAAGAGGTGGGGCAGAGGGCAAGGGAGAGAGACTCTTAAGCAGGCTTCACTCTCAGCATAGAGCCTGATGCCGGGCTTGATCTTAGGACCCTGAGCTCATGACCTGAGCTGAAATCAAGAGTCGGAGGCATAACCTATTGAGCCACGAGGTACCCCTTTCCTATTTTCTTTTGTAAAAAGGTAAAAAAGTTATTGAAAATAAGGTACACATAATTTCCCCTGTGTTTGATAGAAATAGGCTCCAAGACACCTATTGTTAGTAAGCATCCAAAAAACTTTTGGATTGCCTGATAAAATAAGAATCTTTAAGAGGAGGGTCTGAGTCACTGTTCCTGACTTCTGTATATACTCAATTGACAAAAGAATAGGATTGATCATCACATACTACACTAAAAGTTAGTGTCTGTACTTTGTAGGGGGCCCCTTGCTCCTGTGAGTACCTCAGTGTCAGCAGATGAGTAACACAGGGTGTGCTGGCCTGGCTGCACCCCCTGTAACTATAGGGCTTCTTTGGGGTGCACCTCGGGGAGAATTCTGGCATCATGGTCTGGGTCTGGTTGGGAGGTAGAAATCACACAGTGATTTAAACAGGGGAAGTGTATATATATATATATTTAAAACATTTTATTTATTTACTCATGAGAGACACAGAGAGAGGCAGAGACATAAGCAGAGGGAGAAGCAGACTCCCTGCAGGGAGACTTGATCCCAGGAGCCTGGGATCATGACCTAAGCCCAAGGCAGACGCTCAACCACTGAGCCATCCAGGCATCCCAAGGGAAGTTTATTATTAAGAATTATTAGGCTACAATGAGAGAGTATAGGATATATGAAAACTGTCCATGGTACCCCAGGGCTGAGGGAGAGTGTACAAGGAAGGATGGACTTGGAAGGGGTATAGACCTGGTTGGAGAAGGCATCGTTGATTGCATTAGATGGTAGAGAAGTTTGCTGGTTTGGCGGGTCCTTGATCACTGGACAAACAGGAAGCAAGCCCCCAGAATTGAGGTGGGGTGGGCAGGCGGTGGGGGTGTGGGTGTGTAGTGGGAGGGAACACCGGTGCAGGCACGAGGCCTGGAGCCCAAGTATCTCTGTCCAGAAGGCTGGACCATCAGGACCATAGGAGAGAAACCCCAAGGAGGCAGTGGGTGAGCAGAAGGAACTGGGGTGCTAGTGTGGGCAGGAGCTAGACGGGCCTCATGTCTGTCCCAAAAGGGGATGCAGGAAGGTGATGGCTGGGCTGACTGTGCAGGGGCTGCAGGGTTGCTGGGAGATAGAACATTCTGGCTGTGGAGCTGGGGCAGAACCTCACTGGACGTCCTCACCCCATACCCCCCCTCCCTCGGCAGCGCCTTCCTCCTGTAGCATCCCTCCAGCACCACTGCTGAGAAAGCTTCACGTTGCTTCGGTGAAGGACAAATGCATGGAGGAGTTCCTTCCATTAATGCAGAGCATGGATTGTGGGGGGAGTCTGGAGTGAGGGGGAAGGCTGGTGACAACTGGCTTCCTTGGGTCCCCCTTCCTGCAGCGCCCCCGGCCCTAGCACGTCTGAGAGGATGCATGGTTCCCACTTCCTCTGGGCTATCCTGGTTGCTTCTCGAATGTGGCTCTCACAGGGACTGGCTCTCCTTATAAGACGGCAGCTTCTCCTCTGGCAGCCAGGGCAGCGAGGACAGTGGTGGAGGAGGACCATGAGCCCCATCACAGGCCTGCCGCACAGCTCCAGGTGACAGGGGTTGTGTGTGCCAGGAACCCAGTGCCCGCTGGAGAGCCATGCTTTATGACTTCCACTTGATGCCTTGGGGTTGGGGCAGTGGCATCTCTGAGGACTCCCAGAGGATGCCCCCTTCTCTCTCTCTCCCTCCTTCTCTCCCCCCTTCAGGCCAACTGGAAGTACAAAATGCTTGAAGGGCGTGTGTTTCTGCAGGCCCAGACTACTCTCCAGGCACAGCTTGGGTGGTTCTTGGAAAGAATCTTTCTTGATTGGTGCATTTTGGGCACAAGGACAGGTTCTGGCCTGTTGCCAACACGGGCTGGACCCAGCTCTCGGCTCAGTTGGGGTGGGTGGCTGTGCACTTAAAGGTGAGGTGCCAGCTGCAGGTTTGGAAGGGCTGGGGCCTTCAGCATCCTTCTGCCAGAGCCCTGGCTCCCGGACGTTCTGGCTTCACTGATCCCAGGTGGCCTCTGGCATCTATGGGCTTTCATCACACCTCTGCCCCTGCTGTGTGGTTTGAAGGCACAGCCGAGGAGAGGAGCTGAGTCAGAGCCACTCTCTGCTCCCTGGGGTGGCACCTCTTGGCTCGCATCTGCTCTGTTTGCTTGTTTGTGTGTCTCACACAACTGTTGCTTGTGGGCATTTTACAGGCAGAGGATTTTCTTTCTTTCTTTTTAAAGATTTTGTTTGTTTGTTTGTTTATTTATTTATTTATTTGACACACAGAGAGAGAACACAGGCAGGGGGAGCAGCAGGCAGAGGGAGAGGGAGAAAGCAGATTCCTTGCTGAGAAAGAAGCCCGACATGGGGCTTGATCCCAAGACCCTGGGATCATGACCTGAGCTGAAGGCAGACGCTCAACTGACTGAGCCCCGCAGGCACCCCAGGCAGAGGATTTTCACCCTTTTTGTGTATCTGTTGTCCACACTGTCCTTGGCCGGGGGTACAGACTCTCTGTAACTTATGCTCATCCACCAGGCCTTGGATCCCTGGAGTTGCTGGTGCTCCTGGGCTTGCCTCACAGTCAGCCCCAGAGGCTCACTGACTCTGTGAGAGCTGACTTTCTAGACTTTCTCAGGGTCCAATTATTACTTGCCAAAGGAGGGAAGGAGGAAAAATTAGTCCTGGAGTGGATGGCTGTGGGGCAGACATAACTTTGTCTTTGAGCACTTGACAGGTTGACATTTGGGGTGGTTGTTGGTCAACTCGACTTCTCTGGGAGTTCATCCACAAGCTGAAAGGGTTCCATGTTGTCCCCACTTAACTTGGTGGGATGGATTCAAACCCATCGCTTGTAAAGCTTATCCAGAGGGACAGATGATTTTGCCCTTTTGGATTTATAACCATCTTTGCCTTGGCAGTAACATGAGCTGTTGTACCCATTTCCAGATGGGAACAGTCCACTCTTTGAGACAATCTGATTGTCCTCCCTGGAATGTAGTGCGGGTGGGAGTGGGGCAAAATCCTTTGTCTTTGTTTGACAAACCCTGTCCTAGCAGTTCTCAAGGTCTGGTCCCTGGGCCAGCAGCTTCAGCAAAACCTAGGTGGTGGTTAGACGTGCAATCTGCCCCTGTGCCAGTGATCCAGAGACTCCTGGGGGTGGGGCCCAGCATTCTGTATTGTGAGAAGCCCCCCACAGATGACTCTACGTGCTCCTGTTTGAGAACTACTGCTCTACCCAATAGTCAGACTGGATGGACGGATGCCTTAGTGTACCATGAGTCCAGTTTCTGCTTTCTTTTCTTTTTCTTTCTTTAACTTCCAAGCCTTCATCCCTACCCCTCCCTCCATTCTTCATGTGTGCCTTTTGAAATCACATCCATATTCCTGGCCATAGTCAGATATTTCTTCCTTCATGATCCCTTGCCTGACACCGCCAACACCCCCACCACCACCTATGACAAGTGCGTTTTCTCTCTCCTGATGGAGCTCACTCTGCCTCTTCCCTCTCCATCCCTTTTCCTTCCCCCTTCTCTTTATCTCTCTCTCTCTTTCTCCCCTGCCCCCCACCTTCATTGCCTACGGTCTTCCCATAGAAACACCAACATCAGTGGGCCCTTGTTAGAAATGCAGAATCGTGGCCCTGCCCCACCTACTAAATTGGAGTCTGCATTTCACAAGATCTGTAGCTGATTCCTGTGTAGAAAGCATTCATTGAACCACTGAGTATACAAAAAAAATTTTTTTTCCTGGTTACATTTTCATAATACATTACAACAAAATATACACAAGCCCAGGGCAGCCCGGGTGGCTCAGCGGTTTAGTGCCGCCTTTAGTCCAGGGCCTGATCCTGGGGACCCGGGATCGAATCGAGTCCCATGTGGTGCTCCCTGCATGGAGCCTGCTTCTCCCTCTGCCTGTGTCTCTGCCTCTCTCTCTCTCTCTCTTTCTCTGTGTCTCTCATGAATAAATAAATAAATCTTTTTAAAAAAAATACACAAGCCCAGAGATTGACACTGACATGAGCAGACTCTCTGGGGGTCATTATTCATGTATCTGTTTCACCTTTGTTCTAAGAGTAGCTACACTCAGATGACCTGATTTTGAGATGGGAGTCATGCTTTAAACAACAGGTAACATCATGTCTTGCATAAAACAGGGATTCAATAACTAAGGACACCAAAGAAGAAATTAAGAATTCTTTACTACTATGAAGTATAGACTCCTTTCTAGAAATTGGAGTCCCAGTATATTAGATGAAGGCTGTTTTTGGTTGAGCTTTTCGTTCCTGCTAAATCTTGGTGCAGTGGCCATAATGTCTGTCTGAAACCTGTATGGCCTGGCTTCCCAGAAGGACGGTGAAGCCGGGTGAAAATGTGCCACATGCAGGGCCCAGGCATGGTTGAGATGCTCTGTACCAGGAAATCCGCTTTCTGACCTACTCTGAGATAACGTGATTGTAGGTTTTACTAGAATTCTCCAGTGGGAATGAGAAGGGGTGGAGTTGGGGAGAGAGGGAATCGTCCTGCTTGCCACTCTGGCTCAGAGCCTAGGGACTAATTTAATTAATCCTGTACGGAGCTCCAGCAGCTGATGAGAGGCATTCCAGAATCCACCTTTAAGCCCATTCAGTCTAGCACCCTTGGCTGCGTGCCCATCCTTCAGGAGCTGTGCCTGAGTGCCACCCTCCTTGGCTTTGGGAGCAGCTACAAGTCTCCAGGACCTGGGGTGGCTTTGTGGATGCCCACGGCACCGCCTTGTAGAAATAATTGTGGCCTTGGAGTCATAATATCAAGGTTCTAGTACTGTCCAGCATTTAATCTTAGCATGCTCTGTCCTGTTTTCCCAGCTTTGCTAGAGCTGGCTCAGGGAAATACCCACCTTGCTTTCTGTGGATGCTACTGTGTACATCACTGTCCCTGTCCTCCAGGTGGGCAGAAACTCGGATGCTCCTGTGCTCCTTACAGACCTCTGCTGCTATGGGGTAGTGGCTCTGAAGGGGTTAGCACAGGGGGCCTAAGGCATGAATGGCTCCTGCCTATTTGGCCATTTCCCTCCATGAGGGTGCATGAAGGTGTGTGTGACAACAGGTGTGTTTGTGCAGATGATGATCTGGGCATATTGCTGCAGGAACAGTGTAAGGGTTGGTGGCAGCCTTACAGGACACAGGACATGTTCATACACCAGACACATCGGGTGCTGCAGGGTCTGCCTGGCCAGAGCATTTCTCTGGAGGATCTGGGAATGATTACTTTCTGTCTACAACCAAACTGTGAGGGGGCCATAAGAAATTCACATTTTAGATGAATTAAAAAAAAACAACAACAAGCAGGCAAACATGTACATGTGTGCTTCTCCATGAAAATAGTAGGTATGAGGGTTTTTTTTTTTTTTTTTTTCCCCATGAACACCAGATCTCTTTACCTGAGTGCCCAATCAGAAAGGGACGTGAGTGAGGTCCTGTCACAGACGGGCCACTACTTCTAACTGAAGCCACTGGAACTGTTTCTGGGACCCGAGGAAAATTTCAATTTCGATTTTTTTTTTAAAGCCAACCTTGTAGTATACTTTTCAGCTGCAGAGTATCTCCAGATCCCAAACAGTGATGACTGATGACTGGTCTGAATCTACAAATTCAAAATTGCAAAGTAGAGTTTCACTCCAGAAAATATATACTGTGTTGAAAACGTCCATTGATTCCAAAAAGCTCAATCCTGAACAGTCATAGATTGAAGATTATTTCTGTACGAATGGTGGGATTCTCCAGACTCTCCAATGAGCTTGGAGCGTAGCTAGAGTCGTGTACCGACAATCTTGGTTTTCAGTTACAGAAGTGCACGTCCTGTGTAATGAGCGAGGTCCCCAAATGCCCCAGACCCGGTGACAGTGATAGTTCTGCTCTAGGCTGCTAGATAATCCCAGAAGAGGTGATGACTTTCTCTCTACAAACATTTATCAAACACTAATTAAAGATGACAACATGTTTGGGGGTTTTTCAGGGAATATTCACTTGAAGCACACGGCATCATAAATGGAAGTGTTGCAACTTTTGCCTTTCCCTACAAATGGCTGTTTAGAAGCTTGTCTTATGGTGGCCAGACGCTCCAGGAGAGATCTGAGAGTCATGTGGTCTTCTGCTAAGGAGCAAGGGCACTGTTTTTTTTTTTTTTAATTTAAAAATGGACCAGTTGTAATTTAGAAATACAGGGATGCCTGTGGATTTTTAAATTGGATTTAAAAAGTTGTGGCAAGGAGTACAGGGACCAGGCTTTAATTATAGCTCTCAGCAGCCCTATACTTTGTCATGTGAGGTGGGGGGAGGCATTGCCACCAGGCAGGGCTCTCGTAACCAGGGACATCAGGCATCTTGGGATGACGCTATTTGCTGTGGTGACAAAAGAGGAAACGGGAGCAGTGGATAATGACCTGGGTACCTGGGACCCTGAGTATGCTCATGGTGGCACAGAGCTCAGTGCGCTAGTAAAGAGTGGAGTGTTTTGTTGAGGGGATCCAGCTGGTCACTAAACTCGGGCTGTCTGGTCACATAGTTAATGAATCACTCAGGGAACAGAGGAGAGTCAAATTGTCTGCTGATTTCACACTGCTGATTTTGAAATCCTCTGGTTATTGAGAATGTGTCAGGCAGAGAACATTAGTGTTCTGCACGGTTGAAACTGAATGGAGAAATTGCACATTTTATCCAAGAGCATTTGAGGTAAAAGCGCCTTGGAGTCACCTGAGCCAGGGTCCAGAGAGGTGACAGAGAGAGTCAGGCGGGCAGATAGCCTTGGGTGAACCAGCAGAGCATATACCCCTGAATAGAGGATGGCTGCTGCCCATCCCAGCCTCCCTGGGCCTGGAAGGGATGGTCCAGAGCTTCCGGATCTTTCCATCCTTCAAGAGAAGCTGGAAACTTGGAATGTTATGAACAACCTCTTTTAACTATCTGGCAGTTGGGATCCCTGGGTGGCGCAGCGGTTTAGCGCTGCCTTCAGCCCAGGGCCTGATCCTGGGGACCCAGGATCGAATCCCACATTGGGCTCCCTGCATGGAGCCTGCTTCTCCCTCTGCCTGTGTCTCTGCTTCTCTCTCTCTGTGTCTCTCATGAATAAATAAAATATTAAAAAAAAACGCTATTTGGCAATTAACCAAAAATATTTTGAAATGCCACATAGGCCAAACTGAGTGCGGCATGAGCTGCCAGGTTGCATGCCGCCAGCCGTCTGTCTCTCTTCCCTTCCCTTTACAGGAAGCGCTAACTCAACAGCCCCAGGTTTTGCTCCTGGCTTGGCAGTGGCCCAAGGCCTAGAGACCCAATCTCTTGACTGGCTGATTTTCTTTTCTCCCCACAGGCTATTTTCTGGGGGTGCTGTGGAGTGACCAGGGTATTTAGGGTTTCCTGGGTGGCAGGCAACTCTCCCTCTAGTGTTCTTGAAAGCTCTTCTTAGAAGTCATAGTCATGGCCAGCTGGACTTCCCCTGAGGTGTGGCTTCTCCTGGGTGTTAATGGCACACATGCCAGGTGGAGCTGGATCCTTGACCCATTTGTGTGTTTTCCTAGGGTATCAGGATACTTTCTCTTGGACATGGAGTTAATACTCTACCCCTTGCTCACACCCTAAGACACACTGGCTCAGCATGCAGAACACTACACACAAATGTACTGGAGTAGGAAGGAAGTACTGAGGACTCCACAAAATCCAAAGGGATTGGGACTCCCTCCTTCCCCACAGAGTCTCTGCTCTTGGTCCTCAGCCTAACCTGAGACTTCCATCTACTACCCCCAACCCAACCTGGGAGCTTAACACAGTATCTTTGGCACCTGTTATGAGTACTGTTCTAGGCCCCTGCATCAGATCATCTGAGGATAGTGGGAAATGAGCAATGTTCTGAGCCCTGCCCACCCAGACCCTCAGAATTAGAATATTGGAGTATGACCCAGAACACCCTCTCAAACACATGTCCCAGGAGGTTAGTAGGCACTCAGAAGTTTAAGAATGACTGTTTTAGAGACAGCAGAGACACTGGGTAATAGGGTCTTGTAAATCAAGCCATGTTCTGGAGGCCCCGCCACCCAGGAATACAAGCAGATCAGAGGAGCTGGTGGGTCAACCAGACCATTTTGGCTCATAGCCTAGAACCCAAAAGGCAGTGTTAAGATGGAGGGGTTGTGTCTCAGGAATACTTTCACTGCTCTGCAACCATTGTTGTCACACAGTGCCCCACACTTGAGGGTTAATGTCCTGCTTCAAAAAAGCACCTTTTAAAATACTTAAAAAAAAAAAAAAAAGACTTATTGGGAAGCCTGAGTAGCTCAGTGGTTTAGTGCCACCTTTGGCCCAGGGCATGATCCTGGAGTCCCGGGATCGAGTCCCATGTTGGGCTTCCTGCATGGAGCCTGCTTCTCCCTCTGCCTGTGTCTCTGCCTCTCTCTCTCTCTCTCTCTCTCTCTGTGTCTCTCATGAATAAATAAATAAAATCTTAAAAAAAGAGATTTATTTACTTTAGGGAGAAAGAAGGAGCATACATGGGACAGAGGGGCAGAGAGAGAGGGAGAGTCTTAAGCAGACTCCATGCAGTGTGGAGCCCAATGTGGGGCTTGATCTCACGACCCTGAGATCACAACTTGAGCCAAAACCAAGAGTTGGACACTTAACTGACTGTGCCACCCAGGTGCCCCTTAAAACACTTTTGAAATGCTTAATAATTTTATTTTTGATTTTGTCTTTTATTTTTAATTTATTTTTAAAGATTTTATTCATTTATTCATGAGAGACACAGAGAGAGGCAGAGACACAGGCAGAGGGAGGAGAACTAGGCGCCATGCAGGGAGCCCGATGCGGGACTCGATCCTGGGACTCTAGGATCATGCCCTGGGCTGAAGGGAGGTGCTCAACCACTGAGCCACCCAGGTGTCCCTGATTTTGTCTTTTAAATGAAAGCTAATGGGACAACAGAGCATGTTCATTCCCGCTTATAGGCGGTTTCACCTGCCTCTGTTTATGCAATGTCCCCCAGGACGGGTCCTCTGCTGTGAGTTTCCCTCCCTGCCTGCCTAGTAACTTTCCACTACCCTGGGGTGCAGGCTCATGCCTGTGTGCTGAGTTAAGGGGGTGCCAGTGAGGGTCTACACTGCCCAGTAAGTATTCCTTAGCTCAAGGAAGTGCAGTAGTAAACAGAAGATAACAAAACAAAAGACAAAACATCAGAACACCATGACAGGTTGCAAGAGAGCCCCCTGAGAAAGGACCCCTGCTTTTGAACATGGAGTCCCACATTTTTAGTTTGCACTGGGCCTTATAAATTCTATGGCAGGCCTAGATGACCCTAGGCATAAATTCTATCCTTAGGGGATCTGATTGGTGGCTCACATTAGTAATATAATGTGCTCCTTCCCCTCCATCTTCTCTTTGTCCTCATTTCCTCAACTCTTCCTTCTGATTGTAATACCCAAAGCCTTCTCTATGTTGACAAGTATCTTTGCATTATACATTCCAGTCTTTTTCTTTCAATGACTGGGAATAAAATAAATTTTGAAGAATAAAGCAATCATAAGTTAAAAATTCCCTTGTAAGTTTTATGTAGGAGTTTCACAGATTTTAAGGAGAATCAGTGAAAGCTCTCATATTTGCATGGTTTCTCTAATTATGAAGTGTTCCATTTTAGCCCCATGCATTTGGTTATGTGGTCCAGCTAGTCAGGAGTGTTTTGCACTGCCTCTATCTGGCAGGCCAAATTAGCATGGTACACCTGGGACACAGTGTATGCTCAGGGAATATTTGTAGAAGGGTGGGATGTGAAAACAGACACTTTACCAACTGAGCACCCAGATGCCCCTAAAATTTTAATTTGTATTTTTTTGAAGGGATGAGCAGCTGATAAAGCTAGCCCTAGTAATCTTCAAATGGAAGTTGTTACAGTATGTGTCTCAGCGATCACGTTCTACCTGAAACCCTCTCCTCTTTGGCTGGTAGTACGACCTTCTGGTTTTTCTCTCATCCCTCTGCTGCTCCTTCTCAGTGTCTTTGTCTTTGACTCAATATTTAAATGTTGGACTTCTGAGGGCTTACTCTTGTGCTTTTCTTTCCAACTCATTCTATACTCTCCTGTAGCTAAAGACACAAGCTCCAGAATTGGGCTGTCTGGGTTCAGTTGCCACTATTTTGAAGATCTCGGCCAAGCTGTTTGTTGAAGTTACAGTTTTTTGTGAACCTGTTCTCCATGGGTTTATGTCAGTGATCAGGTGAGAATAATAATAGTCCCTTCCCCATAGCTTGTGGAAGGATTAAATAATTCATCTCAATTCATGTTAAGTGAGTAGTAAATATTTTTAGCCACTAAAAATTAGATGTTTGGGCTTCTGCTTCTGACTGTAATGAACTAGCTTGTGGCAAACCAATACTCCCATCTAGGACAACAGGTAAGGTAGACAAAGCACCAAAAAATATCTTCTTGAAGGCAGTAGAGAAGCTCCCAAGGCAGTCAGGACTTGGGAAGCCAAGATTCCAGAGAGAAGGGAGAGTCATTGAGGTCAGAGACAATGAGCCTGACATCCTGAGTTGCTTTTCACCTTGATGCACTCACTGGTTCATCAGTGGCAGGTGCAGAGACTATGAAGGCAAGCAGAAAATGACTGTGAGGAGGCTGAGAAGTTAGGGAAAGCCGTTAGCAGTTTCATGGTGCTGGGGAGAAGAAAACAATTCAGACCCCACCAAGGTAAACAAATCTTAATAAACACTCCATGCATTCAGTTGAGACCCCTAAAGATTACAAGTAGAAGTAAGGATTAACTGAAAATAGATAAGGCCAACAAAGACAGAAACCCAGTTCTGGGTGAGCTCAATCCTTGATTGGATTATGGTGATGTACTCCTACAGCTTGCCAGAAGCGAAGGAAAATCTTCCCTTTAGAAAGATATCACCTAGAACCTTGAAATTTCTTCATAAACAATGATTGTAGTCAATAAAATATACATTGTATATCTAGAGACTTGGATCATAGAAATATCTATATGTGATATAGATACTAGAGTTATCAGATGTGATCGTTAAAACAATTGTGACAAATACATTCAAGAAAATAGGCAAGATGGAGAATTTTAACAAAACAAAGCAGGGGTATATAATATAAAGAAGCAAACAGAAATTGTAGAAATAAAAATACAAAAATAAAGAATGGAGTAGATGGGTTCAACTGAAAAATAGACACAGATGAAGAGAAAATCAATGATCTGGAATATAGGTCAGTAGAAGACATTGAAGACCAATTTATGGAGAGCCAAAAATGGAAAATGCAGAAAAGAGCATAATAGGCATATGGTATATGTGTCTAAAATACATATATCGGAGTCCCAGAATGGGAGAAGAAATCGGGATGGAAGCAATATTTGAAGAGATAATAGTGAAGACTTTCCAAGACCAAAAAATGAGGATAAGCTACAAGTTCAATAAGTGCTAGAACTCTCAGGCAAAATAAATAATAGGTAAACCACACATAAGCACTTCATATAAAACAATTGGAAATTGAGACAAAGCTAGCGTTAAATGCAGCTTGAGAAAAATAGATTCTCTTTAAAAGAATAACAGTAAGATTGGCAGCTGATGTTTAAATAGAGTTGATTTGAGCTGGAGCACCATCGGGTCATACTTTGTGAGTACTCCAAGAAAAGAACTGCTAATGTAGATTCCATGTTCTCCAAAAATATCTTTCAAAGTAAAGGTGATATGGTACCAAAAGTACAAACAACCAAAGAGAAAATAAGTAAATTGTATTTTATCAAAATTAAAAGTGTTTGTGCTTCAAAGGACCCCACTGAGAAAGTAAAAAGACAACCCTTAGACTGGGAGAATATTTTACAAATCTCATATCCAAAATAGGACTTGTATCCATAATATATAACTCAACAACAAAAAGGCAAACAACCCAATAAAAAATGAGTAAAGGATTTGAATAGACATTTCTCCATAGAAGATCCCCAAATGACTAGTAATAAATACATGAAAAGATGCTCACAATCATTAACGATTAGGGAAATGCAAATCAAAACCACGAGATAGCACTTCACATTCATTATGATGGCTATAATCTAAAAGCAAATGAGTGTTTTGGAATTATGGGGCAATTGAAACCTTTCTGCATTTTCAGTGGGAATGTAAAATGGTTAGCCAGTTTGGAAAATAGTCTGGCAATTTCTTAAAAAATATACCCAAGAGAAATGAAAATGTATGTCTACATAAGAAGCTATATACAAATGTTCACAGTACTTCATAGTAGCCAAAAAGTGGAAACAATCCAATGTCTATCAACTGAAGAATGGATAAATCAAATTTGCTGTATTCATGCAATAGAATATTATTTAGCAATAAAGAGAATGAAGTACTGATAAATGCTGTAATATGGATGAACCTTGAAAACTTTACACTAAGTGAAAAAAAGCTAGCCACGAAAGATTACATATTGTGTGATTCCATTTATATGAAATGTCTAGAATAGACAAATCTTTCAAGACAGAAAGTAGATTAGTGGTTTCTGGGGGCTAGACGGGGGTGTGATTGTGGGAATGAGGAGTTACAGCTAATGGATATGTGGTTTCTTTTTTGGGCGATGGGAATATTTTAAAATTGTTGTGATGGAGGCACAATTCTGTGAATATTCTACAAGCCAGGGAATTGTACACTCTAAATGAGTGAGTTATGTGATATATGAATTATATCTCAATAAAGCAGTTACCCAAAGAATAGAGGTAAAGTAAGGATGTTTCCAGAAAATCAGAACTGAAGAAATTTGTTGCCAGCATACTCTCACTAAAGAAATACTAAAGAGAGTTCTTTAGGCAGAAGGAAATGATCACAGATGGCAGCACAGAAATGCAGGAAGGAATGAAGTGCAAGAGAAAAAGTAGGGGCACCTGGGTGGCTCAGTGGTTGAGCATCTGCCTTTGGCTCAGGTAGTGATTCTGGGGTCCTGGGATCAAGTCCCACATCAAGTTCCCTGCAGGGAGCCTTCTTCTCCCTCTGCCTAAGTCTCTCATGAATAAAAGCTTTAAAAAAAGGAGAAAAGGTAAATATGTGGGTAAATTTAAATGAATATTAACTGCTTGAAACAATATTGTGTTATGGTTTTCAAAATATATTTCTCAATATCTCAAAAGGTATAGACCACATTCAAATGGTCTAGTGCCCTTAAATTGTCTGGGACGTGATAATGCTCATTTTTAGTAGGTACTTCTGACTCAGGAAGCCATGTGATTATCTGTAGGGTAAATTCCTAAAAGAAATAATAAGAATGGGTAGCTAAGAGTAAATAGAATAATAGAAATGAAATACAAAGGATGTATGGAGTAATAAAGGATAGTAGATTAATCCAAAAGATGGCAAAAAAGGAAGAAAAAGGAAACTAGAACATGTAGGTTTGAATCTAAATATCAGCAATCACTTTAGGTTAATAGACTTTGATTAAAAACTTGCATTAAAAAATTGAGATTGTCAGATTGGATTAAAAAAACTATGTTCTACTAAAAAGAGATACTTCTTACATATATGGGCTTCAAATGTTTTAAGTAAAAGACTAGAAGAGAGTAAACCATGTGACGCTAAACCTAACAAAAGTGGTCTGGCTGTCCTAGCAGCAGATGATGTCATGCTTAAAGGAAGTAACATTACTGGAGATAAGGAGGGAATCTCATACTGCTAAGAGAGTCAGGCCACTAGGAAATATCAATCAATCAGATACTGACCAAATTAAAAGGAAAAAGAAACATTCACAGCTCTATTGGGAAATTAATATGCCTCTCTATAGAATAAGCAAGTTATTTAAAGCAGTGAGGATAGAAATCTGAGAATCCTACTTAACAGTGTGGCTGTTGAGGACATATCCATTCAGTTTACTGGGTCATAGATGAATTTCAAGAAATTTCAAGGAATTGAAATCATACAGAGTATATTTGCTGACTACAGAGAAATTAAGCTGGAAATCAATAATAAAAAAGATACTTGAAGATCCTTAAATATTTGAGAAGTATGTAACACATTTCTAAATAACCCATGGATCGAAGAAGAAGTCCCATTGGAATTTTGGAAATATTGTGAAGATAATGAAAATTTGAAATATGGCATATCAGATATTGTGGGCTGTAGCTAAATGTGACAGGAGAAAATTATAGTTTAAAGTGCATATAATTGAAAAGAGGAAAGACTGAAAATTGTAAGATTTTAGATGCTAGAAAAAAGCATATTAAACACAAAGAATGTAGGAGGAAAAAATTAATGAGATAAAAAACAAACTGGAAAAGCAATAAAATCAAAAGTTGGTTCTTTGAAAAGACTAGTAGATGAGTGAAGGGCTTCTCCTAAACCATGAGAAAAAAAAAAAAGGAGAAAGCACAAATTACCAATACCAGGCATGAAAAAGGGGATTACCATTCACCTTCAAGATACAAAGAGTTAGCTGTGATCTTTAGGTACACCAGTGTGTTTGTGAGATTTCAACTGCCATGTTTGAATTTATACCTGAACTCCCCAAATCAATTTCTCTACTCAGCATCTCCACTGGTCCAAGATGTAACATGTTTAACAACAAAAACTCCAATTCTGTCCTGTTTCTGCCCTCAAGAGCTTTCCCTCTCGTGTTTCTCATGTTTGTTTGTTTTTTTTTTTATTGGTGTTCAATTTACCAACATACAGAATAACCCCCAGTGCCCGTCACCCATTCACTCCCACCCCCCGCCCTCCTCCCCTTCTACCACCCCTAGTTCGTTTCCCAGAGTTAGCAGTCTTTACGTTCTGTCTCCCTTTCTGATATTTCCCACACATTTCTTCTCCCTTCCCTTCTATTCCCTTTCACTATTATTTATATTCCCCAAATGAATGAGAACATATAATGTTTGTCCTTCTCCGACTGACTTACTTCACTCAGCATAATACCCTCCAGTTCCATCCACGTCGAAGCAAATGGTGGGTATTTGTCGTTTCTAATGGCTGAGTAATATTCCATTGTATACATAAACCACATCTTCTTTATCCGCTCATCTTTCGATGGACACCGAGGCTCCTTCCACAGTTTGGCTATTGTGGACATTGCTGCTAGAAACATTGGGGTGCAGGTGTCCCGGTGTTTCATTGCATCTGCATCTTTGGGGTAAATCCCCAACAGTGCAATTGCTGGGTCGTAGGGCAGGTATATTTTTAACTGTTTGAGGAACCTCCACACAGTTTTCCAGAGTGGCTGCACCAGTTCACATTCCCACCAACAGTGTAAGAGGGTTCCCTTTTCTCCGCATCCTCTCCAACATTTGTGGTTTCCTGCCTTGTTAATTTGCCCCATTCTCACTGGGGTGAGGTGGTATCTCATTGTGGTTTTGATTTGTATTTCCCTGATGGCAAGTGATGCAGAGCATTTCCTCATGTGCTTGTTGGCCATGTCTATGTCTTCCTCTGTGAGATTTCTCTTCATGTCTTTTGCCCATTTCATGATTGGATTGTTTGTTTCTTTGGTGTTGAGTTTAATAAGTTCTTTATAGATCTTGGAAACGAGCCCTTTATCTGATACGTCATTTGCAAATATCTTCTCCCATTCTGTAGGTTGTCTTTGAGTTTTGTTGACTGTATCCTTTGCTGTGCAAAAGCTTCTTATCTTGATGAAGTCCCAATAGTTCATTTTTGCTTTTGTTTCTTTTGCCTTCGTGGATGTATCTTGCAAGAAGTTACTGTGGCCGAGTTCAAAAAGGGTGTTGCCTGTGTTTTTCTCTAGGATTTTGATGGACTCTTGTCTCACATTTAGATCTTTCATCCATTTTGAGTTTATCTTTGTGTATGGTGAAAGAGAGTGGTCTAGTTTCATTCTTCTGCATGTGGATGTCCAATTTTCCCAGCACCATTTATTGAAGAGACTGTCTTTCTTCCAATGTATAGTCTTTCCTCCTTTATCGAATATTAGTTGACCATAAAGTTCAGGGTCCACTTCTGGGTTCTCTATTCTGTTCCATTGATCTATGTGTCTGTTTTTGTGCCAGTACCACACTGTCTTGATGACCACAGCTTTGTAGTACAACCTGAAATCTGGCATTGTGATGCCCCCAGATATGGTTTTCTTTTTTAAAATTCCCCTGGCTATTCGGGGTCTTTTCTGGTTCCACACAAATCTTAAAATAATTTGTTCTAACTCTCTGAAGAAAGTCCATGGTATTTTGATAGGGATTGCATTAAACGTGTAAATTGCCCTGGGTAACATTGACATTTTCACAATATTAATTCTGCCAATCCATGAGCATGGAATGTTTTTCCATCTCTTTGTGTCTTCCTCAATTTCTTTCAGAAGTGTTCTATAGTTTTGAGGGTATAGATCCTTTACATCTTTGGTGAAGTTTATTCCTAGGTATCTTATGCTTTTGGGTGCAATTGTAAATGGGATTGACTCCTTAATTTCTCTTTCTTCAGTCTCATTGTTAGTGTATAGAAATGCCATTGACTTCTGGGCATTGATTTTGTATCCTGCCACGCTACCGAATTGCTCTATGAGTTCTAGCAATCTTGGGGTGGAGACTTTTGGGTTTTCTATGTAGAGTATCATGTCATCGGCGAAGAGGGAGAGTTTGACTTCTTCTTTGCCAATTTGAATGCCTTTAATGTCTTTTTGTTGTCTGATTGCTGAGGCTAGGACTTCCAGTACTATGTTGAATAGCAGTGGTGAGAGCGGACATCCCTGTTTTGTTCCTGATCTTAGGGGAAAGGCTCCCAGTGCTTCCCCATTGAGAATGATATTTGCTGTGGGCTTTTTGTAGATGGCTTTTAAGATGTCGAGGAATGTTCCCTCTATCCCTACACTCTGAAGAGTTTTGATCAGAAATGGATGCTGTATTTTGTCAAATGCTTTCTCTGCATCTAATGAGAGGATCATATGGTTCTTGGATTTTCTCTTGCTGATATGATGAATCACATTGATTGTTTTACGGGTGTTGAACCAGCCTTGTGTCCCAGGGATAAATCCTACTTGGTCATGGTGAATAATTTTCTTAATGTACTGTTGGATCCTATGTTTCTCATGTTTGTAAAGGTATCACTAAAAGATATTAATTTGATCAAATAAGAAACTCAAGATTTTGCTTCTCTCTGTTTGGGATTGCTGCATCTGATCAATCCCCATGTCACCTGGCTTTTCCTTTTCTCTTCCCCCTCTCTTTCCCTGAATGAGCCCTCTCCCTCTTTTCTCTCCATTCCCATAGCTCCTCCCATTGTCCAAACCCTCTTCCAATTACCCCCAGGTCCTGCACTGGCATCTTCATTTGTCTTCTCCCTTCCATCCCCGTCCTGCAAAGCTGGCCCTGGATGTATCCCTTTACAATCCTTTCACAGCTTCCTGTTGCTCTAGAATCAAGCCTAAACACTCCAGTGGCCAGGAAGTCTCCTCTTCCAGAGCCCTTGGCTTCCTTCTTTCAGTGTCTGGCCTACTCACACTCCTTCCCTGGCAGGGCTTTTGCATCCTTTAGCTCCCTGTTCCCCAAACCTGTCAATGCAATGAAAACAAGAACAGACACAACAAAGGGGACATACTCATTGTCCTTCCTGAAGTCCCACCAGCTGTTTGTAGCCCTATCTACAGCGGTGGGTGCTCCCTGGGCTGTCCAGGGAGTCGGCTCCCTAGGACATGGCACAGTGCCTGGCACAGACGATGAGTATAGGAAAGGATTATTAATCTGCATGAGGGAATGGGTGAATGATAATGGATCAGATAGGATTCTGAAACTTAGTGCTGATGCTGTTTTACAAATTGACTGAAGTGAAACAGAAAATGGAAAAAGGTGCCTGTAAATGTAAGTAAATATTCCAGCCTCTTTAAGAGAGAAGGTTAATGCATTCTTGGTTATTTATTTAATGATAAAAAAGTCTTTTAAAATAATTCAAATATTTACCAGATTATCATATCCCCTTAGCTTAAGCTCTTAATGGGAGAAATCTTGCCTTTGTCTTTCTTGTAGACTTTGGCAGAAACCCTGGCCTTTGGTTGATGAGCTGCATGGTTTTGTTGACTTAAAATCTGGCAACTGCCTAAATCAATTTCAGGACATTGCTTCTCTCGATGAAGTTGGTGGCCACAAATAACAGAACTTAATAAAGGTTTCCAAGGAAGTAAAATCCAGCCTCTTTCAAAGCAAATGCATTCATATTATTTCATAACCCATATATGCTAGATATCCAAAAAATCTGTGTACTTTACCCTAAAACATTTATTAAAGTACCTGCATTGTATTTGTTGTTCCAAAGAAGCTAAATGGGTCCCTGAGGATTTAAAAGTTTGAATAATATTTGTTGGGATTAGCTAATAGGACCTGTTTTCTTCTGATATCATGTGAATCAGTTTCATCTGATCTTTATCTAAGAAAATGGACCAATATATGAAACTAATCATTTTTTATTGTGAAATGTATTATATATATACAAAGGAATAATTGTGAAATTTTTCTGTGGTTTGAAGGACAATGAAATGCATGCCACATCTTCACTATACATCTCAGGAAATGACAGAGGGCAGCCATAATGTGCATCCCTTTGCATCTCGTCCCTCTGTAGTGGTCTGCGTGGGTTATAGGGGAACCATAGACCATAGATACTTGAATGGCCGAGCCAGGGTTTTGTGCAGGTTTTATTAAGAAATTGTGAAAGGACCTCGTGTCATTGCTTATTGGAATACTCTCTTTCCTTTTTTTTTTTTTTTTTTGGCCTGTCTCCTATGTCTAGTTCCACGTCTCTTCTGTCTTTAGAAGGAGCCACAAAGTTTAAAGAAGCCACAAGCTTCATGACTGCCTAGCAACAGCAATGCCATTTGAAGGGGAAACAGGTGTAGTGCTCTTAGAACTGATGAATGGAAACGTGCTGCCTTTCTACTGCTCTTAGAGCTGGGATGAGCCTGGAAGAGGGGGCACTCAAGGAACCCTCAATTAGCCTGCCCTGGAGAGAGATGGGACCCACAGCCATGCTTTGTTTCTGAGCCAGTAGTGGGACCAGTCCCACTTTCGGGACCCGCTTTGTGGGTGTGCAAGCAGTGCAGTCCAAAGGGCCCTGTGCTTGCAGTTGCTTATCCTGAGAGTCTTTATACTTTGACTTTTAAATGTACATTTTGTACAATGGGACGATGGAACCTGCTTTAAGGGCTTAGAACCACAACTCATACATTGTTTTGCCTTTTGCTTCTTCCTGCTTCCCTGGGAGGGATTCTCAGCTGACTACTCTCCCAGCCTTTGATGCTCCCCCCCTTACTGCCCAGTGTCTGCCATTGCCCTCTGTCCCCAGTGGGGTCTCCAGGAAGGACATGCCTGCTCTGTGGCAGCTGAGGGCTGGGCATTGTGCTGGCATTCCTGCATTGAGCTGGTAGTGTCATGGTGTGTTCAGGGAGCACCTTGGTGATGTGGGCCTCTCACCCATCACTGATCCAGGCACTAAGCACTTCAAGTGTGAAGTTGTATTCCCTGGGGCTGTGTGTCTGCTGTGGGCTGAGGTGGCTGGCCGTGGGAAGGGGATATTGACCTAAAGCAACAATCATAAGATATTACCCATAAGTCTTTGGGTTTCCTGGCTGGTTCTTCTGGTTTGGGCCAGTTTGGCTGACATCTGCTGGTCTCTCATGTGTCTGTCATCAGCTGGCAGATCAGATGGAGGCTCGATGATCCATATTGGCTTCACTTAGTGTGCGGCAGTTGGCAGGATGTCGGCTGGGGCAGCGGGAACAAACAGGCATCCCAGAGGCTCACTAACCCTGGCTTCTTCATGCGTTGGCAGAGTTCCAAGAGCAGTAAGAGAGGATAGCCCTAGGGGAACAAGTATCTCTCGTCTCTACTATGTCATATTTGTTGCTGAGTTGGCCAAAGCAATAATACACAGGCCAACCCCGATTCTGGGAGTAGAGAAAGAACCTACCTCTTGATGGGAGGAACCACAAAATCATATTGTAAGCTGTGTGCATGCAAGGATGGGGGGGAACCAATCAAATGACATTAGTAAATGATATTTTAGCTTTTCTTTGTTTTCTCTTAAAAATCAGCATATGTTTTCCTACTTCTGAACTATTACCAAAATTAGCTTAAAGGATAGTCCTTATGTATATTTATAGAATGGTTCCATGCAAATGTATTTTATTGCCTAGACTAAGGATCCCTGTAGAACTGCTGCCAACCCCAGGTAATCATTAAACCACCTCAGTAACACACTGCTTCACTAGATTAAGGAAAGAAAAGAATATACAAATCGAGATGTGACATCAGCCTTGTTTTAGATGCTTCCCCCCACCCCCACCCCAGGATGGTGAGTCTGCCTTTTCTTTTTGAACTGCACTGTCTTTGTAGGAACAGTCAGAAGAACCTGAGAGTGACCCTGTGCAACCTTTTTTGCAAGGAGTGGAGGGGCTGCTTTAGTGGTGTGTTAAGATGGGGTGACACAAAACCCCAGAGTGTTTGGAAGGGTCCCTAGTGTGGCTCTGTGAAGACCCCCTCCTGAGTACCCTGCCCCCCTCCCCGGAATCCTGGCCACAGGTTTACAGGCTGCAGCCTGATCTGAAGTTTTCCTGCCACACCCCGGTCACTGCCGCTAGACTTCCCTGCCCGCCGCACTTCTGGAACAGCCCTGTAACGTTATCTTCCCCCAGGGCTCCTTGCTTTGTCTTATGTCCTGAAGTGCCCGGCAGTGTCCTGGCCACTGCACCTAAAGCCAAGAAGGGAGTGGGGGGAACATGCTGCCAGGGGATCAGGGTTGACATGAAAATTATTGGAGTCAGGAAATTCCAGAGTTCTTAAGTCATTCAGGAAGACAGTTGACATGAGCGGCCAAGGGAGGGGATCAGGTTGCCTTGGCGTAAGTAGGGATTGAGGTTCCCTGTCAAGAGCTGGTCTGGCAGGGAGGTGTCAGAGTCCTCCACGGTGTAGGCAAAGTTTGGGTGGTTCTGTCTGAATCTTTATAACAGCCAGGTGGGATTCAACCTTGACTCGCTGCCTATTCACATCGTTGTGTTCTTTTATAACACTTCTCCCTGACGAGATTGAAGATTTTGCTGGATATACTTACCAATTTGCTTTGAAGGTGATACCTGAAGCTGACCCTCCTTCGAGGGATTTTACTGTTTCAATGTGTGGGTCCAGCAAAGAAGCCCTGTATTCTTACTCCTTGGCCCACATGATGGTTTAAATATTAATCTTGGGTGTCTCGGGTGTGCTGATGAGGTGGGGCTTGTGTGGTGGAATGGTGCGGGCAGTGTGTGTTGACCTGTGTGGTACCTTCCTGGGCCGCGTGACCACCTTCACGTGTTGTTGCACCCCCCATGGTGCACATGTGTCCCCGCTCGCTAAAGGCTGCAATGTCTGAACTTGACCCCTTCCTGTAGCTCTACTGTGAGGCCTCCCCACACTCACTTCCTGACAGATTAAAAGGCACATATTCATCTTTTCTGGTTTAGTTGATGAAAACTAGCACGAATTGCCCATCTGTTAATTAGGGGAGCAGGATTGTGACACTGACTTAGGAAGTAATGGCAGCCTTTCCTCTGGAAGGAGGACTGGGACATTTTCATGGAGGATGCTTGGGTCCCGGGAGCCTGTGGCTGCTAATTATAGGGAAGAAATACGACTGAGGATGAACTTCCACACATTATAACAGTTGGTTTAAATGGCTTTTAATTCTCTTCTGCATTCTATTTGTGTGTTATATTTACTCAATAAGATGATCTTTGAGGGGAGGAAGCGTTTATGTGTTCCTTGGTGCCCAGCCCGTGCCTGACATATAATTTTGTTAAAATTGAACTATGGAAATGGTAGTAATGATGCCCTGAATGTGAGGAGAGGAATGATGAGAACAGGCAGTTCTGCTAAACTTTTGGGATTCTGTTGTTGGAGGCTGGGGAGATTGTGGGGTGTTATGTTGTGGTTCCAGCCTGGCCAGGAGCATGCTGAGGCAGATACTTGGTGGGCAGATACTTGGTGAATGTTGAGGAAAACCGGATATTCCTTTTTTTTTTTTTTTTTAAGATTTTATTTATTTATTCACGAGAGACACAGAGAGAGGCAGAGACATAGGCAGAGGGAGAAGCAGGTTCCTCACAGGGAGCCTGATGTGGGACTCGATCCCTGTACTGGGATCACACCCTCAGCCAAAGGCAGATGCTCAACTGCTGAGCCACCCAGGTGTCCCAAAACCAGATATTCGTATTCATCTGAGGCTCCATCCTCAGGTATGGGATGGAGATGCTGGGCAAACTGGCCACAGTTGCCAGTAAGAACAAGGCTATATCTGCTGGTGGCCAGTGAGCTCCACCTCTGCCCCAGCTGAGGAGACAACCATAGGGCTAGGTGGGGTGTGAGGAGTGAAAGCTGGGACAGGGTCCTCAGCCTCTTACCCACTCCCTGCTGCCTCCATGTTGGGTGCATCAAATGAATGACCTGGGAGGGTCAGAAGGAGTGTGACCTGGGAGGCTGGAGGGGGCTCACAAAATTCCCAGAATTTTGTGACCAGTTGTTGAATGCAGCCATTATTAAAAAGTAAATTTTTAAAAAGATTTTATTTATTCATTTGACACACACACACACACACACACACACACACACAGAGATTGAGAGAGAGAGAGAGAGAGCATAAGCATGGAAAGTCGCAGGCAGGTCAGGGAACCTGATGTGGGGCTCCATCTCAGGACCCTGAGCTGAAGGCAGTTGCTTAACTGGCTGAGCCACCCAGGTGCCCCTAAAAAGTAAATTATATAAACGTACAGTTAAATAAGTTATATAAAAAATATATGTAATAAATACTCAAAACATGTTACTTCCTAATTGTTTTGTTATATTGTACTGCTACCTATGCTTTTAAGGTTTCTGACATCTCTTGTATCTGTTTGGTGAAAATATTATATACTGGTGGGCTTCTGTGTCTCTTTTCCAGCTCCACACTCATTGGTTTCCCTTTGGTAGCTTGAAATGGGCCATGGTGGCAATATTTATACCCAATACAGGTGCCCATTCTGTCTCTCTCCATGCTAGCAGCACTGCCTCTCCGACTTGGTTCTTTCTCTCTGGCCTGAGTGTGGACCCCATCCTCAGAATGACTCAGGCCCCTGGGAGAAGCAGAAACTCTTTATCCAAAAGCCTTTTTCTCTGGGCTCACGCATTTCTAGGGCCTGAGGCAAAAGAAATTGTTATGGCTTAAAGGGCTTTTATTATCCCCATCTTCTGGTCTGTTGGTTATAAGTGGGATGAGAAATAAGCCAAAGTGTTGGTACTATCAACAGGACAGACCCCGTAAGTTGTCTTAGTTAATAACATCAGCAAGGGGTCAAAGCAAGACTGAGCTGCAGTGATTCCAGCTCTACACATGGCTTAGGGTACACGTTAACAGGTCCAGTTTCTAATGGAATGTTCCATCTAGGAATGATCAAGTATGATTGCAGTCCACGGGAGACGCTTGGCCCAGGAGATGGCTTCTGTAGGAAATCCTTCCTGTCCGCTGCTTCTAAAGGCTGGGGGAGGCAGCTCCCCTGCATGTCCCCCCAAACTCTGGGTGTATGTCTCGCACCACAGTACAATGAATTTGGCCAATTGGATCCTTGGGTTGAAATGCTTTCTCAGATGAGATGATCCATCCATAAAATACCAGTCAAGAATGCTGAACCTCACCAGTGTGCCTTTAGGAGTTAAGGGAAGCCAGTTTGTTAGAGAAATAAAAACAAGTGAATCAAATAGGATTAGCCCTCCTTCAAATGATTTAGCTAGGTATTTCTTACAAATAATTAAAAAAAAACAAATTCCTTTCATTCTGTTAAGGATAACTAGAAACAGGAGCTGTGGGGTCTCTATAAGAATTAGCAGCCTGTTACAGATGCTGATTCTAGATAAGTCAACAGTCTACATTTCTCTTGTTGAGGATAATAAGCAAAGCTTTGGCATCAAAAGAGACTAATTCCTTGTTTGAAATCTCACTTATAGTGGGAGGATTATCAGGCATTTATCTAGATGTTTTAAAGTAGCTAAATATTTACCTTTGCTTTCCCCCAATCTCCCGTCATTGTGGAATAGGAGTGTTAGCTCATCTGGTAGGTAACTACTAAGACCAGCCCTTATAGCCCAAGAAATCAAGCGTGAAGTTGGATTTCCTCAGAACGTTAATCTTTGATAAAATTATTTTCCTGTATTCTAAATGTCATGTAATGCTGGCTGCTGTAACAACCTCAAAATCTTAACAGTTTACCACAGCAAAGGCTTATGTCTAGCTCTTGTCACTAGCCAGGGTGGGCAGTGGATGCTGGGCAATTGAATGCTCTCTTCCAAGCAGTGATTCAGGAGCTGGAGCTCCTCCTATCTGGGGCTTTGCTGGTTTCTAGACTTTGGAGTCCTCCTTTGGTGCCTTTGCATCCAGCCTCTGGCTTCTCTGCATCTGGCTGTATGTGGGAGAAGAAAGGTGGATGGATATGCAGGGAGGTTAAGGGCCAGGCCTGTTGGGAGCCTTTTTTTTTTTTTTTTTTTAACTTTCCATTACTATTCCATTGGTCAGCATTCAGTTATATAGCCGTTAGCCCTACTGTAAGACTGGGATATGTAGTCTTTGTGCCCAGGAAGAAAAAGGAATGGGGTTGGCAAACATGAGACACAGCCTTGGCCACACCCGAACACTAAGATGACATGTACTGCATTTTGCAAACATGATATTTTCAAGTCCTTTGTAGGCTTGTGGCCGTAGAGAGGATGCAGAGTGGCACAGTGATCGAGAGCATGACTTTGAATCAAACTACCATTTACCAGGTGTGACCCTGGGCAAGTAACGTAGTCTTGCTCCGTGCCTTGGTGTACTCTTCCTAAAAATGGGGAGAATGATAGAAATTAATAGGGTTTGTGTGACAGTCAAATGATGTAACAGGTGTAATGCTTAGCATTATGCATGGGACATAGTTAGCAACATGTAAGTGTTAAATAAATTTTTCAAAAATAAGACTAGTAACAAAGAGACCAAATGTCTTCTGAGGTATGTTGTAATTTGGATATGCTATCATTCAGATGGAGAAGAACTCCTTCACTCCCCTGTCCACGTCTCCTAGGCCCTGTCAGTGCCACTCCTTTACTAGGTGTCATTTCAGTCCGTGCACTATGTAGTTGGCTCCCAATTTGTTTGTACTAACCCACTCCCTCTGCCTGTTATGATCTGAATTTCAGAATAATGCTTGATTTTAAAAAACACATGAGGGCAACCTGAAGGGACTTCTCTATACAAGGTCAGTGTCCCGGGAGCAGGCTCGGCTTAAAAGCTCTTTCTCTTGCAGCTCGATGACTGCACGCTGCAGCTCTCCCACAACGGCGCCTACCTGGACTTGGAAGCCACCCTGGCAGAGCAACGGGATGAGCTGGAAGGCTTCCAGGATGATGCTGGGTAAGAGCAACAGTTGTCCCTGCTCACTAGTCCCAACCTTCCAAGATATGGGGGTACGTTAAGGCCTTAGAATATTCGGAAGAAACCACCGTAGCTTTACCCTTCTCTTCACACACAGTCACACAAAGGAAGGGAGATGCAAATACCTGACCAGTAGAAATTGCAAATCCGTTTGCATTCTGAGTAATTCTTCTTGACAGGGCCACTCAGGGGCAGGAACATTTGTGGTATAGTTTAATTAAGCACATTACCTTCTAAGTTTTTGTTTTTTTTTTTTTTTAAACCAAATATAATGAAAATAATATTTTCTAGACTTGAGTAGTTGGACAACTATTTCAAGTATTGTTTTTAATGATAACTTCCTGGATATTTCATTTCCTTGGCAGATGTCCTAGTAGCTTATTTTATACTATATCACCTTTTGAACTCACAACAGTGGAGAAAGTGATTCATAATTGTATTAATTGACATCACAATTAGCCTACCTACTTTTAGCCTACTTCTAGAATGGCTTAGTACTTTTGATTGCTGTGAATCTGAATAAAACAATACACATGAAAAATCAGGTGTAAAGAAAGTAAAATCACATTCATCACACATGAACATATGGTCAGCTATTCCTGTATTTATTAGGTTGTTGAAATAGCTTTTTTTTTTTAAAAAAAAATTATTTATTTATTCAGGAGAGACACAGGCAGAGGGAGAAGCAGGCTCCATGCAGGGAGCCCGATTCGGGACTGGATCCCAGGACCCCAGGATCACACCCTGGGCCAAGGCAGGAGCTAAACCGCTGAGCCACCCAGGGATCCCCGTTGAAATAGCTTTTTAATTGGGGGCCCCCTGCCTTCCTTTCTGTCCTCATCCATTCAGATCCAAGTCAATCTCTGATTTTATCACCTTCCTCCTGAGAAACCTTCAGAGATTCCCTGTTGCTTTCCAAGTAGAGTTTAGCTGTCTCAATCTGATATTCATGGACTTCCCCAAAAGTTTCTCTGAAGCTACCCTGCCTGAGTTAAAAATAGATTATAGCCAGATGAATATTCTCTGTGAGTGCTGATGCTTTGTGAGTGGCTCTCAAGATGAGGGAGAGTGGGAACCTTCTCAGCATTAGTTTTCTGCCTGATTCTGGTATTTCCGATGATTTTCTGGGTTTCCCCAACTTCAACACCTGCCACAGTTTATGGTGCTTTGCCCCCTAAAAGTACCTCCCTTAGTTGCCTGCTGCTAAAAATCTCATAGATCAGAACTGGGCTTGTTTGAATATCTGTCATCTAGCATTTTCCCAGCACATGATAGGTACTTACTGAATGTTGGTAGTCAGGTAAATGGCAGGACCCTGAAATGGATTCCTGAATAACATGACCATGAGCACTAATGCCGGGATCTTTGGTGGGAACCAGCCAAGTTTTCTGAGGACCCAATGGGAACAGACCCTGGGGACAGACTACTACAGGCTATACATAGAGGAAAGGTGTCATTATTATGTCACACTAGATTCTACTCATCATTATTAAAAAAAATTATTATTAGATTGATAGGCTTGGGAAAATTCCATTGCTATGTTTTTACAAAGTATTTGACAGTGCTATCCCTTTATATAAGATGTCAAAATTCAGGCTGGATGACAGTCTAATTGGATGACTTCATGGTTCATTGATAAGCATATACCAGGAGTTTATGAGTAGATTGTTAACATCCTGAAAAATCTCTCTACTGGTAGTACAGTTGAAGACCATGCTCTGTTTGATTTTTTTCTTTCTTATCAAAAGTGAATGATCTGGAGATGGGAGCTTAGGGGAAGAAAGCATCCCTATATTAGATAGCAGTATCAAGGGTTAAGAGTGGGGAAAAAAGGGGCACCTTGGTGCTGACTCTTGATTTTGATTCAGGTCATGATCTTGGTCCTGAGATCGAGCCCCATGGCAGGTTTCCTGCTGCGCATGGAGTCTAAGATTCTCTCTCTCTCTGCCCCCCTGCAACACATGCACATACTCTCTCTCTTAAAAAAAAAAAAAAAAGAGTGGGGAAGAAAATAACATTTATGGAACACCTGCTATGCCAACCACCATACCAGGTAACTTGTTCACGGTCTGTTTATTTAATAGTTCATTCTCTTAACAGTCATGTGACTGATTTTATTGTTTCTGTTTTTCATTTGAAACAACTGAGGGTCAGGACTTAAATTACAGGTCCAGGAAGACAGAGCCAGGAGATGGTAGAGCCAAGTTTGAACAAAGGTGGACCTGATTCCAAGTCTGTACTCACCTGACCATCCCAGGAGCTTCTGGGCAAAGGCATTTCAGGTTTACTCAGGATATATGTTGGTACTTTTGGTGACATAAGTTTGTTTCATGCAAGGACATCATCAGTCCCAGGCTAAAACACTGGATTTGGCTCAAGTAGCACTCAAGCAGGCTGCACCGTGACTCTGGGGAAGACGCATTTGCTGCCATCATCTGGCACTCTCAGCATCAGCATCCAGGTGCTGAAAGTCCCCACAACCATTCCTCAAGAGCCAGGAACCCTGCTGCAAGCTCTCTAGAGGAGATCCTGGGACTTACTTTCTCTCTCTGTTCCCTTGTAAATCATCACCTGGCCATGGGGCCATGTGATAGGTGCAACCTTGACCACATTTCTGCACCCGCAACCTAAGATGGATTATGGCAAGATGAGAAGGCAGGACTCATACGTTGGAAAGTATCATCAGGAGAAAGTAGCCAGACCATGCTGGGTAGCTGTGCTTTTGACAGGTGGGCCCCAAACTTAGCCCAGAGGGGGCTTTATGTTTTTGCAAAATTCCTGGTTTTTAGTGACCTATCCCTTGTCCTTTGGAATGTATTCAAGATGGCACTCCTTTTTGTCTGGAAGAGTATGGAGAAGCTACCTTTAGTGATCACTGGTGGGGAGGCCCCTCTGTCCCTGACCTAGGCTGCAGAAGACTAACGAGGATGGTACTGTCCTGGCATTGCTGGGTCACTCCATTATCCCCAGGTTGTTTACCACCACTGAGCCCAGGCAGCATATGGCAGCTTGCTGGGAGCTAGTTGGAAGCAGCCTGCAGGCTGAGCCTTCCTGCACAGGTGGGAGGCATCTGGGCACATCTGCAGTGTCATTTATTCTGAGTTTCCCCTTCTAGGTCCTCCCCTCAGAGTGTGGCATTTAGCATTGTCTGTGTGCCTGAGAACTCTTGTCTCCCATGAATGGGAGTTAAAATATAATTTCTTTCCAGTTAAGAATTGCCCCGTTGAGGCATGAAAAGGACAAATGAAACCATTCTTTCTCTTGATTTCTTTGTGTAAATTTTAGCAAAAATCTGCTAGTGTTGTGACCATGTAATGACAATGTGTGGCAGGAGGTATGTAAATGCTGTTTTTTTTTTTTTTTTTTGTTGTTGTTGTACAGTGTGTTCTGAGAATTTTCCTTGCTGGAGGAGTTTCTTTGTGCTTGTCCATTACCCTGCTCTTTAATGCCAAGACTAAAAATTAACCCACTCCTTGTTTAGAATTATCACTTAAGCTATAGCTAATTGGAGAAGAGGAGAAAGACCTTCAAAAGTAGAAGGACAAAGCAATTATGCTACCAAAATGGAGCCAAGTCTGTTTATTGCTTTTCCAAGGCCAGGGAAATTAACAACTACAGCATGTTGTGGCCGAACCAGAAGCTCCGAACCCTCTGGATTATTATTCGCGACTCTGCCATTGTGTGACCTTGGGCAAGCCACTTGATCTCTGACAAGAGTTTATAAAATTTATTTATAAAATGAGGACCATATTACCCAATTCCATTTACCTCCCTGTATCAGCAGGGATCCCAAACACGGTCTCTGGCACAGCGGGGAGCAGCATGGCATAGTGGTTAGGGACATGGGCTGGCTGGCAGTTAGTTTCATGGCTGTGTTACCCCGGGGATGCTTCTTCCCCTCTCTGAACCTCAATCTCCTAGTAACTGGGGATAATCCTAATACATCCTGGCTGGGTTGTTGTGAGGAAAAAATGCAATGACGTATAGTACCGAAAACATTAAGCCAATTCCCAGCATATAAACTCAAAAGTAGTAGCCCTTACCATAATTACAGCCAGAATTTGGAAAGTAGATACCCTGAAATGGGAATCACTGGATTTTCGACCTGGAGGGGTGCATGAAGGTGAAAGCGTTCTGAAATCTCATTTCTTTTAGTTCAGGAAAACCAAAGCTGGATCCTTGCCCACAGGGCAGAGCTGGGCCAGAGAGCCCCCGCCGCTTTTCTGCTTATTTCCACCTTCACTGCGTCTGAAAGAAAACCAGTGCCAGCTGAGGGGCCTGGGAACCTGTCACGGAGAAATGGGGCCGGAGGTTAGCCCTGGAGGGGAAAGTGGCGTTGGGAGGTGGAAAGCGCCGGGGGGGCGGGGGGGGGGTGCGTGGAAGAGCTACGAGGGGCTTGAGGAGCACTAGAGTGCAGCTGGGCGTGATGAGGACCGGTGTGGTGACTGTGGCACGTGGACTGTGCCTCCCCAAGTGCTCCTACCTTTGTCTCAGTCACTTAGGGTGACCTCAGTTTTCTCTGGCCTTGGCTCAGGCCTGCGGCCAAGGGTTGGCTCTCCAGTTTCCTCCTGGGCTGGGGCTCTGCAAACTACTCCTCACCCCCACACCGGTGCTCATAGGGCTGTGTGTGGGTGGGGAAGTTGGGTGCAACCCTGTGGGCTTGGGTGGGGGGGCTTGTGGCTCAGGCCAGGCAGGGCTGGAAAGGGCTGAACGTTTGAAGGTCCTTAGAGCCAAATACCCTGAGGGCAAAAGTGCCTAGAAATGCTGGCTTCAAAAAAAAAAAAAAAAAAAAGAAATGCTGGCTTCTAGGTGCCTGCTTCAGGAGATTTGGCTGGGGCCTGGGATCCTGGCCTCATCAAAGCTCCTCAGGTGGTCTGCTGCTTGGTCTGGAACCTACAGCCTAGGTCCTCAGGCCTGGAGTGCAACACCTGAGGAACTTTAACAACGTCCCTCCTGGTCAGCCTCAGACCAATGAAATCAGCACTTGGGGGTGGCCCCAGACGGTGGTGCTTTTTAAAGCCCTCCAGGGCTGCCTGGGCAGACCATTCCTGAAAATGCTGTCGGAAGTTGCATAAGGGAGAACTCCCGCGCTGAGTGGGTGGTGCAGTGGGGACGGCTCTGTGAACCCTCAGAGGCAGGTGAGGGAGGCCGTCTGCAGGGGTGGCTGTGCCCCCAGCCTGCCAGCTTTGCAGCCGACGTGCTTAGGGGCGCGAAGGAGTTGGTGAGAGCTCTGGTTTGACCCTAACATGCCTAGCTTCTCGGCCTGTAGCTCATGAGCCCCAAGGAGCCACGTGAGTGTGGGGTCCATGGACCCCTGAGGTTTCTGTACGGTTTGTGTGCCCACAGGGTTTGGGGTGAGGAGTCAGCAGTGAGGAGCTGAGAGCCCTGAGCTCAGCAGGAGGGCCCCCTTTGGCTTGGAACTGGCTGGTTTTCTCCCTCACCACGACCAATGGCAGGGCTTGGTTGCAGTTTGAGCTTGGCTTCCACTGGGAAGACAGGGGACTCTTCACATCCTTCGCTGATTTGCCAGAGGAGTGCCAACAACATACCTGCACCCTCAGCTGAAGGGGACCTACCAGGAGGACAAGAAGGAAAAGCTGCTCATCGCTTCCCGTCCACCACACCTGACCTAGAGCCTCTCTTTCAGCATATCCAGGGTTTTTGCTTGTGTACGGTTTGGATTTTTGGTTTCAGTATGCTTTTAGATTTAGGTTCACAATGTATTGCCAGTGACTTCTCCATGCTGCGAGGTCTAGAAGCAGAGGAAACAAAGAGGTGACTGGGTGAGGTTTTCTTTCCTGCCAGTAAGAAGGGAGAACTACTCATTCCTTCAAACTTGACCTATTGGGATGTAGAGAACTCTTTGAGAACCTGGTGAAAGGCAGTGGAACCCCTCCCCACCTAAATCCTTGCACAGTAGCCCTGGGCCAGTGCTGGGCTGCCTCTGAATAACCTGGAGGAAAGCTGTCTAGAAATGCTGGCTTCTAGGCACCTGCTTCAGGAGGTTTGGCTGGGGCCTGGGATCCCGGCTCAGGTAGTCTGCTGTTTGGTCAGGAACCTACAGGCTAGGTTTTCATGTTGGAGCATACTGCAACCACCTGAGGAACTTACTTGAACTTCCCTCCCCACGCAACTTCAGAGCAATGAAATCAGAACTTGGGGGTGGGCCTAGGAAGTGGTACTCTTTAAAGTCCTCCTAGGCTTTTAAGGACTCAGGGAGGAAACGGTTCTATAGGAAATCAGGGGAGAGAATTCACTCCCATGCTGAGCAGACAGTGAGAATGGAAAGGCTCTAAGCACCTTTGAATGCTACTCACATCACTGGATAGAGATGGCATCCAGGGGAAGTGGGTGAGCTTGGGTGGGTGCTGGGCTTTATGGTGGGAATGGGAGTCAGAAGAGACTTGACCTGCAGTCGGGGAGTCCTCCTGGAAGTCAAGTGACAAGGAGGGTGGGGTGAGTGGACAAAATTTGGAGCAGGGAGGCTGCTGTCAGATGTGGTCTGCTGTGACCTCATGTGCCTGAGCTTGGTGACTGAAGAAGGTGGAGTGGGGGGTGGGTAGGGGCCTGTCGTGGAGGGGGAGTGCTGTGTTGGCTACAGCAAAATAAGAGTAAAATGGGCACATGACGTTAATTGGCTAGTGTACAGACAGTAACTTTAGAAAAGTAGCGGGGTTCTGAGCGGGAGCAGTTTGGGGAGGGGAAAAGGGTTTATACAAATTAGGTTACCTTGAACTGTACTCAAGGTGTGAGGTGGTCAGGAGAGGAACATTGGTCTGGGACCCAGGCGATGAGCATCAAAGACCAGAGAGGCTGGGGTGATTTCTTGGAGGAAGGGAGTTATAAACCTAAAACTTCCCTTTATTTACTTAAAAATATTTTTTGACTGAGAGCCTGCATGCTAGCGCACGAGTTGGGGAAAGGGCAGAGGGAGAGAATCTTCAAGCAGATTCCCCATTGAGTGTGGAGCCTGATGCAGAGCTCAATTCCATGACTCTTACTAAGATCATGACCTGGGTTGAAACCAAGAGTTGGACACTCAACTGACTGAGCCACCCAGGCACCCCTTAATCTTCTGTTTAGAAATGAAGTCTAAAAAGTAGATGATTAGGGCCATTTGAAGGACAATATGTTGATGACAGGTTGCTCTTACAGGCCTAGGTTTATTTTCTCTTCTTTGCCATCCTTAGGATGTGGCTTCCATCTTTCATGCTTCATCACAGTTTAAATATGGCTATTTGCCTTCCAGCATTACATCAAGGCAAGAAGGCATGTAGTGGGTAGAGTATACCTTCAACCAAAATAAGTTTGTTTCCTGTTTGAGTTCAAATGTAAGCAATCCTCCTTGGGATTGGCAGAGCGCTATAACATCTTCAAAATGAAGATTCCATCTCTGCATCCAGAGGAGTTTTATTTTTAAAATTTTAAAGATTTTATTTTAGGGACACCTGGGTGGCTCAGTGGTTGACTGCCTTTGGCTCAGTTTGTCATCCGGGGGTCTTGGGGTCGTGTACTCCAGTGGGCTCCCCACAGGGAGCCTGCTTCTCCCTCTATGTCTCTGCCACTCTGTCTCTCATGAATAAATAAATAAAATCTTTTTTTAAAAAAATTGTCTTCTAAAGACTTTATTTGTGAGAGAGAAAGCATGAGAGCCTCTGAGCATGTGCATGCATGAGCAAGGTGGGGGTGGGGGCATGGGGAGGGGGAGAAGCAGACTTCCCGCTGAGCACAGAGCCCTAGGCTGGGCTTGATTTCAGGACCTCAGCTGAAATCAAGTCACTTACTTAACCCACGGAGCCACCCAGGTGCTTCTTGATACATATTTAAATAAAATCTGGAACTTCTTGTAATTCTTCTTGAATTCTTAGAATAAACTTAATTTGGTTAGCCAATATTTTCTTAACTTGAATCTTAATTTTTTAATGTGTGTCTTTTTTGTTAGGTTTTGGTATTAAGGTTACACCAGTTCCTTAAGAATGCCTGGACTCTATCCTATGTAAGCTCTTGAGAAGGTTATGAAGCATAGGGCAGGATGCTTTCAGCCTGGGTCTGTTTCTACCAGCCATGTGACTTGATGCAGTTTATCTCCTTTCTACAAACTTTGTATTCCCCATCTGCAAAATGGGCACAGAAATAGTACCCACATTGAAGGTGGGGGAAACCAGGGATGGGATGGAGATGGAGAATCCATCTGTGGACCTGGCTGCCACTCACTACCACAGCCCCTACAACAGCCCTCTTCTTTGCTAGGAAGTCCTGGGATCTGGGGCTTCCTTTCTTTTAGGTGGTTTCCACAGCCTGTGGCCCCCAGTTCCCCACAGGTTTCTTCCTGAATTCTTCATGAATTGTAGGATTTCATGTACAGGGGCAGGTGGGGAAGGAGTAGTATGTTGAAGCAGAGGAATTATAGGTGATAAAACTACTACAATATAGTCCTTTCTTCTGTGGTCTTTTCAATTCCTTTAGAGTTTAGTAATTTAGTAAGCCATTTGCCTGCTTTCTCAGTGCACAAGCACAGAGAAGACTACCTCTCCAGAATGGTGGGTCCAGCATAGCTTCCTCAATACTGTCTTTGTTTCCATGCAGGTGCCTGGAGTCCTAGACTACAGCACACTCTCACTGTGGGACTGGAGAATTCTGTGGGAAAATAAGCATTTCTGCAAGATTCAATTTTGCAGTTGTTTGAAGATAAAGCAGGGCTATCAGTCGGCCCTCTTGAACTTTTCCAGATCTTGAGGTTTTCTGAAATATTTTCCCTGGCCGTACTATACTTTCCCCCCATATCTGGGCATCTAAAACATGTACTTTTGTCTACATGCTTTATTTATTGACTCATAACTGCTGATAACATGAGTTATAGAAAATCCTCTAGATCTGTGGATTCAGGGTTTGCTGTTACTCATAATCACAGTCTGGCCTTAACTCATTGGTTCTCTGGTTACTGCTCTAAGCTTGACCTCTGCCCATTGCTGGGTACAGCTACACACCTGGTGGCTGCTGTCCCCCATCCCAGAATGCCCTGAAATCTGTTCAATAATTCACTTCCATGCACTTAAAGCTTTCTAATGTGATCACAAGAACTGAAGGAGGATCAACATCTGGATTGTCAGAGAAAGATCTTTGTGTTAAAAAAATTTTGCAGTCTGTGTTTATAGGAATCCCAGATTTGTGAAGATGGGTCAAGTGTTGTATACTTGTTAAAGCTCCTTGAGACCAGTGCCTTGTTTCATATTTGCTATGTGCAAACAGATGAACAAAGAATAAAGGAGGGGCTCACCCCCATCTGAGGGGACTGTGAATGCAGATTTTCTGCTTCTAAGCAGCTGCTGGGCTGGAGGCCACTGCATGCTTTTGTAGGGACTATGCAAGTGGTTTTCCTTTCTTCTCTGAAAAAGATCATTTAAAAAGCCATAGTTTCCCCTTTCCCCTTGTCTCAAGAATAAATAAAACAGTTGCAGTGGTTATTATGAATTCATAATCACAATATTAGCCATGTGCCCTGGTGATATTTTGTTCCTTTCCTTCCAACAGGATACCAAAACCAGGAAGCAGGAAGGCACTGCCAGATTTAATGGGGGTGGGGGTTGGGGTGGGAGGAGCGTCCAGAGAAGTGATGGGAAGTGTTCAGCCATGTAGAGACCCAGTAGGTTATCTGCTGCTGTGCTGGTTGGTTGGCTCCATTTTACCTTTATTCACTGGCTCCCCAATTTGTCCAAATCCCAAAGACTTTGTTACCCCTAAGTAGCCAGGACTCCTCTTTTTTTTTTTTTCTCCCAGTTATTGTCTTCTCTGAACTGCTGTGTGCTTTGGTTCTTCTTTGCATGGGGTGGAATGAGCCCCAGTAGGAGCAGAAGAATGGGGGAGGAGGGCCCATCTTGTTTTCTCTTAAGATTTGAGAGTGAGAGAGAGAGCGTGTGTGCATGTGCGCGCGTGCAGGAGTGGGGGGAGCATCAGAAGGAGAGGGAATAGCAGACTCCCTGCTGAATGGGGAGCCTGACATGGGGCTTGATCTTGGGACCCAGAGATTGTGACCTGAGCTGAAGGCAGACACTTAACTGAGCCACCCAGGCACTTCCTCGCCCCGCTCCCCACAACCCTGTTGTTTAAATGAGGTGAGAAGGATGCAGAGGCATTGTATAAACTGGCATTCTTGAGAATAAATATGCTGTAAGCGCTTTGGTGGACTCCTACCTTCCTGTGAGCAAAGGGTAAAAGCTGTAACTGTCTTGACTTACTACACGTACATGTTTATATTCAAAAACATGTAAAAATGGTCAAGCAGATATGTATTGTTACATTGCAGGGATCTCACTTGATGAGCACAGCTTTTAAAACTTTCCTAACATGGTCAAGCATGAGTATATGCTAAGTCTACAGATGGAATGAGTGGACGAGGTTTGGTAATAGAATGTGTGAGCCAATCCAACAGAATCAAACTTCATCATTTAATTTTCTGTAAAGTCCAGTGACATCTCATTATTTCAGGACAGATTCTTGTTCTGTTGAGGCCTCTGCTTCTCTAGAGTCTCTTTGAGGTGGGTGTACCAGAACCTTCAAGTTGACTGACAGCATGTAGGTGTTGACTGCTCTGATCCCATGTCTATTTTGTCTTCTGTCTCCATTAGGCGGGGCAAGAAGCACAGCATCATCCTGAGGACACAGCTGTCCGTGAGGGTCCATGCCTGCATTGGTGAGTGACATGTGCAGAAGGGGATACTTGCCACCTGCTCTCAAGTGATTAAATGTGTGATAAGAAAGTCCTCTAAGCAATGAAATACTTAGGGTTATGCTATCTGCTTGGGTAAACCCAATCACAGATTGTTAGTTTAGTGAGGCAGTTTCTGGCAATAGTTTTTGAAGCCCTGTTTCATTTTGACTTCCTTTACTGTTTGGTTAGTGAATAGGGCTGGAGGTAAGATAGATTGTTGATGAGGTTCTTTGTGGGGCAGTGATCGTGTGAACCTCCAGCCAGTTGAAGTGATCTGCACATGTCTTCTGGTGACTCTGCACAGCTCCCTATGGAGAAGTGGGGGTTGAGGCTCTGGGCTATAGTCACATGATAAAAAGGGATGGTTCAGGTCAGTGTAGGACAGGGCATACATAGATACAAAGCAGTATGGTGTCAAGGGGATGTATTCGTGGTTCAGAATGGTTTGCAAGTGGTCACACAGGGACCCCACTGGGGCCATTCTCCAGCCATTTTCTTGTACCTATTGGCTTCTCCACCTACACATGTGGGTTGAATGGTAATGAAAGCAGTTATTTACATGAAGCAGACCATTTTAATGTGAAGTGTACCTAAAACTGTGCCCTGGTTTCTTCCTGGTGTTGGGCTAAGTTGAAGCAAGTATCTTGTATCATAAAAAGAAGAAAATTAAAATTTACTTTATATATAGAGGTTTTCCATATCTGAGTCATTTTGCTTTTATTAAAGGTTGTGCTCTTAATTCAGGCTTCTCATTAAGAGAGCACAAATTGGGATGCCTGGGTGGCTCAGGGTGTGATCTTGGGGTCCTGGGATCGAGTCCTGCATCAGGCTCCCCACAGGGAGCCTGCTTCTCCCTCTGCCTATGTCTCTGCCTCTCTTTCTCTCTCTCTCTCTCTCTCTGTATATCTCTCATGAATAAATAAATAAAATCTTAAAAAAACAAATCACCATGCTGAGGCCCCAGTCTACACTTGGAGTGTGGGGGCTGAATGCAGTGGAAAGGATTGTTTCTGGTCCCTTCCCTTCCTCCCTGCTTCCCTATTTGAGACCCAGGGATGGGATGAGGAGGTGGCTGATATGGAGGGGAATCTGTAATTTTAGGTCATCTGGTATTAGATGTGTGAGGCCGTAAGGGTCTCCAGTGACCACTTTTGTGTTGCCAGCGAGTAATTGTATAGCAGACTCAAACCTCCGGGGTGGGGAGGGTCCCTAATCTTGTTGGAAACATAGTGAGATCTGTAGAACCTTAGGAGTGACTTTTCATTTCTGCCTGGTGCACTGAGTGACCATAAACTATGTACTATAAAAATTATACTATATATTTAATAATTTGCTTTTTTAAATACTGGCTTTACACTTTTTCCTGTTTCATATCTAGAAATCATGTCTCCCTGAAAAAAGGGCCTGTGACCTTATGACTTTGGGTAACCCCACCACCACCCACATCCAGATCTAGAACAAATTCCAGTATGTAATGTGCTAAATACTGTTGAAGTTAACTGTTGGTTGAAGGATAGCTGATAACCTGTAGAGATTTGGGACATGAGTATGAATTGGTATTTCCCAAGACAGTAAGGCAGTGGAAAGCAGAATAACACTAAAATAGGCTAGATCAGGATCCTAATGAACTAATTCCTTTTATGTGAATTCACCTTTTGTACTTAAATATTTCAAGTAGAGGCATTTTTAAAACCAGCTTCTATGTTATTGACTTGCTGCAATAACTTAGGTATTCTATGGTCTCATGTAATACACGTACAACGTAAGACACATAACTTACCTCCATAGCACTTTGGGCACCAGCAGCCTGTCCAGCGCTCTCCTGGGACATGCATGCCTTCCTGCTGGAGGGGTTGAACTGGGTACTGATAAGATCAGTGTGTTTGTTTCCAAATCTCCTTATACCTGTTGCACTTGCTATTGGAATGAAGTAATTGAATGAAGTAGAGGTGGATATCATATAAACTGATTAAATTTGAGCATAAAAAGTCACTGCTTTGAAAATTCATGGACTGTTTTGGACAGGATCCAAAATTGGTTACTACAAAAGCATTCGTCAATGTAGGCAGGTTACAGCAACTTCTAAAAGTTGAAATATTGCAAAAAAAAAAAAAGAAATGGAGAAGGGCTCTAGTCTTCACCAGTCTGTTCTTATTTGACTTCACAAAAACTGATATTGGAAATCCCAGACCACATCAGTGGAGGGGTTCATGAGAGAAGGTCCAGAGAATTCTAGTTAGTAGACCCTATTCAAAGAAAGGTCATAGCTTGAACCTGGGTGTGAAGGTGTTTTGTGCCCAGTGTCTCATCACAGGCAAACCAGGACAATCAGTTCCTATAGCTACACATTAAAATAAGGTTTTAAGGTGTTTATTACTTTCAAAGGATCTCGTTCTTTAATTAGTTCTCGCCATTCATTACCTCAGCCCTAATTATGTTGGATGGGAGGGTTTGACTGTATAAATGAACGTCAGTACCCAAGAAGGCAAAATTTTTCCTATGTATTAAAAAACCCTCTCTCTTGTCCCACTTCCTATTATTGGCAAGATCTGGAATAGATTTATTATAATAGCACTAAATATTATCCTTTGGTTATGTATAGAAAATGGAATGTATGCATCATGTGTACGAAGTACCAACCCCCATTGTGACATATTCTTTCCCTTTCCAAATGGCAATATTAGAGGAGATTTCTTTGGGATGAAAAACCCAAACCTGGAACAATCTTCAGTCGAAATGACAAAAGAAAACATGACCAGAGGGGGAGAAAAGCTTTTTCACATCAGTTGGTTGAATCCTTATTTCTTTTCCATATTTCCCCTCCTTGCCATATGAGCAGTGATTGAACTATTGCAGACATTGGACAGTCTCTCTTCTCTTAACGCCTGGCACCATATGCTATTTCCTGATGACCCCTTTCCCACCACGCAGTTGGCCTGGAAGGATCCAGGATGAGTTTTGGCTCATGGGTTTAAAATGCTATCAAGTAAATTTCTCCAAAAGGCTTTTTTCACCCAACAATCTTTTCTCAGCCATTCCTGTTTTTATTAAGTATAGGAATGTTTAGAATCCAGGACTGCATGTTGATGAATTGGAGATGACATACCATTGGAATTATCCAGTGTTAACTTTGGAACTCTGGACCCGATTGGGACAAGAGTAGAGTGGAGCCTTTATGGTCAGCAACTGAACAGACCTCACAAAAAGTGAAGGCCATTGGGCGCTGCTTTGAAGGTCATGGCTGGCAGCTGATAGTACGGCAGTGCCGGAGCAGGAAGTTGGAATGAGATCTCGGTACGGAGAGAGACCCAATGTTCCTCTCCACTGTAATTTTTATTTCTTTGCACAGTTTTGAGTATGACCACTTGATGTAACACTATAGCAAACAACACATGACTCGCCTTCCAAATCTAGCTGCAGTCCCTCAGAAAAACCAGTGGTCATGTTGTGGGCATGAACTTAGGTATGGATGGAAAAAGATCTATGACAGGCATGTAAAGTCTGCATTTTTATGAGGTTAGCTAGAGAAAATAAATTTTTTGGTCTCTGCAAGTGATCCTATTTCCAGACACCAGAAAAATGTTCAGAGGGCCAACTGGCTCTGATGACTAAATCTCATCCTGAAGAGAAAAGGAGTGGAAGAATTGTAGGGGTGAGGAATGGAATTGAGGATTTAAAAACAAACAGATTTGAGGTCATTAGGATCCTCAAGGTAATATCTGAGTGTTTTCTACTGGCTTGCTTTGAAGGCATTTTATTGGACTTAAAACCTCTGTGCTTTAGTTTTCTGGACCAGACCCTGTCTTCTTATTAAGAGAAGAAACCCTGTCCAGTGATTGTCTGTGACAATGTAGGGTGGACACTTGCAAGTATCCATCATTAAATTAAACAAAAGGGTAAATTGGATGAAGGTTGCAAAGTATCATTTCTGATGGCAGTTGTGAGAAATAACCTGGTCCAAAGGTCTTTGGAGTTTTTAGAAGCATTTCCTCCAAACCTAGGAGATGTTGAGGTCTGCCCATGAAGATAGAGATGAGGGAGGCAGAAATAGGTAGCTAATGTGACTAATCTCTCCACTAGGTTAGTCTCCTTGCTCATTAAAGGTCAGTTCACAGAGAGGACTCTTGTAGAGGCAAGAAAATCCTATGAGGAGAAGTCTGCTTCACATATTGATACAAAAAGTAGTCCATTTCCAGCAACACAAACAACAGAACAAGGCATCAGCTGTCATTTGCCAAGACCTCTCCTCTCCTGGCTGGTAGCCTCTTCCACCTTGCCAAGCTTTCCGACTGGGTCCAGCATCACTTCTCCTGCTTCTGAGTGTCTTTTTTCCTTAGAGCTAAGTTTGAGCTGAGGTTTTATGTGGCTGAGCCCTCCTGGCCTTGCAGGAAGGCCTCCTTCCAAATTTTTTTTTTTTTTTTTTTTGATGTTGCACTTGTCCCTCGGGTGGGCTGTTATGTGACACTGGGTTTTGGCCTGCTAATTGGATTCCAATGTGGTCCTCTCTTGGCCTCTTGACTCTGGAATTCTCATGAAAACTAGAGGTTTCCTTCTGCAAACTGCAAAATGCCTTTTTTGATCCCCTTGGGCTTACTAGCACCTGGGTGGTATTTCTAAATTAGCTAATCAAGAGGAGGAGCTCCTTAGCATGTTGGGGGGATGGGTTACTGAGACACTGGAGGCCTGTATGGTAGCTTGGGTGTCCTGCTCCTCTGAGTGCTGGGAAGGGGAGTGGGTCCACATAGGTGCTGCTGGTCCTATGTTGTCTGAGGTGGCAGGCACCCATGCATCCATTGGGTGACTGTGGAAACCATAACATAGGCTGTTGTGACCAGAACCACTCCCACAATCACTCTTTCCCCTCTGGCCTCCCTGCCCTGCTGTGTCTGACTCCAAGTCTTGGGCTTGGGCTTCTTGCTGACTCTGTTCTGCATTGCCCCAGCTTCTGCTCTTATCCTTTCTCTATGGCCTTGGGACAGGGGCAGGTGTTCCCTCCTGCCCTATTTGTGGATGTCACAGTGGCCAAGTTCACAGCATCCTGGCTATGTCCTTCCCTAGTGGGGTTAGGCACAGCAGGTCACGTTTCCTATTTTCTGTCCTTGGATGTAGGGATCCATGTATTCTCCAGAAACCCTGGAACCCACTTCCTATCCCTGTCTTTCTGCAGACACCTGAGCAGCTGGCTTTGGCCTTGGCACAAACTGGTCTCAAGTTTGAAATCCTGTGTCTCCCTTTGTATTAGGAGATTTTAGCACTTATACACATATATATATATTGAAACCTCTCTTTTATACCCCATCAAGTCTGTGACCCATTTTTACTCACAGTTCTGTTCTTTAGGTAAAAACAGGCTCTCTGGGCTAATCAGATAAACACCTCCCGTCATCTGTTTCCTATTAATCTACCTCAGCTCCCAGGTGCAGAGCCCATAGAGTGTCCACATGTCCAGAAAGCATCTGAGCTAGGAGAGGCTAGCTTCTCAGTCTCTCTGCTCTGCGGAGGTGGCTACCTTGAGGTAACTTACGGCGAAACAGTGATTGACAGATGTGCCCTTGCTACCTGCCCCTCCAAGGCAGAAAGCATATGGGGAAGCATTTGAAACATTCCAATTAGGTGGTTAAACTGCCCAGAGTCTAGTGTTTAAGTACTGATGGCTATTCAGTTCCATCACACCTCTCTGCACATGCTATAAACTTAAAGGACAGTATATAGATAGGTCAGGAATGATTTGTTGCCAGAAATTAAAAGAACAATTAGAGAATTAAAAAAAGACTCTACTGTCTATAGACATACAGGTAAACATAAATACAGAGAGTGAATCAAGAAAAGGAGACACACTTATGAGAGAATTAGCATGAGAACCTTCCAGATACAGGTGGAAACTCAGGTCAGCTATGGGAATTAAGAGGAAGGAAATAAAGCAAATGTGAATTGACCCATACAGGGTCTCTTAAGGCAGTTTGACTTCACTTTTGTGTGCTTCCTTCCCCCTTTGAGGAGGAATTATTCATTCATTGCCTCTTTAGGACTTTGTTACCTTTTACCTCTGAATAGGTTAGATTGTTGCATAGTATTTGAGCATTGCCTTAGAAACATTATTCATGTTTACTTTGCACAGTCCTATTAATTGCTTATATCCTAAACAGGCAACGTGAAAATTTGGCAGAAATGGACTCTGGAGAATGTAGTCTTAGTGGTGGGAACACCTGTAGCAGATGTTACAAGTTTAAACCATGTGCTGGCAGCTAGACTCCAAAGTTGCTGTCCAGCAGAACCTTCAATTTTATCCAGAAAACCACCACTGGTAAAGAAACCACCATGCTTTAGAGTGTTGCTATAGATGCTTTCTACTTACATGTCTGAGCTGCCTGGGGGCTGTAATGGAAGCTCCAGTGATGGTCTCCACCTGAGGCTCACCCCATGAAGGGACCGCTTCATTTTTTTTTTTCTTTTTTGTCATGGAACAATAAGAGTATATTAGGAAGCAAAGAGATTTGTCTGGTTACTAGTTATTTAGAGGGCATGGAAGCTGAAAAGTAGGATGGATGGCTTGCATGCACCTTGCTACATGGAGGTTCTTCAAGGATTAGATGTGCAAAAAAAAAAAAAAAGATTAGATGTGCATCTATGTGTTTTTCAGGTCTTGCTGAGGGACTTAGAAAAAATGGATTCTTGGGTGGGGATTCTTGGCACATTTTACCGATTCCTGTTGCATTAGAAATACCAAATGGGAAATATTTTAACTTGGGAATCAAAACACATGGAAAGCATTAGTAGTTGAGCAAAACATGCAGCCAGTTCAAAATTTAATTCAAAGGAGGTAAAAAAAAAAAAAAGGTGTTTAGGAATTGGTTATAAGTGCTATAGTCTCAAGTTCATGTGCCAGAGTAGTAGTGATGGAATATCAAAGGAGAAAATGAAAAAGGTTAGCACAATTGGAATCTTATTAGTATAATTGAAAAGGAGGAAACAGGGGGCCTGGGTGGCTCAGTCAGTTAAGTGTCTGCCTTTGGCTCAGGTCATGATCCCAGGACCCTGGGATCCAGCCCCATTTGGGCTCCCTGCTTGGCAGGGAGTCTGCTTATCCTCTTCTTTCTTTTTCTCTCTTCCTCTGCTCCTCCCCCAACTCATGTGCATTCTCTCTCTCTCTCTCTCTCTCTCTCTCTCATATAACATCTTTTAAAAAAAATGAAAAGAAAACATTCTGTTAAGTGTACTGAGAGGTGATGTGATTTATTTCTATTCTGGTAACTGGACTGTGATGTGTGGGCAGGAGGGGGATCCATTTTCAGGGATTTAGGGAAATCTCTGTGGGACAAAGTATAGCATTCAGCATGCAGTTGATTCTTCAATCACTTCTTAGCTTTTTAAAAAGATTGCATTTTAGATTAAATGGTCAGCTTACTATCACTCTGAAAATTAGATAATGTATCTGCAAATATTTCAAGTTGTAAAATGCCATGAAGATAATTAGTTTGAGAAGAATTCTACTAAATTGTTTATTGTCTACCATGGCCATTTTATTTATATTTTAAAAGATTTTATTTATTTGAGAGAGAGAAAATATGTGAAGCTGACTCCATGCTGAGTGCAGAACCCCTGATGCACGGCTTGATCCCCACAACTGAGATCATGACCTGAGCCAAAACCAAGAGTCAGATGCTCAACCAACTGAGCCACCCACATGTCCACTACTTTGGGCATTAAAAAAAAGTAATGTGAATCATGTTCACAGAGCGGCACCTTTGCAGTTGGGTGCTTTCCACCCTTGGTTTCACGGATCCTCACTAGCCCTCCTGAGCTAGGGGAGGGGTTGAGAGAATAAAGCTTGAATTTCTCAGTTCTCCAAGGAGTACTCTTTGTACTGGCCTGTTCCTTTGCTCTTTAGACCATTTATATGGTCTTCAGCCCTTTTCTAGATACATGATTGCAGAGCCCACTGTGACCCTTCTGGTCCAAAAAGTCTGAAGTGCTGCCAAAACCTCTAAGTAGGTTTTTCAAAACATTTGCCCTAGTGAAGTTCCACCAGGCTTCAAAGGACGCTCTTCTGAATTTTGGTATGGTTCACAGATGGCCTTAAGGGAAAGTTATTCAGCTGAGAAAAATGGATTTCACCCTTCAGGAGCTGACTATGTTTAATTATGCAGTTGAAATCCCTTTTCCCAAGCCAGGCTGCTGACTGCTAGAAGGGAGCTGCCCCATCCCTTCCAGGCTTCCATCCTGACTGGCTGGACATGGCTTCTTTCTCATTTTGGGCTTCACGCTGGGCAGACCTGGAAACTAAGACTCAACTGATCTAAGCTCCATGCTGTCAGTGCTGGCTTTAGGAGCTATCGGAAAGGAACACAAGGTTCTGGGCTGGAGGCTCTGAGTCCTGCTGCTCTTGGTTTGGAGGTCTGGTCCTTATCTGGGAAGATCTAGGAGGTAGGGTTTTTGTTCCAGGTAGCAGTTAGCTCTTGAGCATTTGAAGGTGGACGGTTTTATATCCAGCCCACAAAAGCAGACTCCCAAAGTATTTGTTGATTAAAGAAAGCCACTGTAATAGTGATTTATGATAAATATTTAATCTTCATTGTGTTTCTGGCCCGGAGCTCCTAAAACACTTGAAATTCTTTAAATAATGAGAGCAACAAAGGTGCTTTTTCTTATGTTAATGAGGCGATTTTGTCCCCCACCTTAAGGGTTACCAGAAGAACTACCCATGTGATGGGGGGAGTTGAAACTTTCAGTCCTGTCCCTGATCTCTTAGCCATTGATGAGTGATTCAGTCAATCATGTTAATGACGAAGCCTCCATACAACCCAAGAGGATAGGGTTCAGAGAACTTCCTGGTTGGTGAACACAGGGAGATTCAGAGAGAGAACATGGCGGGGCTATACCCCTTCCTCATACCTTGCCTTAGGCATCATTTCCATGTAAGTTACATCCTTTTTTAATAAACTGGTGATCAAGTAAAATGTTTGAGTTCTGTGGGCTGCTCTATCAAGTTAATCAAACTCAAGGAAGGATCCATTGGAACCTCTGATCAAAAGCTGGTAGATCGGAGGCACACATGACAATTTGGGTTAATTACTGGCATCTGAGGGTGGTGGGCAGGCTTGTAAGAGTGAGCACTGAATGTGTGGCACGTGATGTTATTTATAGGTAGTGTCAGAATTGAGTTGGCTTGTAGGGTACCCAGTAGGTGTCTAATGCTTGGTGGTGTGGGAAAGCCTACACCCACAGATGTTGAAATCTGGTGCAGGAACCCAAAAGAGCTTCTGAAAGGGTCATGTTACTGATGCATGCTTAATTCATTTACTTCAGAAATGAATTTGGTGTTTTCTTAGGAAAAAGAATAAAGGGCAGGAAGTATAATGTGAAAGTAAATAGTAACAAATCTGTGGAAGTGGGTGGAATGTCATTTTAAAGCATTTCCAGGAGAGCTCTGGGTTCTGTGGGGGGTACTGTGTGGATCTGGAAGCGCACTGCCTGAGATTGCTCATGGCCTGGGTGGCCTGTCTGTGTGCCAGGCAGAGCAATGTGAGTGGGACCTTGGGGCATCCACTGCTACCTTCCCTGCCTCCAGCCTTGTTAGGTCTGCCTGCTTGTTTATAATGGTGAGGACAGGGGCCCTGGTGCCTCCCTCCTGGCAGTGCTGTGAGCATTCATGGAGATAGTGTGTGCACAAGCCCAAGCACTGCGCCTGGCATGTGCTACCTTGGGCAAATGATGGTAAATGTTGTCCTCATCCTTATCATAGTTTTGTGTTTTGTTGCTTTACAAATTGTCAGAGCAAAGTTGAAACGTGATCATTCAGTGGCTCTCAAAGGAAAACACTTTTTAAATTTTTTAAATTTCCATTTCTTAAAAAGATTTTATTTATTTGAGAGAGAGGAAGAACACAAATGGGGGAGTGGCAGGCAGAGGCAGAGGGAGAATCAGGCTCCCCACTGAGCAGGGAGCCTGCCATGTGGCTTGATTCCAGAACCCTGGGATCATGACCTGAGCCAAAAGGCAGATGCTTAACTGACTGAGCCACCCAGGCGCCCTAAAGGAAAGTACTTTGAGTGTCTGACGTGTTTAGAGACAGAACTGTCTAACTAACTGGAGGAAATGCATGTCTTGCCTCCAATTCTTGAAGGGCCTTCCTTATTCAGAAGTGGATATCAGAATTGTATTAAATATTAAACTAGGGCAAGAGATTGTCAAACTCTTAAATAGAAAACCCAAATGATGCTCAGCTAATGTGTTTAAAGTATGATTTAGCTGCTACCCTTTTCTGCTTGGCAGATGGATTTGTAACTGCAAGTCAACACATTTCCATTAACATTTTACTTGACACTATTATGGAGTTGGCCATCCTGGGTCCATGATTCCTGGTTAACTAGTGGCATTGAGGTCTTTTTGTGGTTTTCTTCTCTTCAGTTTACCCTGCTCTAGGGGTACATTTTAGAATGTTCCAGAAAAACCCTAATCTTCACTGAAATTGAGTGGGTTTTGTGAAAGCGAAGGCCATTTGATACTACCATTCTATGTGTTCCCAGATGGTGTTCTCCTGGAGGAACCACCGAAATGGAGGGTGCATTTAATTGAGAATGTGCTCAGGCTTTACACAAGACAGTTGGGTACATGAAAAGCAGTGAAAACACCATAATGTAACACCAAGTGCTAGTTACATTGTGTAACTTTAAAGTGGAAAAATTGTTCTAAGTACTATAAAAGTAGTCAAAATATGCTGTACGAGTTGATATTTACACAATGGTCAGATAAGCTGTTCAGATTGCACCAAAAAATATAATCTGTATGTTTTGTCTAGAACTACACTAGTGATGGTAAACTTTGACACATAAATAACCTATAACAGTCATTATCAGCTGGCTTTGTTTCTGAAGGATTTTGTTAATGACCTGTTTGACCTTAAAAAGCTGTCTCACCATGTCATGTGTTGGCATCTCTTCTACCTCCTGTTTAGCACCTTGGGGCCTGGGGTTGGTGAAGGTGGGGATGGGCGGACGGCCCTTCTTCCCTTCACAGGGCTTAGGCTCTAAGGCCTCAGAAGCCACCAGAAAGCAAAGAAGAGTGCCACGGAGCACTTCACACTTCATCAGAAAGCCATAAAAACAATTACCAGTCCATTAGGGACTTGAAAGGGAGCTCCACAAAGCTGTCCTGACTGGGAATTGCCAAGACTCATGTGAGTCACTGATGAGATTTGTGCTGTGGAGTTTTTCCTCTTTTCTTTTTTCTTTTCTTTTCTTTTCTTTTCTTTTCTTTTCTTTTCTTTTCTTTTCTTTTCTTTTCTTTTTTCTTTTCTTTTCTTTTCTTTTCTTTTCTTTTTTCTTTCCCTCTTAATTTCTTTTTTCTTCTTTCTCCTTTCTCCTTTCTTCTTTTCTTTTTTCTTCTTCTTCTTCTTCTTCTTCTTTTTTTTTTTTTTTTTTTTTTTTGATAGAAGATAGTAGATTCTAGAAGCGAGGCATGTCATTGGGATGGTCTCACAGACTGCCTGGAAAGCTCATGGCAGGCTTCTCCAGGGCGGGACTAATGGTGTACGTATTCACTGTGGGTATTTGGATGGTGGTCCTCCGAGGGCAGCTTGGTCTTGGGGTTCTAATCGCAGCCCTGCCTTTTGTCAGCTGTCATCCAAGGTTTGGAGTTTAGTCCTTTCTGGGATCTGACTCCAGGCCTGGCCTTCGTCAGGACTCTGAGGGAGTGCCAGGCTGTGGCAGCTGGGTTTGGGGCTTGGGGACTGAGTCCCTCCCACTCACGGGTGGGCAGGCCACTGCTGACTTGGGCAATGTGGGAAGGACTCCAAATGAGGTGGTACCTAGAATGCAAGATTAAATATTTAAAACATACCAGTGTATATACATATTTTATATAACCCTCCTTTGGCATGTTTTAATTTTACTTAAACAAATGGCTGAGGAGGCAAAATAAACTTAAAAACAAGGGGGTGGGTGGGAAGCAGATGCTCTAGAGCAGTCCTACTGAGGTCTGGGCACCCAGACTGTAGCCAAGGGTGCTGGTTCCTCTTCAGAGGTGTCCTAGTTTAGAGGAGAAGGTGTGTGAGGGAGGAGCATGGGCAGACAGGATTCTAATTCTGAAATCAGGATGGTCAGCAGTGAGGCCTGGGATGTGGCATCAACTTCCCCAAGAATGGAGACCCTCACACTTCCCTTATGAGCTGTTTGAAGGCACTGATGAGGCATATTGCTGTCTCAGGTCAAGCACCTGGCTGGCATCTGGCAGACCTGCATGATTTTCATGAACCTGACCTTTGTTGCTGCTGCTGTCAGGAGTCAACAGTGTCCTGTGGGTGGATTTGAAAACCTCTTTATCCTTTATATTACTGTAATGTTGGACATGTTTAGCTTTCCACCTGACTTGGAAAAGAACTCTCCAAGGCTTATTAAATACCTTTTGGGTGCCACCACTGTGTTAAGTGCTATAAAGGAAATAGGCATGAGGCTTTTCCATTCTCTCCCACGATTCTAACTAGGAGCTTAGGCATGTAGTTTCCAGCTCCCTCAGAGTTCAGGATCTGCCGTTGATATCTGTGCTGTGTCCACTGGATGCCTGAACTTCATCTCACCCCCCATTGGAAGGGCTCTGGCTCACCTACCCCTTGTGTCCCCAGTATTTCTAGCATGGGATGCTGACCCTTCACTTCTTCTCTAGTTGGGTGATCTGCGTCCTGTTTCCCAGGATGCTATGTGATCCTTCAGGGCAGGATGGAGAACCTTCCTCTCTCTCAGGGTAGAAGGGTACAGAGGTCTCAAAGGAAGGAGGAGTTGGGTTTCTAGGAGCCAATCATACATCTGCTCTGAGTCTCAATTTCCCCTCCTGAACTTGGGGATGGAATTCTTTTCAAAGTAGAAGAATTTTCCATACACATTTAAAAAGTATTTTTTTTTGTCTGATAGTATATTTACATTGAGCTTTCTCTTGAATCTTGTCTTTGCTGTTTTCCAAGAAAGTTTGCTCATAGAAGTCTAATTATACTCTTCATTTCTCCTGATCCTGTAGTGTATGGAATCTGGCTGATAAGTTTGTTAAACTAGATGTGTCAGGCTAAGCAGAGAGAAAACAAACCCCTGGGGCCCCCCGGTGCCTCCCAGGTCTGTTGTTTCTTAGATATAAACAGAAAATGGACAAAATGTATTTTGGGGACGGAGCTCAGCCCCTGAAGAGGCCCAGGATGTCAGAATGGAACAAAGAGCCTCTCATTCCTGTCTATTGCTGCAGGGGCATTGTTTTTTCCCTCCCTTATTCCTTTAGGAGGCCACAGTCCCAGACCCAAGAACTGAAGAATTCACCTTCTTATTTCCTAACGAACTTACGTGATTACTGGTCATTGTCTTTTCCTGGAGCATTGATTTTTTTTTTTTTTTAATACTTGTTCCCTGTACACACAGAGCCTAGGATGATGTGGCATGGCTTTTTATTTTCCTCTAATATGGGTACATCTTAGGGGACTCTGAATCCTGCTTCTCCCATTGGCAGTGGGAGCAGGGAATTCTACATGGCTTTTCAGGAGGACCCTGGCTGCCCTCACTCCTGCGGGGGGAAAAGATGGGTGGACATGGGGAAAGGCAGTGAGCCAGTGAGGCTCAGGCTATCCCTTTTTGGTGTCCTACTGGGATCCTCAAGATCTTTGCTTAGCCATGGGCAAGCAGCTTGCCCCCATGGTAGGCCAGGGGTCATTCCCTGAGCTTCTGGGAAGCCTATCTGGTCATGGTGGGAGGCCAGTTCTCTCCTGGGTGACATCAGTCTGGCTGTTGTCCCTCTGAACTCAGGAGGGAGAGACCACAGTGTGATCTGGGGACCTCTGGAGCCCCAGAGAGATGTTCTCTTGTACAAGAGGCTCAGGAGTTGGGGCTGTGAGTACTGTAGCTCTAGCCCTTCCCCTGGAGGCATAAAATGCCATTGACAAGCAGCTTAGGGGTGAGCTGTGTGCACAGCAGAAAGGGGTGATGTGTCCAGAGCAGAGCTGACAGGCAGCTGTTTCTGCCTCTCTTGCCTCTGCAGCGTTTCCAGTTTGGAGCAGCGTGGCTGTGCCAGGCTAAATTAAACTGGAGGTGCCCTGCGTTTTCTTCTTTTTAAGGCTGGAGTATTTGAGGTTAAAGAGAGGGAGTGAGTCTAAAATAAAATGTGACTCTGTTGGAGGTGTGCAGCCAGATGCTGTCTTTGTGCTTGCTGTTCTAGAAGAGATTGAGCCTGTTTTGTGCTGGGGTCTTGTTCTGACATACATGATGGCCATTGTCCTGAGTTCTGCTTGTCTTGAGTTTTCTGGGAGCACATTCTATGCTTGGAAATTTTTGGTCAGCATGTCTTTAAATAACAGTAGGACATAATCTCTGGCTTGGTTTATCAAGGTGTGAGCTGGACATGGTTTGGAGATGAATGTGTTTGTGGCAAACTTGCTTTAGAAAGTCCCTTGGGGAGTGACTGATATAATAGGTCAAACTCACTGATGATGGTTCTTGTAACACCTAGCATGATTTTCCACTCGGCATTCTGAGGGGAAAGTGGGAAGCCAAACTCCCCAACTCTGGGACCTGGAGTAGTCCCAGCACAGAATTTATGAAAGCACTTATTGTAAAATTTTTGGGGAAAATAACAGCAGGACCACATAGATCGATACCCTGTCATTTATGAATGACACCAACTTGGAAAGATCAGGAGTTCACCTCTGTGGATGGGAAATGACCTGCTTTAGCTTTCTTTCCTCTGGCCTGTGAGAGGTGGCCCATGGGTACTGACCAATGAGCGGTGATTGCCTGTGGGCTGGGAAATTAGGACTCGGAGGGCAGAGCGCCCAAGGATTTGTGTTGTAGTCATTAGTCAGGGTTCTGTTTCTTTTCTTTTTCTTAAGATTTTATTTATTTCTTAGAGCACACACAGGGGGAGGCACAGAGGGAGACAGAGAAATGGACACCCCGCTGAGCACAGAACCTGACATGGGGCTCGATCTCAAGACCCTGAGATCGTGACCTGAACTGAAGGCACTTGACTGAAGCCACCCAGGCATCTCCAGGGTCCTGTTTCTGATGCTGGCACATCTTTCCATGAGCAAAAGGCATGGTTTTATGTGATGATGCCTGGACTCCTTGGAGGGGACACTTTGAGTAGAGGCCCCACGGTATGCTGAGGCTCAGTCTTTCCATAGACTGGGTTTTTTTACAGCCACTTGGCTCATGAGCACCTGCTTTTGAGGGAAAGGCTCATGGAACGGATGGAGAGCTCATTTTGCCAGGGGTTGGCCCTCTTCCCACACAAGCACCTGGGTCCCTGCATCTGAAGGGGCGCTCATGGGTGCTTGGGAGTCCAGATAGGGATTCTTTGGGGATGGGGCAGTCTTGCCTAGGGAAGCTTCTTTACATCAGTAGTAGGTTCTACAGGGGGGTATAATGGAAATGGAAGATTCAGGAGTTGGAGCTCCAGCACGTTCAAAGCTCCAACCATAGGGGCGTGTCCGGGGCCTTAGGAAGTCCTGAGACATGCCTAGGCTGTTGAGCCATGGTTCTCCCACTCAGCAGCATGAGACCTTGAGTCAGTGACTTCATCTCCCCAGGCCTCAGGTGACTTTCTTATAAAGGGGTGGTCATGATTCTGTGCATCTCATGGGGCAGTTGGGGGCCCAGATAAGATGACTTGTGTCCTGGCCCTCCAGCTTCAGCTCTGCTGGGCTACTGGGGACTCGTCAGACAGGCTGTGTAGCCCTGTGACTCTGTGCTCGCCATTTGTTGACTCCTAGTCAGACTTTGGGGCTTCGCTCAAAGACCCTACCACATGATGGGGATAGTGACGTGTGTCCTTCTGTGCCCCCCACAGATGAGACCAGGCACTTTGAGTACTTGTCACAGCCTCCGGCATGAGACGGTGGCGGTGCTGGTCCCTGTTTAGGAGGGCAGACATTGGAGCTGGTCTACCTGGTTCACACCCTGGCTTCACCGCTAAAAAGGCTGTGTGACCTTGAGCAAGTTACTTCTCTCTGCCTCCCTCTCCCCACCTGTAGAATGGCACAGTTGTAAGGTTGTTGGCAGTTAAATGAGTCAGTCCACTCATTTAATCTCACCAGGTGGTGAGACGGGCCCCGGGCACACAGTAAGCCCTACGTAAGCACCGTGGGGCAGCCAGCATGGGCTTCCCGGGCACAGTGCCTAGCACACGGTGGGCCTTACATCCCTGAGTGAATAAGAGGGGCCAGAAGGATTTGGGATTATGGGAGTCTAGCTGAATTGTCAGGCGGGAGAGTTGTCTTCCTTTTTTTCCCCCTGAAACACTTCTCCAGTTTTTCTGTAGTGCTGATAAGATACAGAGGCCAAAGCTGAAGTGTCTGCTAAAAAGCCTGCCCGGAGCAGGGACCGAGGAGGGACTGCTTCCCACCGCCCCAGGCCCTGACCCCCTGCCCCTGTCTCGTCCTCCCCCTTCCCCTAGGGAGGCGCACGGCTGCTGTGCTGCGAGGACGGAGCTTGCCGGGAGCCAAGCAGGATGTAGCTCTCGCTTCCCCTTCTGGCCTTGTCTGCATTTCATGCTCAGGCAGCTAATTTGTACCTCACCGTGGAGCACATTCTTTTACTTTTGGCTACTGTAATGGCACATGGGAAGGGCGGTTTTAATGGATTACTGTTTTCTTTTAGAGATTAAGCTTTCATTATGAATATAATTGTGGACACTTAGCCTCCTGGTACTTACATATCATTTGCCAATTAGGATAATGGACTAGAAAGTCCCTTGGAAAGTGACAGGGACCGAGTTAAGCCTGTAACTCAGCTCAGGGTGCTGGCAAATGGAATGCTTTGCCAACTGGAAGCAACATATATCAAGTCTGTCTGCAAAATGCGTGTGCTGAGAGGTCTGAAAATATTCGTGACCTTTGAGAAAGAGAAATTAAAATTAGTAGGCAGCCAGGCGGCAGCCAGTTCCAGTAGTTTGTGATGTGGTCATCCTGGAGCATCTGCCATGCCTGCTGCATGCTTCTGGGACGGCTGCAGGGCAGGAGGCTGTGCTGCTTAATTTTAGAATTCCGTGATGAAATGAAATGTTGAAAGCATTTATGATGGATTTGGATCTAATGTTGTGATGTTTCCATCACTTTTAGAGGGCCTGGGTCTCCTGGGCACTTTCTCTTATTCCCACTGGAGCAGGATTTCCTCACTTCAGCATTGTTAACATTCTGGGTAGGATACTTTATTGTTGTGGGTCATGTGCATTATGGGATGTTTACCAGCATCCCTGGCCCCTGCCTACTAGATGCCAGTGCAACACCCCTAGTTGTGAGAACAACAACAACAAAAATGCCTCCAGACTTTGCTAAACATCCCTGAAGGGCAGAATTGGCTTCTCCTCCTTTAAATTGTGTTAACGTGGTCTATTCCTAACTGCACTATGATAGTATGGCCCCAACCTTCAGAAAAATCTGAGTTCTGTGGATATCCCATGTGAGGGCAGAGAGCTAATCCATGTGGTCTACATGCACGGTCTTAGGAAAGGTCTTTGGAGGTGATGAGTGGTTTGATGAAAGCTTGGAAGGATTTACACAGGTAAAGAGGTGCCTGGAGGAAAGACACCTGAATGGGCATAGGCAGGGGCAGAGTGAATTTGGCAGCAGAGAAAATCCACTCTATTTGGACACAAGGTCAAAGCAGGAAACAACATGGGTATGTGGGATGGGGGTGTAGGTGGGACAGGGAGGTAAGATATGCCTTGGTTTTCTGACCTATCTACTGGGGGAGGATGCCATATGTTCCATAGTTTCCTTGTTAGGTTCAAACAAGATAACATCTATTTAAATATTGGGTTGCCCATATAAACATATTAAGGTCTTTGTACAGACAGTCGTCAAATACAAGATATGATTTTTATTTACTAAATGGAAAATCAGGGAATCATTAAAATAGGGTTTTGAGTATTATGGAAATAGATTGTAAGGAAGAGTATTCTAGAAATAGTATATAGAATGAATTGGGTGGGGAGAAGCCAAAAGGTTAGGGTGGAGGAGAGGAGGCTAGTGTTGCAGCTAACTACCAGAATATTTCAGGGGGTCTTGGTGGTAAGGAGGGACTCCAGGGTTATAACTGAGAAGTCTAGTTGGCAGATGCAGTGGTTGGCCAGGTTCCATGATTAACTGAGTATGGTTATACTTTTCTTGCTCCCCAAAATGATTGAAAGTTATATACAGTATTAAAACAACACAAAATAGTATATTAAATATGGATCACAACAAGTCAGAAAGAACAAAGAAATAGAAGATACCAGGCATCTGGGATGAATTGGTTACTGCAACTGTTCATTCAACATTAGCACTAAACTTGCTGGTAGTTCAGTTGCAAAGGAGACCACTGCCTTAGAACCTAGATGTTTCATTTGGTATATCTCTTTGAGATGGTCTGGAGGAAGAAACTAGTATTTTGGCTCTGATTTAGATTGTTATACAAAGGCACAGAGTGTTTTTAGCTATAGGTTTTAAAAAACCACCCAAACCTTGTTAAAATGGATCGATCTTTCTTACTTTTAAAAGATTTTATTTACTTATTCATGAGAGACAAACAGAGGACAAACAAACATCTCCCAGGACTCCGAGATCATGCCCTGAGCTTAAGGCAGATGCTCAACCATAGAGCCACCCAGGCGTCCCTAATACGGACATTTTTTTTTTTTTTTCAATGAGCCTTTTGGAAAAATAGAGGCACATTTAAAAATCTTGCCTCACTGGTGTTAAGTGGCATCATTTATGTCTTTGCCAAACTCCTTTCGGAAGTCTAGTTGGTGCCCAGTGGAGCCTGGCAGGCCTGGGAGGGGTTGGCTGACATGGGGAGATGGTGGTGCATTTGGTTTGGGGTATTCTGAGTTAGAATAAGGACAAGTTATCTTGTTGAGAAAGACGGTACCGGAGGCATGTGGAAGGAGAGCGAGAGATGGGCTAGTAGTTCAGGGTTGCTTGTGATGCTGCACAAAGACACAGGGGTAGATATAATTGGAATATAGCCTTTATCCATTCACTTGACATCACACTCACAGAGGTACCAAAATAGCAACACTACCACCACCGGCAATATAATTATCTAGAAGAGTTAAATTTCTTTTCCATTTTTTCCTGCTCTTTGCTCTTATATTTCCAAATCTATGCTATCAAAACATAAAACCATTTCAAACCACACTCTTCATTTTAGCCCTAGTTTACTCTTACGTGTACAGGTACCTTCATGTTTAACGTTCACCACCAACCCTTATGTGGACATCTTTTTAGTCATTTTGTGTGTTTAGAGCTCATTCTCTAATTAGGGAGTCCTTGAGGTCAAAACTGTTTCCACGGGCACCTGGCTGGCTTGGTCGGTGAAGCACCTGCCTTTGGCTCAGGTCATGATCCCAGAGTCCTGGGATGGAGTCCTGCATAGGGCTCCCTGCTCAGTGGGGAGCCTGATTCTCTCTCTGCCTCTGCTCCTACCCGCATTTATGCTCCACCTCCCCTATCTCTAATAAATTTTTTTTAAACTGTTTTCATAATCCAAAATGTATTTTCTGCCCCCACCTCATCCTGTCATAAGCCTACAGTGGAGTTTTCCAGAAGCTGCTTCTGACTTATGATCTCACAACAAATTGCATAAGCAGATAGGTGAGTCAGGCTGTCATGTATTAAGAGAGAAAGAAATTTACAAAAATAACAGTGATGGAACTCTTTTTCACTAATTATTTTTGGGAAAAGAGTTATTTTTCCTAAAATGTTATTTATATTAGCATAAAACAGGTCTATTATTTTTTGACTAGTAAAACATTTTGAAATTTCTGTTTTAATTTCTAAAAGGTTAATGTGGATATCACCCACAGAAACAAAGCTCTTTGGGCTCCTCAATAATGTGAAGAGTGTAAAGAGCCAGGGATTAAAATTTGAGGATCCTCATTCTAGTAGATTCTTCAAGAAGTGCTTTGAGGTTTTGTATGTTGTTGACAGTTTGCAGGTGCACTTGATATTTAACATTTTTTGCTCTCTGTAATATACTTGGCTGACATTTTCTTGTTATTCAACTTTCTTTTTCTTTTTTAAATATTTTATTCATTCATGAGAGACAGAGATAGAGAGAGGCAGAGACACAGGCCGAGGGAGAAGCATACTCCATGTAGGGAGCCCAAAGTGGGACTTCATCCGGGGACTCCAGGACCATGCCCTGGGCTGAAGGCAGGCGCCAAACCGCTGCGCCACCCAGGGATCCCTCCATTTTCTTCTATATAAAATGTTGCTTTAAAAAAGTCTGGTGGGGGCACCTGGGTGGCTCAGTCTGTTAAGTCTCTGACTTCGGCTCAGGTTGTGATCTCGGAATCTGGGATTGAGCCCCGAGTCAGGCTCCCTGCTCAATGGGGAATTTGCTTCTCCCTCTCCTTCTCCCTTTCCTCCTGTTCATCCTCAATTGATCGATCTCTCTCTCTCAAATAGATAAATTTTTTTTTTAAAAGTCTGGTGATAATCTACTTTTCTTCCCTTCATAAGTCACTTGTTTTTGCTTAGATAACCTCCCCTCAATTTTTTTCTTGTTCTATTCAGTAATTAGACTGTGTCTTGATATATGTTCTTCTAGGCCAGTATTCTCAGCTACACAATGTGCTCTTTCAAAATGTATTTTCAAGTATATGTATTTCTTAATTTTAGGAAAGCCTTCTGGTCTTATGGTTTATAATACTGGTTCTCTTGTTTGGCTTGTCAGGTTCAGGGACTCCAGTTTTCTGTATGTTAGATCTTCTTTGTCGACCTGCAGTAGTTCACTTTGTTTTGAATAATTTTCTTCTTTTAGAAGGAACAAAAAGTCCTCATTTAAACTTACACATGTCTTAAAGCATTATCTGTTGTATTCATTTCCTCTTGTGTTTCTTCTAGTTTGGTATTTCTGAGGTGATTTTTTAAAATTTCAAATATCCGAGTTCTGTCATTTCTAAGTTTTCTTAATTCTGATTTATATTGTTCTTGTATTATATTAATTCTCTGTCTTTTGTCTCACTTTTTAAAAAGGCTATGGCTTGGCTCTTTAGGTGTGCCTTTCTGACATGCTTTTGTTGTCTATGAGGTGGTCATTCAGCTCCTTAGACACTTTTTCCCTGTAGTAACCCTGCATGCGATTTGACCTTTATATTTTATGTTGCTCATTTTTATGTGAAATTGGTTTTCCTAAACTTTGAGAAGGTGGCTTGGTTCAGTGTTGTTTTCCTAACATCATAGAGCTTCTGTATCTATTTCAGTATAGTGTTCAGAGACTTGGCTGGTTGCATGCTTAGACTTCTGGGCTCTGTTCCTTTCTATTTTTAACTGGATCATCTCTTTCTTTCATATTGTTCCTATCTTGCTCAGTTTTGATGCCACTCTCAACAATTTCTTCTATGCTGGTAGGGTGCCCTGGTAGCCCATTTTTAGTGTTCACAGGGGCTAGACTGCTCCAGATCATTTAGCCATGGGCTCATGGACTCGCCTGGTAGTGGATTGGTCAATACCCATCTCAGGTTCTGCTGCTGTTCTTAAATTGGCCTACCATACTTTCCAGTGAATACCTATTAGCTATTTTGGGTTCTCCTGTTCTCATGTCTGTCAGATGTCTCATTGTTTCCTGTTTTCTGCTAAGCAGATGACAATATCATGCATGTCTTAAGGTTACTAGTGGTTGTCCTCACCCACTTATATTTTAGTGTTTTGGGGTTTTTTTCCTTACCCTCTTGTATTTGACATGCGTCATTTTATCGGAAAATATGTTATTGGGGTTTTTGTTTTGTCTGGTTGCTTTTTTAAAGGTAGAGTATCCTTAAAATTGTTACTTGAAATTCAGTTTACTTTTGTATAACAAAGCCCTTAAGACAACAGTCTAGGGGGATGCACTCCAGGGCTAGTGTGGTAGTTCCAAGGTCATCAGGGACATAGTTTGCACTTTCTCGTTGGCTCTGTCATTCCCAGGACATCCCCTCACAGTCTAGGATGACCACTGAAACTGGAGTCCTCTCTTGTGTATTTTAGGCAGCAGAGAGGAAGGAGGGCTGAGGAAAATCCTTTCTGGAAATTTCTACTTACATCAGATTAGCCAGAATTTAGTTCTGTAGCTATAGGTAGCTGGTAAGGAATCCTGGAAATAAATTCTTCTAGCTGGCTTCAGGGTCACCCTCAGTAAAACTAGGATTCTTCTCTTGAGAAAGAACAGGAGAGTGAATACAGGGGTAGGTAACTCAGGCAAATGGACCTTTCTTGCTGTGTGCATGAAGAAACATGCAGAAAGTGAAGAAATATGTAGGAAGTTAAAGGACATTTTGAGTATGATTTTAATCTTTAACATTTTTCTTATTAAATTTGTGCTGTTCTGCAAATGAAAACAATTCAGTGCTAGGAGCTGAACTTTTTGCACAAATCTTGGGATGCTGATGGCACCTCAGTGCAGATCTTGAATCTCTTGGTGGGAAGGTACAGGTGGCTCTGCTGTCTGCCTTTTCTAGCAGTAACTTCTAAGTCACTGTATTTGCAGTGTGTTTTTATACCAACTCCTGAGCACATCCATGCTGTGATGATTGGATTTAAAGGATTCTGTGGCTTCTTTGTTTATTTAGATAGGTAAGTGTGCATCTAAGCCATTAAAACCTACATATCCTGGGAAAAGTGCTGGGCAATTTTTCCGCTTTCATACAGTGGCTGTGAGTTCCTCAGGGGAGTTTCGTAAGTTCCCTGATTCATTAGAGTCAAAGAACTTGGCGGAATCTGAGTCTGATGTTACATTGGAAAAATTCGTATTGGGCTTACTTTTGTGTAAAGTGTGAGGAGCTACAGATGGTCTTTGGTTCTTGGGTAATAAGAAAGCAGTCTTCCCTTGCCATTTTCTGTATGTTGGTGATTGCAAATAATACTACTTGTGAATATCGGTGTATCGATATCTCTTTGAGACGTAACTTTCGATGATTTTGTGGATATAGACTCAGAAGTGTTGTTGCTGGATCCTCGAGTCATTCTGTTTTCTATTTCTTAAGGAGCAGCTGTCTCTCCTGTAGTGATGGCACCATTTTGCAGTCCCACCAGTAATGCATGATGAGGCTCCAGTTTCTCTACATCCCCATCAATACTTGTACTTTTCTTGGGCTAGATTCCTTCCTTCCTTCCTTCCTTCCTTCCTTCCTTCCTTCCTTCCTTCCTCCCTCCCTCCCTCCCTCCCTCCCTCCCTCCCTTCCTTCCTATAGCAGCAGTTCTAAGGAGTGTGAGCTGATAGCTCAGTGAGGTTCTAATTTATATTTCTGCCATTATATTTTTGAGTCTCTTCTTTTGCTCTCTTTAAGTGGAGAAATTGTAGGGTATTGTGTTAAAAGGGTATTTGTTTTGGAATATTACAGGTTTTCCGGTGGCCCTAGTGCTGCCAGCTGGGCTGAAAGAAGCCTCCTGTGAGCTTCATGTAGGCATTTGTTCAATTCTTGCACTGAAACCGTTACCTCATTGTAGTTGTGCTGTGTGGCCATGGGTCTTTTGCAAAAATAAAGTACAGTAGGAGCACACAGGCTGAAGTATTGCCTTTTTAGAAAATCTTCAGAAGTATGAGGGAAATATTTTGGCTTTTTAAACAAATGGAAAGGTCTTTTAATTGCGTGCTTAAAAAGTATTTGTTTAAAAATGAAGATTCTGCTTAAGTGGATGAGGTACTAAGCTCTGAATACTGTAACACCCATACTGATTTTCTCCCAACTGAAGCTGTAGTGTGTAACTAATATTTCAATATCATTTTCATGGGGATGGGAGGTGTTCAGGTTCCTCAGTGACCATACAAATCAAGTCTTTGGGTCTGAAACACCCAGAATCTTCAATGGAAAATTTGGCATTTTTTCTTAAGTAGACAGCTTATCTTTAATAAAACAGTATGTCTTGGCTCTAGTTTCTTCATAATTTCTGTTTTGTTGTCTGTTGTGCCCTGTCTTTCCTGCTCATTCCCTTTGCTTGCTCAGAATCTCAATATTTGGAAATGCGTTTCCCTAACCCAAGCTATGCTTGCAAGTAAAACAAAAACCAACTTTAAGCTACACATACTTGCAAGCAAGTTACAGACCATTTATTCCTTCAACCACTTTTTTAAAAAATGCAAAATACACACAGGTAATTGTCTTTTAATTGTCTTTACCATTTTAAAGTGTATGGTTCAGTGGTATTAAGTGCATTCACATTGTTATATAACCATCACCACCATCAATCTCCAGAACTACTCTCATCTTGCAAACCTGAAACTCCATACCCATTAAACAATGACTCCCCATTTCTCCCTCCTGCCAGCCCTTGGCAGTCACCATTCTACTTTGTCTCCAAGAATTTGACTACTCTAGGTTGCTTATAAGAGTGGAATCCTACAAAGAGATGGGAACACTGTTCTTGCCCACTTCCTGTAAATGGGCAGGGCTCTTAAAAAAAAATCTGGTCGGCTGCTGTCTTCTCCCTACATCCTGGCTCTTGAGTGGTGACCCCAGGGCCTGCTGCTCAAAGTGCACTGTCTAGACCTTGTTAGAATGCAGCTCCTCAGGCCCACCCAGGGTCTGCTTTTTCCCCAGGGTCCTGGGTAGGTCGGGGGTGCGGGTGCATTCAAGTCTGAGAAGTGCCTTTGGGGCTGTTTTGTGAGGGAGGCCCTGTGCAGCTGGGCAATACACCTGTAGTGTTGGGGAGGGATTGGCACAAGGGAGGTGTTTTTCTTTAATGTATTTGTAGAGTTGAAAGCAGGACCAGTCCCGGGAATTGAGGGTGACTGGGGAGTGGAGGGCTAACCAAATATGTCTATGGCCATAGACATAGGCTTTAGGGCAGAGTCCTTTTCTCTCTCTCCATGAGATGGAAGAGAAGATGTAGTCCAGAAGTAGAGTAAATCTTCAGAGGAGAAAAGATTGTGATTTGACATCGAGGGAGGAGTTTTAAGGAGGAGAGATAGGGCCACTGGCTTCCATCTGTGTATCTCAGATGTGAAGACAGGAGCTTGGCTGGCCTCTTGCTCTGAAGGGACAGTAGGCTGACTCTTCATTACAGAGATGAGCCACTGAATATGAATTATGGTGAAGGAGGATTTTGGAGGACATGATGCTTGGTTCTTCTCACCTGCCAAGATCATAGGAAGGAGGGGCAGGCAAGTGTCTTTTTAAAAGAGGGGTGAACTAGGACGCTGGACCCCCAGGTTCATGCTGTGCACCCTTTCTTACTAGTGTGTGACCCTGGTTGGGTCCTTGCACCTCTCTGATCCTCAGTTTCCCAGTCTATGAAGTGGGCACAATAACACCCTGTGGTCTCTAGGCTTCTGTAAGGATCGGATGTGGTAAAGGAATATAAAAGTGCTGGAGGGCAGCCCCGGTGGTTCAGTGGTTTGGCACCACCTTCAGCCAAGGGCCTGATCCTGGAGACCTGGGATCGAGTCCCGCATCGGGCTCCCTGCATGGGGCCTGCTTCTCCCTCTGTCTGTGTCTCTGCTTCTCTCTGTCTCTCATGAATAAATAAATACAATCTTTAAAAAAAAAAAATAAAAGTGCTGGAAACTTGTGAGGCACTTTAGTCCTCAGCTTTTATTGTTGAGGCATCTCATGCAGGATATCTCACATGCAGTGTACCGTAGGATGGCCATAATTGGCTACACCAAGCTGAACGCCCATTTTTCCAGCTTACTAATCAATGTGTAGAAACGAGTTAGTCTCACAGGAGAGGATGCTCCAGTAGACATGGCCAGCTTACCTCTCTCCTCCTAGGTCTGATGGCTGGGAGCTGAAGTGCAGGCGGGTGGGAGGGGGGAGCTTTATTAGTTGCATGACTCAGGGATTTGACGGTGTCAGATGAGGGTAGCCTAGTATGACCAGCCTGTCTCACAGGGACTGAAGGCTGTGGGGCAGGATAGGTATCACCTCTGTGACGCTGCCAGAACTGTGAAGAATTTTGTAGTAGTATCCCACACATCCAGGTATATAGACTCAATATTTTATGTTTTGAGACAAAATTCACATACCCTAAAACTTACTCCCCACTTTTGGAAAAAGCATTAATATATTCTCCCTGGTTGTTAAGTATATTCAGAGTTGTACAACCATCGCCACTAGCTAATTCCAGAATGTTTTTATTGCCCGCTGAAAGAAACCTTGTACCCACTAGAGCTCCTCCCTATTCTTCTCCCCAAGTCCTTGGCAGCTGCGAATCTACTTTCTGACTGTATGATTTGCGTGGTCTGGAAATTTCGTATAAATAGAATCCTATGATATGTGACCTTTCGTGTCTGGTTTTGATTTGGCATGTTTTCAAGCTTTGTCTGTGTTGTAGCATGGATCAGCCAGGACTGGATTCCTTTTTATGATTGAATAATATTCTCTTGTATGGAGTTATATTGTATGGATATAGCACACTCTGCTCCTCCATCCCCTAGCTGGTGGACATTTGGGTGGTTTTCATCATTTTGGTTATTAGGAATAATGTTGCTATGAACTCTGATGTTTAAGCCTTTATGTGGATGTTTCTACTTCTCTTGCATATATATTTTAAAAATTCACTTTAATAAATTCTACTGTCTTTTTTAAGGCAGAAATCTTTTAAACATGGTGCTTTTGAAGTTGTGATGATTCATTGATAGCCCTGGGCACAGGAGATGATGACAAGGAACAGGGGCCTTTGGGGTAGGCAGGATAGAAGTACTGAGCCAGCAGGGCTTTGCCTTTTTGTTTTTAAAAGCAGAAAAACCTGATAAAGCTCCAATGTTGAAGAAGACCAGCATGTCTCTTTCTTTCATGACAGCCAAGAGGTCTTAATAAAGATTCCTAAGCTTTGAAGACTATGAAGAACCTGGAGGGCTCCTCTTAGTTAATTTCTAGTGATATATATATATATATATAAATGCCCCTGGAGAGGTGACTTGTCTAAGGTCTCACAACTAGCAACTGGCAAGGCCAGGTTTGGAGTCTACTTTCCTGTGACATTAGATCAGTCCAATTCCCCTGACCTTCACCGCTTCTCCTTTGATGTGACATAGTAGGACTTCTTTGAGTCACTTGCTTCCTTTATGACTGAAAGGGAAAGGGCTTGGTGCCCAGTGGGATTTCACTTCTGGATTGTAAGGCCTCAACAAATATGTTCCAGTTTTCAGACTATCTGAACTAGAACCACAGTGAGTTTCCATCAGCTGCAGAAAACCCAACATTTACTCATAGCATCTTCTGTTTCACATATGCCGAGAGGCGTGTCTGCTCGCCCCAAGCTGTGGCCAACAGTGACGCAAGTTAGAAACTCAAGCTGGCTCGGTGGTAGGAAAGCTCTCCTTGGTTAAACTTTGCTAAGTATGACCACGAAGAGAGAATCTGCAAGGACAGTATTGCTAGGAGGGGGCCGTGGTGGTGCAGGGTGCAGGGACCCTTGGTTCTGCACAGACTGCTCCGTGGAAGACAGGAGCTGGAGGAGGCCTAAGGCCAGCTGGAACCTGGGGGCAAGTGGAAGGTGCTGGGAGAAGTCTCTGGGTTGTCATCCTCTGGTTTCCCAGGGATGGGGTCGGGGGTGGGCAGTGGGCAGCCAGGGTTTTTCTGTCCTCTGCAGCCTTCCCACCTTTCCACAGCCTATCCTTGGGAGTGAGTCTGGCAGATAGAGTAGGGTGTTGCTCTAAGGTGACATGTACCCAAGGGTGTCAGTGGAGAATGAAGAATCCTGGTTAGTTTACACAAAACCATAATTCACTTTGTACCTTTAATAAATATGTCTCTGAGAGTGCCTGCAGGATGAGCAGCACGTCTTCCTTCCATGCCACCTACCAAGATGGAAACCTTAGAAGCCCTCTTGTGTGTCAGGGCTTTTTTTTTTTTTTTTTTACCAATCCTTCACACTCTTAAAGTGGAATTTATCATTTTAGGGTCCTCACTGTTCATCTTTACAACAACAGATATGCTCCAATAAGGAGTTTTCACACTTAGTCATAACAAAAACCGGAGGTTTTATTTTGAAACACACAGAAATGAAATGCCTCAGTGGCTCAGTCAGTTAAGCATCTGACTCTTGATTTCAGCTCAGGTCATGATCCTCAGGGTCGTGAGATCGAGCCCTGCATCATGTTCAGAGGAGAGTCTGCTACTCTCCCTCTCCCTCTGCTCCTCCCTCCCCTTACTCTTTCTCTCTCAAATAAATAAACCTAAAAAAGAACAACAAAACACAAAAAGTTGTAAGAAGATGTCATTGCAATACTTTGAGATTTCGTTAGAAGAATTCATGTTATAAATTATCCCAGAATTTTCTCTGCACCTGCCAAAGACCCTTCAATTTAAGGTAGGAATATTAGTAGATATTCTAATATCAGTATTAGAATATCTGAGCAGTTTCTAAAAAGAACTGGCATCTAGACCCCACTGCAGTCCAGTGTGGGGTGCCACGTTCTGGGGGTGGGGCCTGGGCATTGGTGTCCTTGAAAAGCTTTCCCAGGCAATTCTCAAGGGTGCTAACTCATGCTCTGGTGCCCTCAGGGTAGCTAGAACTCATTGCTAGCTCTGTGCCCCACCTGTGCTAAGCACTCTACTTATGGGATCACATTTCTGCCTCATTAGCAGAGAGGTTTCATTATTCCTTTCATACAGAGGCAGAAACTGAGCTTAGCCGGGTTAAGTAACCTAAGGGCCCCCCTTCCAGGCCCCGCTGCCCCCTGAAAGTTTGGGCAGTGCTGGCTCCCAGCCCAGGCCTCCCTCACCTCTGGGGCTATCCTGCCTCCTGCAGGGACTGTCTGACTCTACAAGGCCTGGGGAGAGCCAGCTGCAGGTGGGGTAGATGCAAGGTGTGGTCTGCTTCAGGTATTGGTGACATTCCCGGGAGGGCCACAGCAGGGCCTGGGGGCTGGCTTGGCATATGGACCTAGCCTCTTGCTGCTCTGTGACCTCACCTCACCTCACCTCACCTCACTTCACCTCTCCAGGGCTCCACTCCCTCATCTGTAAGTCAGAGATCGTGGTGCCCGCCTTACAGGGTTCATGGGAGATTACATGAGCTGGAAGCATGAAGGGCAAGCTCAGCGGCCAATACGTGAAAAATATGAGGCCTGTGTGTTGTGTGTGGTGTGGCCCGATCCCCTACCAGGCTGCAGGTGCCGGAAGGGTAGTTTTGCTGCATTTGGTGTGCTTGTGCATCACCTGGATTCGGTGGGTCTGGGTTGGGACCTGAGATCTTGTGTATCTGCCTCTTCCTGGAGGATGCTAAGGCCTGAGTCTGCTCCTGGGATTCTCATGCACCCACTGCAGTGGCTAGCAAGGTGCTGCAGGCATGACTATGGGATGAGTCGAGGTGCCATGTGTTCACATTATTGTCCCTATTCTCAGATCTGAGGGCTGCCATGCTTGCTTTCCTTCTGGGATGGAAGCTTTTGTCTAGAATGTTCTTCAGCTCTTTGAATTACCAGTAACTAGAAGGATTATAAAATCAATGACATGTTTACACTTTGAAATGAAACCATTGGTTTCAAATACTCTTCATATTTTGACTTTCGTGAAGTCGTTGTTCGTTTCTGTCTTATAAAACATCAACTCCCATCAAGCAGAATGAGAAACGGACATGGGGTTGCAAGTTCTGGGTTTAATTCCTGGCACTGCCAGTTAGTAGCTGTTTCCTTGGACTTCTCCAGCCTTCATCTGTGCATCTAGGAAATGGGTCTGACAGGACCTACAGTACCAGGTTGTTCAGTGGAAACAATCCAGAGGCACGGATACCACCACTTTGTCTAGTTATATTTTAAGGGAAAATTTTAATTTGCAGAAGGAGTTCAAAGATCAAAATATTTTTAAAACTTTGGAGATGTTCCTCTTTTCTTGCCCCCTCTGCTTTCTTAGGTGACAGTGGTAGCGGGAGGTGTTGTCATGCCAGGATCCAAATTGATGGGCATGGAATGCTTGCAGGATGCAATTTACATCTTAAAGCTCCAATTTCTGTGCCTACATTATTTGATGGATCTGTGACATCTTAATGAAGGATTTCTTGAAAATGTAAAATGCAGATAAAAATAGGATAATAGGGGATCCCTGGGTGGCTCAGTGGTTTAGCGCCTGCCTTCAGCCCAGGGCATGATCCTGGGGTCCCGGGATCCAGTCCCACATCAGGCTCCCTGCATGGAGCCTGCTTCTGCCTCTCTCTCTCTCTGTCTCTCTCTCTGTACCTCTCATGAATAGATAAATAAAATCTTAAAAAAAAAGGATAATAAAAAGCCGGAGGAATAAAGCTCAGGACCCATATTTGTAGAACTCAGGACAAACAACTAACACATCTTCATACACTTCCCAAGGACCCAGCTGTGAGGACATTTTTATATGACTGTGAACGTGTGAAAATACAGAACAGATGTGTTTCTTTTCCACATGGAGGAGTAACTCTTGTTTGTGGCTGTAAGGTTCATGTATGATGGGCATTGCATAATAAATATTTTCCCTTTTCTCTCATTGTTGGTTAAATGAAGCAAGATTGTTTCTATTTAAAACATGGTATGTCAAGTTTGTCTGTGGGTTCCAGAAATTGAACCAGCTGCGCAGGGGTCTGCCCAGCATTACCAAGCATGTAGTGGGCTCTTGATGATGGCCTGATGGGAAATTCATTTCTGGAGTGTGTACTTTGATGGATGTCATCTGCCCTAAACTCAAATTGGGGCTTTGTCTGTTTTTTAAGGCAAGATGGCACCTGCAAATGCTTTGAGAAGCAGTGGGAAGTGAGTGCCGGCTTTCACAGGATGCTGCCAGCTGGTGCTGGGTCACATGTCAGCTGCATACAGCAGTTAACAGGCATTGCCACTGCAAATGGACTTGTGGAAATGTGGCCCAACACAGAGATGCAGATTTAGGCTCTCTGAGCTGGACCGCTCACAAACCCATCCGTCTTCCTGGCTTGTTTGATATTCTTGTGTTTTTGAAAGCAAAATCTTAGACCTTTGTAAGAGTTTTCCTTTCCAGCAGTTTCCAAGTGTGCCTGAAAACATAGCCTTGGACACGTAGGGGTGAGAATGGTGTGTTTGTGTTGGAACCCTCTAGCCTAGGGTTAGGAGTGGGAGATGGGAGAGGGATACAGATGGGTCTTACATGTGACATTGAGAGGAGGTGCACTTAGACTAGGAAACTCTTTGGAATATCTGCCCCCTCTTGTCTATCAGTCATTTTCATCTTGGAATGAATGAATATAATCTGATTGTCTTTGACCTGAGATCAGCTGACCACTGGGACTGGGTGTTCTTATTTTTAGAGTGTTATTAGGGAATTTTGAAATTAATGATACTGCATGTTCTGGCTGGCAGCTTGAAAGTCAGAACAGTCTATAAACCACTTTCATGGGCTGGTGAAGAGGAAGGGCAATTGGCAGGAGGCTGCGTATTAATTCCCAGTAGGCCCTCCTGGGAATCTTCATTGGGTGTAATCAGACCACACGTGAGTTTTCATTTGGGCTTGTCACATCACCCATCCACCTATAAACATGTACTAAGCACACATGCTTCTGTACCTGTTGAGGGACAAGGTCATGTATGAGTTCAGTGTTTGACATAGTAGGCCCCTAGGGTCTACCAATAGGAAGTATAATGTATGTGGTCTGCCTCCATCACAGTGGTAAGGGTATGTCTGCCATCGTCTGGCTTCTCTTCCCTATTTGCCTCTCTTCTGTCTCCTCATGTGTATGGAGTTTTTTCAAAAAGCAGATGTAGGGCAGGCCCAGGGGGGCTTTTGTAAGGCCACAAGAACTTCCTGGGTGATCCCAATGTGCAGTCAGATTAAGAATTACTGCTTCACAAATTATACTTTGGTTCCAGTCTGCATGAATTCTTTGGTCCTCCCTAATTTTGCATTTCTCCACTGGTGCTGTCTCTTACCTGTGCTCGTGAACAACAACTAGGGTAGGACTAACCTTGGTGCTTGAGAAGCACATCTGCCCCGGGCTCTCAGTATGGCTTTAGGAGCCTCACACTCATTATTCCAATCTGGTTCAAGTCTAACAGCCTTGCAAAATGGGTATTAGCATCCTTATTTTACAGGTAAGAACAGAGGCTTAAAAAGATTTACAGACCACCAAAGCCATAGATGTAAGTGGTTGAAGAATTTGTAGGGAGGTCTGTCTGATTCCAAAGCCATGTTCTTTCCACATGTTAGGCCGCTTCACTAAACTCTGCTTTGAGTTCGACAGATACCCTACAGGAAATCACACTCAGTGTAGTCTCGGTTTCAGAGTGTGGACTGGATTTGAATCCTGGCTCTGCTGCTCATTGGCTGGGTCTTGAACATCCTGCTAACTTGTGGCCCTCATTATCCCCATCTGTGAAAGGGTAATGATAATATTGGTAGGGTGACATGGTCAGTGGTTGTCAAATATTATTTTAAGCAGCACCATCCTTTGTTAGGAAACATAGGCAAACGATATGGGGAATATTTGAGGCTGAGGAGTATGAGGCCTTGGCTGCTCAGCTTCCTGTGGGGAGAGCCCCTGAAGCCATGAGACCACCTTGCAGAGACCTTGGGCTGTACTTCATGACACCTTCTCCAGGGTAACCTTCTGTCCTGTGCATTTACCAACCTTTAAAATAAGTAGCAGGGAATTTAGTTGGTAGTGGTTACGGTCAGTTGTCAAGGAAAGAGCTGGATGGTGTGCAAAATTGAGGAATATAAATGCGGAATCTTAAAGATGGTCTTGGTTACTAAGAGGAAATACCCACATAAGCCTGGTGAAACTCAGTCCTAGTGGTGGGATGTACAGGGCAGGGCCTGCATTGGCAGCTGGTTCTACATGCCCAGGAAGGGGGTGTTTGAAAAAGTAAGGGTTAACCCCTGTAGGTGGAGGTGCCATGGACAGGCCTGACGAGTGTTACAGGGCAGCTGAGAAGCAGATGTGAGGGCATAGGGAGCATGGGGTGGGTGGGAGCACTGATGGCAACACATGGGAAAGATGCCATCTGGAGATCTCGTGGTAGATGGAGGTAGCCTCACCGGAGAATGAAGCTGAAGATCAACACACTGTGTTCATTGATATCCAGGATGCAGTGTCAGTGGCCACCCGGAGTGAGGGCTGGATAGCCGGGGACTTGTCAGGGGGAAGCCAGGGGTAGAGATACTGGAATCTGGCCAGGGCTGGAGAGTGTCCCTCATGAAGAAGACCAAGGATGTCCTGGGCCCAGGAGCCAAGCCCAGAGTGTGTGGTGGTTCACCTCCTTGAAAAGTGCAGACCTCATGATACCATAGTGAAAGGGACACATTCTTGGGCTGGCTAAGTAAAAAGTGTCTGAGAGATGACTGGGGTAAGTGGTCTGTTGTGGAGAAGCTGACCAGATCCTTGTTATCCTTGGGAGGGGTTCCTGAGATTCTTTGCTTACTTCCCTGCTGGGGAGCTAGGCCTGAGAGCTTTGGTGACTGGGTTGAAGTGATAGAACCAGGTAAAATCAGGGCAAAGACTTGAGCTGGAGCCTTGCCAGTGCTTCTCTCAGAGCTGAGCCTGGCAGCATGCCAAATTCATTCCCTCTCAGGAGGAGACCATCCAGCCACCATCCTCCGTTGATGGTGAGTAACTCCTCCTTGAGCGTGGCTGAGGCATATGCTCATCTCCTTTAGCTCCTGCTTTTTAAGACCTGGAAGAATCAAGCTGCTCATCTGAAACATGTAGGCATGATATCAATAAACAGACAGGAATGGCTGTTTTAAGAAGTCATGGTAACACATGGTTGGCAGTTCCAAGAGTCTATAAAAGCTCTTCATGCATACTGTTGGTTGTCACGTCTGTTCCATGCTGATCCGGCTTCCCTGCTCTCCTTACCTGGTTAGTGCCTTATTGTCTGTCACTATTCAACTCTGTGCTTGCTCCTCCAGCACACCTCCTTCATTTCATCTGCCTGGTCTGGATGCCCACATATGTGTTCTCAGGTGCCCTTATGTATTGTTTTTTTTTTTTTAATATTTTATTTATTTATTAGAGAACAAGAGTGAGCACATGTGCACTGGAGCAGAAAGGGAGAAGCAGACTCCCTGCTGAGCAGGGAGCCTGAGATGGGCTTGAGCTGAAGGCAGATGCTTAACTGACTGAGCCACCCAGGCACCCCTTATGGGTTATTGTTGACTTGCTTTCTCCTTTAGTAGCCTCTGAGCTCCTTGGCTTTATCTTTGTGCTCTCAGCATCAAGCACTATGTATATTTCAGGGCCTGGTATTAAGTAGATGCTTAATAAATGTTTATTGAGTAAATGAGAAGGTCATAATTTGCTATCAGTCTTCAGAATTGATCCCCAGACACAGACTTCTGGCTACTGGAAAAAGCCAAAGCTTTGATATTTGTTCCATAGGTCTGCTGGTTTGGCCTGGTGGGGCTGCTTTGGCAACTGTTGTGGCAGCTTGAGGGAGAAATACTGCTCAGTGCTTGAAAGGTGGTTTCATGGTGGCTTGTCCAACTCTTAACAGAACTAGGGAATCCAATGTCCTCTCTGCCCCAAAGGCCATTAGTGTTGGAGAGAGAGCTGTTAGAGCAGTAATACTGGAAAGAAAGATGATCAGAGGAAAAGGACATTGCCCAGGGTCCTCCCCTCCCCCACTATGTTTCTTGCTTCTGATTTTGCTGTCATGTAGGAATCATTGGCTAATAAAATACCATAATCATAAATATCATAAAGGTTTATTTCCATGTTTTTTCTCTAAGAATTTTATCATTTTAATTCTGACATTTATGTCTTTGATCCACTGAGCTTATATACGGTGTGAGGTAGGAGTCCAGCCTATTCTTTTGCATGTTAATATACAGTTCTAGCACCATTTGTTGGAAAGACTATCTTCAGTTTTGACAAATTAATGTATTTTAAATTTTGCTTTTGTAACTTAAGTGCTTTTGTTAATTTCATTGGGATCTGTTGTAAAGAAAGCTACTAAAAATAATGTAATTCTTCAAAGGGCAATTATGTGATCCTGAAGGAAGAATCAATTAATTTCATAGCTCTGTTTATATTTTAACTAATATTTATAAAAGGATATTTAATCATTGAATTTTAGTTCTTAAAGCACACAAAGGTCTGGCATCTAGACTCCTTATTCCTATTTCTCAGTGCTTGTTTTTCATCTTATTCTCTGTCCTATGTTTACTTGCTTATTGTTAGTGCTCTTTTTTGGTATAATAGAGTGCCCACATTTAAAATGGAGCACAACACAGAGTAAGTACTCCCATGGATTTATCTCTACAACCTGGCCTCAGTAGCACAGGACAATGTTGCAGTTGTTAATTTTCAAAAAGAGAGCAGAACCAAAATTCTGGTTTCTCTTCCCAAAACGAGAGTACCTAACTTATTCCAGAGTTATTTGACACTCTTCTGCTTTAGAACTTAAATGCAGGTCACCATTCAGCCATTGGCAGATTGACCTGCCTGCCAACTTGCTCCCTTTGAGTAGTGCCTGCTCCCAGCGATGGCTGCTCCCTTGGCCTCCCCTCTCGCTCCCACTCAGACGTTCCTAAAATAGATATTGTCCTGATAGGCCATCTGCAGGGTGACAAATGGATCGCTGGAGTTGTAGAGTAGGACTTGAGCCCTTTGTATAAAGTGTGCTCTGTACTTGCCTAATTATAACCAGGACTGCCCCTCACCCCTACCCCATGCAGGCGGCAAGGGGGGATGTTAACAGCGTTGGGGCCATGGCCTTTGGGGGAGGGTAGCAGGGAACAGAAGAGTGTCTCAAACAGTGCCCTTTCTTTAGTACTTTTAGAACAACTATAATAAGGGTGTCTGTACAAATGCAAGGGCCTTCTGTGTGTATGTTCATATATGCATTTAAAGAGCAATGTGAGATAAAGGTATTTACCAAGAAAATAAAACTACTTTAGTTCTCTTTAAAATTAAACTAAAACTTATAGAAATGTGGCCAACTCTAACGGGAAAAGGTAGTGCCATTCTTAAATAAAAAACAAAACCTTACTTAAATGCACATAATTTAAAATCAGGATGATTGACAAGTAAGGGGAAAAATTCGTATTTATTTTTGAGCAGCTGGGAAAGCTATCCACACGTCATGGAAAGTTATCATGACATCTTGCTCATGTGAAAGTAAATGTGAATCTGGAGAAGAGTGCCCAGGTGAACTTATTCCCCTCTAAAGCAAGACTTGAGGTAGAAGCATTTGCTCTTAAAGCAATTTTATAAAAGTCAAAATAGCTTTTGCCATAGTCATTTCAGATTTTTTATTTTAATTAGTAAAAATTACTCACTATGGAATAAAGCTAAGGGTAAAAAATATTGATTAGGTGTGGAAATTGAAAGTGAAAAGAGCATAAAAAGCCAATGTGTGAAAAAGAATGAATGATAGAATTTTCTCACCTCCTGGTGGCATATTGCCATAGCACGCGTGTCCCAGATAGCTCACCAGTAAAGTTGTCCCTAAAGCCTGGCCAGGGCTTCTGCCCACTAAGGCCATATAGTGAACCTTGGTTGCATGAAAGACTCCGTAGAACAGCCAGTGATGGGCAAGCCCAGAACCAGAAACCTACACCTCTCTCAGAAACTCAAGTTGTATAATTGAAACACCCTAGTTTTTAGCAATACCAGAAACTTGTCAAAAAGGTTGGCTCTTCACATTTTCCATCCTAAGTCCAAGTTAGTCCATCCTTAGCCCTAAGTTATTATCTGGTCATGTTTGGAAAAAGAGACCTTAAGATAGGTGGCCATGGATGTCCTACTTGCCCGGAGGTAAAGATGCTTATTTCCCAGAAGAGGGGCCCAGTGTTGGCAGGGTGCATGCAGAGAGAGCCCTATGAGCCTGTGGCTCCCTTCCAGAGGTTTCTTTAATGTTTCTATTGATTTAAAAAAAAGTCAAAAGTGTGACATGTCCTAGCTGTGATCCCCAGAACATGGCACCAGGTTGTTCTGTGGGCTGTGCTCTGAGGTCAGGCCTGCTGACAAAAGCAGTGAGCCCTTCCTGCTTGGCAACCTGGGATGACAAGGGATGCTTTCCCCACGGATGAGGAGCTGCTTTTAGAGTTACGTAGACTGTCTCACATTAGCTTTCCATTTATCAATCATAGCACCTCTATCCAATATATAATTTAAATTTTATTGTGCTAATATACATACAACAAAGTTTGTTATTTTAGGCATTTTAAACATACAATTCAGTAGCATTACATTCACAGTTTTGTACAACCATCATCCCTATTTCCAGATTTTCATTTTCCCAAATAAACTCTGTAACCAAAAGCAAAAACTCCCCCTTCTCCCCTCTCTCAACCCTATAACCTTGAATCTACTTTCTGTCTGTATGAATTTGCCTATATAATCTTAAAAACCAATTTAAAATACTATTTTAAATTGAAGTTGGAGGGGTGCCTGGGTAGCTCAGTGGTTGAGCATCTGCCTTTAGCTCAGGTCATGATCCTGGGGTCCTGGGATTGAGTCTCACATCAGGTTCACTGCAGGGAGCCTGATTCTCCCTCTGCCTATGTCTCTGCCCCTCTCTGTGTGTCTCTCCTGAGTAAATAAATAAAATCTTTAAAAAATTGATCTTAGAAGCAAAGTTTATATAATTTCAAAACTTAAAAGATTCCCTCAGGTTTTACAGTTTTTCAGTGGAGCACATTTAAGTCTACAGATCTATCACCTTTTCCACACTTGGACAATTGCTGGGAGAGACAAACAAGGTGCACTGAAGGGGACAAATCTTTTTTTTTTAATAAATTAATTTTTTATTGTTGTTCAATTTACCAACATGCAGAATAACACCCGGTGCTCATCCCGTCAAGTGCCCCCCTCAGTGCCTGTCACCCATTCACCCCCACCCCCGCCCTCCTCCCCTTCCACCACCCCTAGTTCGTTTCCCAGAGTTAGGAGTCTTTATGTTCTGTCTCCCTTTCTGATATTTCCCACACATTTCTTTTCCCTTCTCTTATATTCCCTTTCACTATTATTTATATTCCCCAAATGAATGAGAACATACACTGTTTGTCCTTTTCCGATTGACTTACTTCACTCAGCATAATACTGAAGCAGACAAATCTTGAGGAAGTATCATGTACCAAGTACAGGAGGAGCTGCATGGAGGTTGATCTGAGGAGATCCACATGGCAGCCTCATGAATGAGTCATTCCTGCTTTAAGACAATGAAACTCGATTTTCATTGTGAAATTCATTGACATATAAGTCCTCTCAATAGAGGAGTTAGAAAACCAAATCCTTCTGACCTCAACATGTCCATCTCTATTACTCTGTCTTCTGAGTGCATAAAAAGGACATTTTGTAAGGAGGGGACCATACATTTTGCTCCATTATTAAATTTGGTAGAGTGAATTCCAGAGTACAAGGTGGCAGCAGTACCAAGGAGGGCCAGAGGGATACCAGGACAATGCAAAGGGAGCCCCTGCCTTACCCGAAGCCACTCGGTCACATGTCTACCCATGTCAGCTCATCCCCAGTCCCTTACTGATGCCGGGCCCTCGGGAGGTGAGCCAGTGGCCCCAGCTGACTGCCAGGGGTGATGACAACCATGAGGATAGTAGTAGCTGCCCTTTCATGTTTACCAAGCACATTCTATGGATTGGACCTGGGTAGGGGGTTTTCATGAACATTCTCTAAAACTCTCACAACCCGTAAGAGGGATGGCAGTGGATTGAGCATGGGGAAATAGAAGCTCCCAGAGGTCAGTTGAGGCTGTCAGGAGAGCACTTGGCTGGTGGTGGCAGCATGGGGCCCAGCAGGGCCTCACTGGGGAGTTGGCAACCTTCTAGCCCCTGCTGCATCCTGCCTGCACCCCCCCCCAGCCCCCGCTTTGTAACAGATAGGGCAAGGTGGCTCCTCCTAGGCCACTCCTCTGTGAGAGACAGACACCTGAGTAGCCAAGAGACCTGGCCAGCAGCAAGGGGCTGTTGGGGGCCTGGGGAGCAGAGACTGTAGGGGAGAGGTGTTGAACATCTCCATTTCTGGACTCCTTGGCTGGAAGATCCTCAGTGTTTGAGGGAGGTGTTGGGCCTCTGCTGAGTGCCCTTTTCTCATTGTGAACAGCACAGGCTGAGGTAGGAGCAGGGTTTAAGTCTAGGGCAATCAGAGAAAGTCATCTGCCAGAATTTTAGGCGTTGGTGCTAATTTGCACACTGGAAAGTTTCTCATTGTTTGGTCTTACCCTGCATATATTTCTATCAGCTTTGATTTTATTTCTTAGTCACAAAATATCTTCAAAGTCAAATTAGGGCCATGAGGCTTCTCTGATAGATGGTCACAACAGCAAGAAATAAGGGTGTAGGATGAGTGTTGATTGGTCTGTCAGTGAGAGAAAGGGGAAGAGAAAGAAGAAATTTGACTTTGTAAAAATGACTTCGTATACAAGGATTTATTCATACACCGTTAAAATTTAAATTGTATGCTTCAGTTTGTCACTGAAGACAAACAGTATCTTTTTAGCTTCATTTCATTTGAACCGTTTTATTAAGGCAATAAATATTTAATTAGTTAATGTTTTAAAGTTTACCAGGCTGCAGTAAATCTATATTTAGCATAAGCCCCAGTAACATTGTTAGTCATTTCCAATAGGATTAAAATTATCAGCATGTTTCTCAAATCCTAAAAGAAATATCAAACTCTGGAGGTATTTACAGTTGTTTATTCTCAATTTCAGACAGACCTTTTTGTTCTACCAACAAGTGATTCTTTTTCCAAGACCACATAAGGATGATGTTGCTCCTTCCCATGCCACAGCATCCCTGAAAGGGAAAGGAATCTGATCTCCTTGATTAAGGTTGATTATCTCTTTGCCTGGTTGATTATCTCTTTGCCTACCATATTGCTTAGCTTGGGAATCAACTGGAAATAAATCTGCTTTTCAAACACATCTCAAATATGTTTGTCTAAGTGTCTAAGTATCCTGAACATGGGTGTCATTTCTTAACTATCTGCAATGACACAGAAATATGAGAAGGCAGGTTGGATATCACTTAGAAGTGTGAGGAATCCTCAGCCCCATCCAGGGCCACCCCCTTCACATGAGGGGAGCTGTGGGCTGTGCTTCAGACCCAGGTGATGGAGTAAGCGGTAGTCTCCTGAGTATACCCTCCTTCCACAGCTATCGGGTTAATAGCACTTACTTTGGTTGATCTCTAATTTCTACTTTTTGAAAATCTATAATTTTGATTTCTACAAATCAAAAAATTGTTCTCCTGAGTTCCCTGTTAACATTCTAGTTGCTACCACTTTAGCCTGCGGTCTTGACCCCTCTGGGATTTTGGTGGCACTCTTCACTGGGTTCTCTCTCCTCTGGTGAGATTCCCTGCTGCCAACCTGACATTCATTTTGGAGGTAGGTGATCTACCTGAAATGCAGATCTGTGCAGGACATTCTGCTGCTTTCAAGGCCCACCCCCACCCTTGCCATCCAGACACATCTGTGCCCTTAATCCTGTGCCCTCCTGTACCCTTCTCTCTGCCTGCAGTGGCATCCCCACCTGTTATTTTCTTAGCTGTCCAGCTTTCCTTTGTCCAAAAGTTCAAAACCAAGGAGGCCTACTTCCTTAATTCTATTTAAATTTCTTCCCCCTTGGTGAGAGATACTGAAGGACCCAGAATATACGTCTGTATGCACATGCTTTTATTTCATGAGATTATATCCTTTAGAAACTTCTTTAACCACATGCTTTGTCTCTTATTGCTGCTGTATAGATTTCAGCTGGCAGAGGATTAAGAGAGGGAGAAGACAAGTAGGGAGCTTTCAATGGCATTCCCTCCCCAGATATTTGGAAGACAATTAAGCTACTCAGCAAACAAACTGCCTTAGAGAAGATTAAAATGTTGGCCTTAATTTCTTTTACCAACTTTTAATTTCCTTGAAATGTATCAAATCAAGTACTATTTATTGTCTTGGAAAATTTTTCAGTTTAGAGTTTTTTTTTTTTTTCAGTGTTACTATGAATTCAAGAAATTTAGGATGAAATGTCACTTTTAATAAAAAAGGAAAAGCATTAAACCTATTAATGCATATAACTAAGCATATTATAAGAGACAATCTTATTCTTTGATTTTTCCCATAAAAAAGTCGTCAGTTTGCATCTCGGTGATACACTGACATTTGCTCCTGTAGTAGGTAGGTGGTGGTTTGGAATTTGGCTGCACTGCACCTCATTCCATTTAGATGAACATCCCCATTTCTGATTTCAGAGCGGTGGGGTTAGCTCCGAGTATAGATGCTCACTACAGCTTCACATTTTAATGTATTCTGAAAAGGAATTTCACAGAGCTTAGCATCTAGAATGTGTCTCATTTCAAGTGAAAGACTTTTGGGGTAGAAAGATGGAATAAAATGCTTTATCCTCTATTGCAGCTTTTTTTTTTTTTTTTTTTTTTAAGACACACATGTTGCTTTTGTGAAACCAGTTTGAAGATTCTCCATGTTAGTTTGAATGCTTTGTATTCCAGAACTTGGCTGAGATTTGGGAGTACCATGTTGAAACTGAGGTAACGAGAGTTGAGGTTTATGATGAAGAGGTGTGCATGAAAGGCATGCAAAACTCAGATCCTTTTGTCAGAACCTACATTCTCTTGCCAGATGGGAATTTCACTCTTATAAATAGGATGCAAACAGTGGGCTAGATGGGAATGCTCCATGTTAGTGGGAGAGAAAGGGGAAAAAATATAGGGCTCTCAGGAGAACTTTGGATAAAATTAAGGCTTGCTCGTTCTACAGTCAGTCTGGCCATAAACATATTAAATTCTTACCAGTATCAAATTCAAGGAAAATGTTGTGAAATAACACTGGATGCAGTAAAAGGAATTTTAAAATAATTATAATTTGCCGTCTTCTCTTCAGTCAAGAGTACTTTGGAATCCGATGCCCCAGCAGCAAAGTCAGAGGAACTATTACCCTTTCTGTAAGCATTTGGCCTTGCTCTGTTGTTGACTGTCTCCCCTTCAGTTCACGGGGAGGCCTCCTGGGCAGCTGGTGGCCGGGGCAGCTGTGGTGACCTAACTCCAGTGTGCCCCTCCCATCAATGGAGCTCCCAATTTAGCTGTTGGGTTTGTGCATAAAATGCCACAGCACAGCAATCTGAGCTCTTGCCTTCTGTTTAAATAAAAAGGCAGATGCTTCACACATGTTTTCATGAATTGACATAAACCATGGAAGGAAAGAATGCCGATACTCAGGAGTTACCCTGTAGCAGCTTGTTACTTGTAATTTTTAGGTTTACTGTAAGAGCAAATGCTGACAGCCAACATGCATCTGTCCTGACCCTGGATTAGGAGTAACCCAGGCTCTTTTAAGTGCCTGAGTAATGGGTGGATGGGGCATCTATAAATAGTGAGCTTGTGTGTCTGATGGATCTCTAAGATGGGAAGACTTCCTCGGGCCAGCATGGGCCCATGTAGCTGAGGAGTACACTCTGTTTTTGCCTTTCTTTCCATATCAAGAAGAACAGATGCTTGAGTCACAAAATGAGCCCACTGAGGAGTGTTAGCTCTGGAGCTTAGGCTACGGGGAGCCCTAAAAATAGGTCTGAGAAAGGGTTTGCCCCTTTGCTTGAAGATACTGGCCCAAGAGGCATCAGATGACTCTCAATGGACTATCCTGTTAAGTAACACTTGATTAACTCTTGTGTTTCTTTCTGGGCTCACTACTTTATGAAGCTGATCTTCTCTTTGAATGTAGGGGCTAGGAGGTGGGCCCCGGATATTCCTTACAGTTGTTGTGGATTTACACTGATCCATCCATCACCATGCCAGGCACATGTCAGTGTTGAAATTAATTGATGGTGAGCATACTTGTAAGCACATGAGCCACCACTAGAGGGGTAGCCTATGACCAGCACATATAGTCAGGTATCATGTGGACTGAGATGTACAGTCTGCAAGTCACAAGTCTATCATGGACATTTAGGGAATGGGTTGTTTGTCATGTACCCATCTAGAATTGTGTGTTCTGCTTGTCACCTAGTGCAGTGTTGTCTGCTCCAGTGAGGATGAACACACGTAAGTGCCAGTCTGCTCACCTGTGTTGGAGCACCTGTGCCTTGTATGCTGCCTCGGGATGGTGGCCCCATGGCATCCAAGCATGGCGCTGGGAGTAGGTCTCTTAAATAAGCTCATACTTTTACATGTGGCTGGTTCTTGTTGGGGCAGGACATCTGGCTTCATAACAACCCTACAGATAACCACAGTTAGAAATTTAGTGTTAAATATGTCTCATCCTTACACTTCAGGGTGTTTTTTTTTTCTTTTCTTTTCTTTTTTTTTAAGTAGTGTTTGCATAAAGTCAGAACTAGCTTCTGGGAACGGGTCCGGCAGGAGCCCTAGTATTTGGCTAGCGTCCTTTAGCTTATCTGTGACTAGCTTAGATGCTTGATAAATTCTTTTCCCATTCCAGCAGCTTTATGACCATTGGGGTCTGACTGTCTGGTGGCAATTGAGGATAACAAGTAGGAAGTCACACAGTCTGGGTAGTGTAAATAGTAAGCGGAGACATGTCTTGCTCGTCTTTCATTTCAGCTGATGACTCTACAGTAGTGCTGGGGTTTTGATGTTTATCATGGTTTCTTTCACTCCCACCCATTCCTTACCCAAAAGACAAATGGTGAGGTTAAATATGGCTATGACTCAACCAGTGCTTGGCGGAAGCCTAGTCATGGCCATTGGGAAAGATGGTGCCACAGTCACACATCTTTTTAGAATTGGCATTCAACTCATCTTAGTTTTCACCAAGGTTTTCATAACTCGTGATTAGAATTTATTCTTGCCACTAGCTAATAAAGTATTCTGGGGCACGTTTCAAAAACTAAAGCATTTTTAAAAATAAAAATATGGATGAAATTGATTGGCCATGGGACATTCATGTGTGAGGAAATACATACAAGTAAAGTAAGTCTAGCTTTTAGGCTTAGATAAAAAATGTTTTTGAATTTTCACATACTGATTGAAGCAGAAACCAATGGGGAAATTGGATAGCTTCTTTTGTAAGACTTCTCATTCCTATAAAGTTAGTTGGTCCTGAAGACTTGAGTTGAACCAGGAGTTTGTGGAGCTGAGGTTTCAAAGATCTCAATCACTGCAACCTAAAGCAAGACTTGAGATTGTATATAATTTTTTTGTATGAGTTAAATTCTAGGAGGAAGAATATAGTAAAGTAGTGACTGGATTAATTTTTTTCTTAAGTATTTCAGAGCAAGAAGTGTAATATGTACTGTTGAAAACCTATTAATGTGGCTCTAAGTCCAGTGGACTATTTCTGGCAGATCTTCTGGAATAATTCTCCAGAATTAGCATTTAACAAGAACACAATAGTGACATGCAACCTTGTCATCCAGCCAGGGCTGCCATGGATGTTGGTGGTAGTTTTGGGTCACATGCCAGTTCTAGAGGACAGCATGGCCATGCTGGTTCCTTGGTGGCAGCACCTTTGTGCATAGGCAGTTGGTAATGCAAAGAAGAGGGTATGCTACCTGAAGGCTTACAGAGGAATCAACATCGGAACGGGCGGTGCCAGAATAAAGACAGAGAGGAGGAGAGCGGGGTCTGTTGGATCCCAGGATGCCCAACCTAGATTCACATAGAACTGTCACTTTTGGAGTGGGGATGATATTTCAACAAGCTGTACAACCTTTATTCTAATTTTAAAAGTTGTTTAATTAAACTCTATTTTTTTTTTTTAAATGGTGGCACATTCACATGGCTACAACTTTTAACAGTGTAGAATGATGTGTAGTAAAATACCCTACCATCCCTGGGTGGCGCAGCGGTTTGGCGCCTGCCTTTGGCCCAGGGCGCGATCCTGGAGACCCGGGATCGAATCCCACATCGGGCTCCCGGTGCATGGAGCCTGCTTCTCCCTCTGCCTGTGTCTCTGCCTCTCTCTCTCTCTCTCCTCTGTGACTATCATGAATAAATAAATAAAATCTTAAAAAAAAAAAAATACCCTACCTTCTCTCTGGCTATGTTCTCTACTCCCATTCCCAAAACTCACCAGTTTGCCATTACACATAATTAGTGTTCTTAATTCCCTGTGTTTTTATGCATGGAGAAAAAAATATAATTTACCTCCTCCTTAGAATAAAAAAACCCCTAATCTATCATACATACTCTTTTTCACTTAATATTTCTTGAGGCCTTTTCTGTATTAGTAAATAGAGTGCTTCCTATTTTAACAGTTGCATAATATTGGCATTACATGTATGTAGAAACTTCTGTACAGTCCATCTTCTATTGAAGAATAATTGGTTTGTTGTCTCTTCTTGGCCTTAGTAAACAATGCTACAATGAATAACTTCATATGTATGCCATTTTATCAGCAGGGTCAATTCCAGAGTCCTATGGTCTGTGCACTTAGAATTTGGATAAATATTGCCAAATTGCTTTTCACAGGACTTGTTCTAATTTCCCTTCCCACCAGCAATTTGAGATTGATCAATTTGAATGGGTTGGCATATTTCTTAGTGTGTCAAATAGTCATGGAAAAAACACATTCTATGTGTAGGTGTGAAAGCACAATCAAAAATGGTATTGTAGTCTTTCCCAACAGTGTAAGAGACCCTCAGAGTCCTGATGTCATGTAAGAGAAGTTCACCCTGGACAGTGGTGCTTGTTGTACCCTGGCCAGGGACACCCTCCCGGGGAAAGCTTGACTGGGCCTGTGATCCAGGTCAACCTCTTGGCTGCCCAGAGGGACATCATTCTCTAATTCCTCAGCAGCAGCTGTGGCTGAAAAGGCCTTTTGAGAAACAAAAAAGATCCAATTCAGATTAGAAAACACAAAGTAGGGTCTCTGAGTAAGGTCTTAATCAAATTTGATTTAATTAAACACTGACAGAAGTTGTCTTCATCAGATGTGTGAGAAGGGTGTATCAGAGAGATGAGCAATCTGGTTAAAATTTCAGTATTTTGACAGCACAAAAGATTTAATGTTTGCGTCATTACAGCACGAAGATAGGAAACCACCAAGCAGTGGGTGGTAGGATGGGAAACGCAGCTCAGGGAGCCTTCTTGGGTGTCCCACTGACCTGGCTTCCCTGCCATTCCTTGCTCAGGGCCTGCCTCCTGGGGAGTAACCACGCACTTGCCTCCCCGGCCCCTCTGCCTGCTTCTCTGCCTCCTGAAGCTTCCTATCCAAATTGTCATTCTGCTGTAAACTTTCAAATGTAAGAATTGAAAACTTTCTGGTAATTAGAGCAATACATGTTTATGATAGAAAATTTGCAGTACTTGATTGAAAGCTGTGATTACAATTTTGGAGGCTTGTTAGAGGTTAGTTTGGGTTAGAATAAGGAATGAGCAGATGTGGAAAAGGAAGTTGAAAATGGACTGTACTGAGTTGTAGTGAAGTTCTCAAAGTATGTGGAACAGCTGAAAGATCTCAACAGTGTCTTGACCACAGGGGAAGTGCGAAGAGAAGATAATCTACCAGTTTTTGCCTGGGTGAATCTGCGAATTCCTGAACCCACACCAATATGTTGGTGGACATTCAGATGATTTGGGTTTGCTCATCACACTGGGCTGACTTGGAAAGATTTTGCTGTCATTTTTTATGTGTGAAATCCCATTGCCTTATAATAGTGATGAATAGTAAAAAGTACTTGAGGCCCCATAGAAGGGCTGTGAGCAGTGGGCACAGTGTTGGGAGACCCTGTGACCACAGCATGCATTTGGGAAGGTTGGAAGAAGGAGCAGAAGGATGGCATGAATAAATGCAGTGCACCCATGGGTTTTTATTAATCATAAGTATAGAGTGAAAATGGTAGTAGAGAATAATACATTAAAGAATTCAATGATATCCTAGTTCTCAGTTGTCTTTATTGTCCTGCTGTAGTTTTTCATAGCAATTATAATATACACCCAGTTCTGTTAAAAACAAGTGGTAAAATAATACCACTTGTTTTTAAAGCACCTATGTGTTTCAACATGCCTGATACAGTACTGAACCATTTGAGCATAATGCAGATTTCATATTTGCTTATGTGTGATTTCCTTTGCAAAAGCACCAGATGAATGTAGAAAACTGCACCCAGCTCAGCCAAGCCACAGAGGAATACACGACATACACATGCGCACCCTTTAAACATCTACTGGCCGCCTCAGTTAACCTCTTGTTTCATGAGGCACATTCTGTCCCCATGTGTTACAACTTTGTCTGATTTCAGATAACCCTACCATGCCACAATTGTTCACAAGCTGCAGTCCCCATGTCCACTTCCTCAAGCACACTTGAGCTTCTTTTTGTTTGTAGTGAAGTGCCATGTTTATTGTAGTGTTTGTGTATTTCTTAATCAGTGTGTTTAAAATTGTGTTCATTTTTATTAGGTTCTTGCCCTTTCCCCCTCATATGGCCTTTGGTGTTTATTGTGTGATTTTTTTTTTTTTTTTGCATAGCACGATGACTTTTTAGGAATGCATGTGTGGTGGTCTAACAGGAATTGAGTGTGATTGCTTTAGGTTTATTGCTCATTGTCTTGTCTCTGCCTCCTCTCCCAATAATGTCATTTCAAAGGGGCAGGGCCTTTTGATCATTGGCTCACTGTTGCGTTCCCAGGCCCTGGAACAGTATCTGGCACAAGCAGGGGCTCAACAATTACTTGTTGAATGAATGAGTTATCAGATCTTTTACTGGAAATAGCATTCTAGCCACATTCTGTTGCAAATTAATGGTCCTATGAAAATTATTACAGTTAAGGGATATAGCATAGTGGATGAGTTTGGCAGACAGGTCTCACTCTTTGGCTGACATAGCAGACAGAGGGCAAAAATGGAAGTGTGGGATATATGTCAAACAGCTTTTTAGAATTTGAATTGGAGAAGAAATGTTCTAACAACATATTAAAAGTCAATTAAGAACAATCAGAATAGTAGTAAAAGTGGCCAGACCCGTGAAAGAGGTTATGTTCACTTAGTAAAAAGAGTGGAAAAGAGAAGGAATCTTAATGGTGGTGTTTGACTCCAAAAGAATTCAACAAATGAAAAAGCAATTTTAAGAAAGATATTTTGGATTAGTTGTTAGGAAGGACCCAAGTTTTTTTTTTTTTTTTAAACTACAATTCTTAAGTTAATGAATCATTGCCTCAGCACCTAGCATATGTATTAACATGTGTAAAACATGTCTGTAGTTAGTGCTCTGTAAAGGACAGACCGGGTGTGCATGTAAAACTGATGGCTGGAATTGTAGACACACACATATGTGCACACATGTAACACAGGTGCACATATGTAACTTTGCTGCAACTCTAGGACGTGCTCTATGTGCTGATTTCAGTTTATCCTCACAACAACCCTACATGGCAGCTGCTGTTACTTTGTCCTTTTTCAGATGAGGATCCTGAGGCCCAGAGAGGCCAAGTAATTTAGTGAGGATGATGTAGCTGGTGAGTGGTAGAGCTGTGATTGGGGGATTTTTGAACTTTGGGTTTAGAGCCCATGTTTCCATGCACTGGTATTGTGTAGATTCTGGTGATTCCAGTTAAGGTTTGTCTCCTCCCTTCCCTCAGAGGACATGGAGATGTAAATAACAAATAACAGTAGGGGGACACCTGCGTAGCCCAACGGTCGAGTATCTGCCCTTGGCTCAGGGCGTGATCCTTGGATCCTGGGATCGAGTCCCACATCTGGGCTCCTTTCAGGGAGTCTGCTTCTCCCTCTGCCTATGTCTCTGCCTCTCTCTATCTCTCATGAATGAATAAATAGGATCTTAAAAAAAAAAAAAGAAAAAGAAATAATAGTGGGGTTGTTACCCATATGAGCAGAGCACAAAAACGGTGGAGTTGGGGAGCAGGGGGCCTACCCACTTTGTCATGGGCCCTCTTTCCAATGACTAGGTGCTTTGGAAGGCGGCCTCCATCAGAAGGAACCAAAAACTCCCCCCGCCCCAAAAGAAAGCATAGGCATGTACATAAAGAAAGGAAATAATATTTATTCGATTGCTATTTCATTCTAAGACTAGTCACTTTTTATACACTAATAACTGATAATTTAGGATCTTGACCTAGGGTTAAGTGCTTTTAGTTCTCTTTCACTTAATCTTGACAGTATTTCAGAGGTTCATTCTGTTATCTTCATCTTCCATAAAACTCAAAGAATGTGTTCAAAGTCACTTTGGCTTTGTTCAGTTCTCATGCACCAACTAGTGAGATAGGAATTATTTGAGAAATGAAGACACACAGTGAGAAAGTAGCACTGTTTTAATTTAAACTCAGGTCTGTCTTGATAGCTTTTCTTTTTCCATCGTAAATAAGGCATGTATTGAATTGAGGTGTGTCTCTATAAAAAATAGGGGAGGAGATTTGAACAGAAGTGATGACATTTCTACAAAGCTTATTACAAATAAGTGTGAGTGCACCATGCACCTGAGTGCATGGGTGACTCAGTGGTTGAGTGTCTGTCTTTGGCTCAGGTCGTGGTCCTGGGGTAGAGGTCCTCCCTCTGCCTATGTCTCTGCCTCTCTCTCTGTATCTCTCATAAATAAATAAATAAATAAAAATAAGTAAATGTGTACCTAGAATAATGGAGATCTCCTATTGAAATACACCAAGCTTCTCTAATGAAACTTGGCTGATAGCCCCTAACCCTTTGATTCAGTGCTCATGGTCATTGTTAAAAAGTCTTAAGACAAACCTGGATTATTTGTTCATTTATTGTGTACCTGGTGCCTGTTCCCTGTTAGAATGTAAGCTTCATAGGCATGTTTGTTGAGTAACAATGAGGAAGGTTGTGAATGAGGATTAAAGAATGCATGTAAACTCTTACAGTTGAACATGGGCGTCGCTTAACTAAATATAAGACTGAGTTCACTTTTAGCCTACCTAAGTATCTAGTAGTTGGGAGCTTTGGCATTGACCATCGTCAGGTGTGAATTTTGAAAGTTTTGAATAAAGTTAATAAGATTCTGGAAAAAAGTTTCAGCTAGAGTCATTTGAGAGGAGAATTTAAGAGGCCCACATTGCTTAGATTTCAGATAGGGATATACTATGCTGGTACATGAAGCTTTGGCCTAGTAAGTGGCACCTTGTGAGGGATTTTGAGGTCTAATTAGAAATTGAAGATGGTTAGACTTCCTCATGGCATGGGCATCTGGGAAAAACAAACTAGGATGGCAGGCAGTAACTGGAATGTCACTTAGGTGGTTTGCCTATGCTATGAATGGTGATGCTGGAAGGCACGGGACTTCTTTGGGCTGTGATGTGTATCTGCTGTATATATGGGAGGGGGATGGGAGTGACACCTAGCATAGTATTAATCATTATCAATCTTAAAAGATTAGCACACCTCAGTGGGAAAGGGAGCTGAAGAAATAAGTAGACTTAGAACTTGATATTCAGAGCCCCAGCCAAACAGGTGTAAAGAACACCCGGTTTTCTGTGGCTGGCCCCAGTCGGATATAGGCCTCCATTCTCGTAGATGACCAATGTGTTGCAGAGGGGCCTCTCTATTACCTTTGTACTTTGAAGCAATTTTCAGATCTATTAGAGATGAAGTTCATTCCTTTGCTATTGAGATAAAGAAATGGCTTTCAAAAATGTATTGGGGCATCTGAGTGGCTCAGTTGGTTAAGTGTGGTTAACCTGTGCCTTTGGCTCCGGTCATTATCTCAGTGTATTGGGCCTGAGCCCTGTGTCGGGCTCTCTGCTCAGTGGGAGTCTGCTTCTCCTTCTGCCCCTCCCCCTGCTCATTCTCACTATTTCTCCCTTTCTCAAATCAATAAATAAAATCTTTTAAAAAGTCTATTTTTATAATGAAGGATAGAGCAGAAAGTAATGATACAGAGATAAAAAAAATAAGACAGATCAACAAAAGTAGATGGTTCTTTGAAATAATTAATAAGATTGATAAACTCTTAGCCAGACTTATCAAAAAGAAAAGAGAAAGGACCCAAATAAATAAAATCATGAATGAAAGAGGAGAGATCACAACCAATACCAAAGAAATGCAATTATAAGAGAATATTAAGAAGGATTATATGCCAACAAATTAGGCAATCTGGAAGAAATGGATAAATTCCTAGAAAACTATAAACTATCAAAACTGAAACAGGAAGAAATAAAAGACCTAAACAGACCCATAATCAGCAAAGAAATTGAATCAAAAGTCAAAAGTCTCCCAACAAACAAGTCCAGTGCCAGGTGGCTTCCCAGGGGAATTTTACCAAATATTTAAAGAATAATTAATACCCATTCTTCTGAAACTTCCAAAAAAATAGAAATGGAATAAAACTTCCAAACTCATTCTATGAGACCAGCATTATCTTGGTCCCCAAACCAGACAAAGACCCCACTAAAGAGTCACAGACCAATATCCCTGATGAACATGGATGCAAAAATTCTATGATACTAGCTAAATAGGATCCAACAGTACATTAAAAAGATTATTCGCCACAACCACAAACTAAGTGGGATTTATTCCTGGGCTGCAGGGGTGGTTCAACATCTGCATCTGCATCTGGTTCAACATCAATGTGATACACCACATGAATAAAATAAAGGACAAGAACCATATGATCCTCTCAATATATACAGAAAAAGCATTTGACAAAATATAGCATCCTTTTTTGATAAAAAACCCTCTGCCATGTAGGGATAGAGGGAACATACCTCACTATCATAAAAGCCACATCAAAAGACCTACAGCAAACATTATCCTCAACAGGGTGAAAAACTGAGAGCTTTTCTCCTAAGGTTAGGAACACAGCAGGGATGTCCACCCTCATCACTCTTGTTCAACTTAGTACTAGAAGTCCTAGCCTCAACAATCAGACAACAAAAAGGAATAAAAAGCATCCAAATCAGCAAAGAAGAAGTTTAGCTTTTACTTTTTGAAGATGACATGATACTCTATGTAGAAAACCTGAAAGACTCCACCAAACAATTGCTAGAACTGATACAGGAATTCAGCAAAGTTGCAGGATATAAAACCAATGCACAGAAATCAGCTGCATTTCTCTACACTGAAAATGAAACAGAAGAAAGAGAAATCAAGGTATCGATCCCATTCACATTTGGACCAAAACCAAAAATAGCTAAGAATAAACCTAACCAAAGAGATAAAGGATCTATACATAGAAAACCATAGAATGCTTATGAAAGAAATTGAGGAAGACACAAAGAAATAGAAAAACATTCCATGCTCATGGATTAGAAGAACAAATGTTGTATGTCTGTGCTACCCAAAGCAATCTACACATTCAATGCACTCCCTACCAAAATACCACAGAGTTTTTCATAAAGCTGGAATAAACAATCCTAAAATTTGTATGGAACCAGAAAAGATCCTGAATAACCAAAGGATTGTTGAAGAAGAAAACCAAAGCTGGAAGCTTCACAATTCCAGACTTTAAACTGTATTATCAAACTATAATCATGAAGACAGAATGGTACTGGCACAAAAGCAGACACATAGATTAATGGAACAGAATAGAGAACCCAGAAATGGACTCTCAATTCTATGGTCAACTAATCTTTGACAAAGTGGGAAAGACTATTCAATGGGAAAAAAGACAGTCTTTTCAGTAGACGGTGTGGGGAAAATTGGACAGCCATATGCAGAAAAATGAAACTGGACTGCCTTCTTGCACCATACACAAAAATAAACTCAAAATGGATGAAAGACCTAAGCATGAGCAAGGACTCCATTAAAATACTAGAGGAAAACACAGTCAGCAACCTCTTTGATCTTGGCTGCAGCAACTTCATGCTAGACACATCTCCAGAGGCAAGGGAAACCAATGAACTATTGGGATTCATCAGGATAAAAAGCTTTTGCACAGCAAAGGAAACAGTCAACAAAACTAAAAGGTGACCTACGGAATGGAAGAAGATACATGCAAATAACAGATAAAGGACTAATATCCAAAATCTATAAAGAGTTTATCAAACTCAACACCCAAGAAACAAAAAATCAGGCAGTCAAGAAATGGGCAGAAGGCACGAACAGATATTTCTCCAAAAAAGACTTACAAATGGCTAATAGACACATGAAAAAATGCTCAACATCATTCAGCATCAAGGAAATACGAGTCAAAACCACAATGAGATACCACCTGACACCAGTCAGAATGGCTAAAATTATAAGCTTAGGAAACAACAGATGTTGGCAAGGATGTAGAGAAAGGGGAACCCTCTTGCACTGTTGGTGGGAATGCAAACTGGTACAGCCACTCTGGAAACCAGTGTGGAGCTTCCTCAAAAAGTTGAAAATAGAGCTGTCCTACAACCCAGCAATTGCACTATTAGGTATTTATCCAAAGGATACAAATAGAGTGATCCAAAGGGGGCATATGCACCCCTATGTTTATAGTAGCAATATGCACAATAGCCAAACTATGAAAAGCGCCCAGATGTCCATTGACAGATAAATGGATAAAGAAGATGGGGCACATATATACAATGGAATATTACTCAGCTATCAAACAGAAGGAAATCTTGCCATTTGCAGCCATGTGGATGGAACTAGAGGGTAATATGCTAAGCAAAATAAGTCACTCAGAGAAAGACAAATACCATATGATTTTCGTCATGTGGAATTTAAGAAACAAAACAGATAAACATGGGGAAAAAAGGAAACATGAAATAAGATGAAAACAAAGGAGGAGAGAAACCATAAGAGACATTTAACTATAGGGAACAAACTGAGGGTTGCTGGAGGGGAGGTTGGTAGGGCAATGGGGTAACTGGGTGATGTGCATTAAGGAGGGCAAGGGATATGATGAGCACCGGGTGTTACATTGCAACTGATGAATCACTAAATTCTACCCCTGAAACAAATAATAAAAAAACCTTTTAAAAATGTCTATTTTTAGCTTATTAACATAGGTTTAGGAATTCTTAGGATTGGAAAAATAACTGGGGTCAAGGTGAAAGGGAGTCCAAGTTTGATAGATGACCATGGTGCAGACAGCAAGAAAGAGGGGGGCATGCAGAATTGAGGGAGGGAAGAAGCAGTTCATCATCAGTGGAGGTGCAAGAAGGGTGTTTCTTGGGAAAGCAACCTTTCCTTTGCCTGGAATGTCCCAAAGGCAGCATGGCTGTGCCAGCCCTGGGAAGGAAGCTTGTTGCTTTGCAGCAAGAATCAGTGAGAAACAGCTGTCTAAAGAGATGACCTACTAACAGACTGGTGAGTCTTGGTTTCACAGTGAGGTGAAGAGCCCCACCAGATTCTTTGAGCTCATCGGCAGTAGATGGTTGTTGCCTTGTGCAGACTCTAAACTTCTGGATCCTTTGCCAGAGACCTCGAGGGTTCAGGCTGTGAAGCTGAGAGATCTCAGAATACAGGAGATATTTTCTTCCCTTCTTATACTTGAAGGATCTTCATTTGAGAGAGAACAAAGATAAGGGACTCTGACAGCTCATTGGTGTTGATAGAAATTACCGATTATTTCATTGTGACTGCTCTCCATTTGCCAGAGGACTAGGTTGGGCAAATAGCCAGTTTTTAAAACTGGAAAATAAACAAGGTCAAAATGTTGGGCTCCTGGAAGTCTGACAGCAGTCTTGAGTGAAATCTATACCACTCAGCACATAGTAGATAAAATTTATTGCATAAAGCATGAAATTTGGGAGCAAACTGATATGCATATTGTAAGCATTTCTGAATGATGCAGAATTCGTAGGAACCATTATGGCTTAGCTAAGAGTGAATAGTGCTGATCCTATCTCAGATGGGCCATAACAGTGGTTGGTAGGTCTCATCTGAGGGAATAGATTTGATGGGGATTCTTATAATGCCCTTGTGGACTAGATATTAATATTGAGAAAAATCACCATTTCTTCAAAAACAATCTTTTTTTTTAAAGTCATCAGAATGGACCCCAAGAATGCCACACACGGCCTTCAATTAATAATAATAATAATAATAATAATAATAATAAGGTGTCCTCTATTTTGGGAACATTCTCCAAGGAATTTCAAGCGACAGGAAGCTGACAGAAATATCTAAACTGTTGCATGACCAGTTAAGGTCTCAGTTGAATTCAGCTCAAAGACTGGAACATAACTGAACTAAAAGTCTTGCCTCTTGGGTTAAACATTTTGACAGGAGTTATAGACTTGAAAAAACAGCAATTCTGTAAAAGACCTGTAGGTTTCAGTTGACCACATTTACAGAATATAAAGCTTTATAGGGTGGGACAGCCTGTAAGTCTTTACTTTTGGTTAAAGGGATATAAAGTGCCCCCCCCCCCCCCCGAAGTGCCCTGGAAGCCCTATCCTAGAGGATCCTGACTCTTTGGAGGGTGTGCTGAAGAGCATGCAGGAGAATCCTGGACAGCCAGAGAGCTAGCTGGAAACCTGGCAGTGGTATACGAAGCCTCTTCCTGATGGATTCATCTGTCCTGGGGAAGCAGCAGGCCTGGCCTGGGTGGCCCCTGAGGGGAGGACTACTTCTGTGGATCAAGGTTACTGGTGGACAGATGGAACTCAGTGTTGAGAAAGCCTGATGGCTGGGTTAGGGTGTGTCTTTAGTGGGTGGAGAGCAGAATTTGGTAGCCTCTCTAAATCGGAGATTTTGCAGTACTGGACAATCTACATTTTAATTTTGGAGTCACTACCATATGGTTTAGAGATGGGTTTATCATTATAATTTGGGTTGTGTAATACTATAAAAGGAAACTGTGATATGACTGTCCTTTAAGTGGGAAGGCTCAAGGAAATTTCCAGAGAAGTGAAAGAAACCATGACTGTTTTTGTAGAGGGCTAGTATTGTGGAATGTACTTGTAAGGATAAAAGAAGCATGTTACTTGAACAGGATAGTGAGTGGAGAGGGCAGGGGATACGTGCAGCCTGTGGAATGTGTCCCCAAGAATGCATTTGCATTTAGTCTATAAAGGTTGACTCCATTCAATAAATCTTGAAGATTAAACAAAAGGTCCTTTCTCCCTTTGGTAATTCTTTTTGAGCATTTCCGCTTTCCAGTAATCATAGCTTTGATTCCCCAAGAATGCTCTGCCTCTCAGGGAGCAGTGTTTTTCAGAGCAGTTATTACAGCTGGCATGGGTGGCCGAAGACCATCAGGCCCATGGCTGGCCTGGAGATTTTCTTCAGAAAGAGACCCTGATTACTCCTTAATTTTGCTCATGTTGTTTTACTCTGATCTGTAATTTAAAATCCACTATACAAAGAGTCTACAGAGCGCCAGCTGGATGCTAGTTTAAAGACTTTTCTTTTTTTTAAAATTTTAAATAGGACTGTCAATTTTGGTGTTTGCTGTTTAGAAATTGGTGAGATGTGTCTTTTGGTCTCCTTACCTTCAGTGGATGGGGACGTTGAAAATAAAATCACCAGTTTGAGATTTATGTTGAAGTCCTTTTTTTTTTTTTTTTTTTTTTTAACCCTCCTTGGAAAGGCAATGGGAATTACTTTGCCGACTTCATCTGACATAGAGGAGGGAAGGACCAGCAGGTTTCTGGAATTAGTCCTCTGATTATAGCCTGGGAAGTTGTGATCTCAGGAGACCTTTGTGTGTGTGCTGGGTGCCTGGCCCTGCCATTCTCTGGGCATGGTGGGGTCACACGTGGAAGGGAAGGAAGGCAGGTGGGGCCAAGACCATGCTCACCCTTCACGGGTCATGGTCAACCACAGAGGGCAGTAAATGGCACCTCCTTGCTGTTTTTGTAAAGCAAATGCTGCACTCACATATAATAATGGCTTTGTCTTGAGTTTTGTTTAGTGCTCTTTATCTTATGTTTGGACTGTATTTTTTTGAGGGGGGGTGGCTTTTTTTGATTTTGTGAATCTCTGCCTTTTCAGCTTAGATGGAAGTCTTATCTTTTACATTCCCTCTACTTGTTCAAATGTCTTAGTCCCACACATAGATTTTTGAACAAAATCATTTATACAACCTAAACTTAATAGGACATTGTGAAGTGGACAATCCCAAACTCTGCTCTTGCTTTGGAAGTATGGTTCTTTCAGAAAAGCAATTAAATAGTGTGTGTTTAGATATTTTTACTATTTAGAAAAAAAAAAAAAACAAAACCCTTTACAGATTTACTCTTTTTCCCAGCAATTTAACTTCTAGGAATCCATCCCAAGGAAATCTTACGAAACACAAAACCTCAGCATATCTGTTTTACAGCATTATTTATAACCATGAACTCTAATAATATTGTAAACAAACTTTATGCCTAATTGTAAGGGGATCAGTGTTATTTCTTCTTTGTACTTGTCTGTATTTTTTAGCATCTTGTTAAATAAATGTGTTCATTTGACTTGTTCCAGTGAGTCACGGGACCGGATCTTTTATGGATGAGAGGTTAGACTAGATGAGGTTTAAATTACGTTGCATGCACAGCTTGTGTAAGGGAAAAAAAGCTTGATTTAAAATATCTGTTTGTTGAATGTATGCCCTGGGGCTTCTGTTCCTGGCAGTATGGGAAATGGGAGATTTTGAAAGCCCTCCTTTACAGAATACCAGTACTGCTGGCTGTAAAACATTGATCATCCTTTCCAATGTGTGCAGAGATGACAAGTACTCACAAGAAATCCCTAGCATCTAAAAACCTTTTCATGAGTACTGTGAGCTGATGCTAGAGCAATTGCAGGAAAGTTGGCCAGTCTTGGTAACCTCAGGTCATTTTAGGGGTGTGGGCAGGAAAGATGAGCCTGTAGGCACAGAATGCCATGCCTCTCAGGACTACATCCTCGATGAAAAAATGACCCTAGAGAATGTGCCCATCAAATTGGGGAAGTCACCAGGAAGTTGACATACCCTGGATTGGGACTGGGTGTGTAGGATTGGTAACCTCAGGTCAGCCCTCACTCAGGTTTAGCGTTTGAATTATGTTAACTTGTGTAAGAATCCCCAAGCTGATAAATTAACATGAGAGGGGCCCCATGTATCTTGAGGGATACACTCTGCTCAAGCTGCACAGAATTCTCACATAATGAATGCTCCTGAAGATGGGCTCACAATCCAAAATTGCATACCCCTGGGAGAGCCATCCACTGCACTGGGAACTCCATACACACCCAGTGAGCAGTGGGGTTAGAATGCTATAAGCCTAAATAATAGACTGCTGGATGGAGGCTATTAAATAAATATATTTAAAACTATGGGAGATGTACAAGAAGGTATTTAAATCATAAGAATAAAAAGATTATAAAAAAAAGACTTGAAAAAAATCAAAGAGTAATTTACATTCTCAATGGACAGGTTAACCATCAGGTTAATGAAATTGAAGACAGAATTCTGTACTACAGGTGGTTGCAAGTTAGTGCAATTGCACAGAGCTGTGTATCTCATGTAGGATAGATCCTGGGAGTTGTCCAAGAACACAGAAACCAGGGCCAAAAAGAGAGCCTGCAAAACATAAAAGCTAGTAAGTATTATGTAGTAGCATATAACTTTAATGTGTAGTTGGATTATGTTTTCAAATCATCTTATTTTATGACAAGTAGGGTGTCAAGCAGATGACAAATGGAACTAGTAATGGCTTCCATTTTGAGCACTTGCCCTGTGTAAAGTCTCGTTTTCAGTTTCTATCCCATGAGGAAGAGGAGGACGAGGTGGGGGGGCGCTCTGTGATCTTTCCATCTGTCCACCTCCCCTCCCACCCTCGCTTCCCCATTGAGGAACCACCCTTTTTTATTTATTTATTCGAGAGAGAGAGAGAGAGAGAGAGAGAGAGAGAGGCAGAGACCTAGAGGTTGAAGCTGGCTCCTCACAGGGAGCCTGATACGAGACTCAATCCCAGACCTCAGGATCACGCCCTGGGCTGAAGGCAGATGCTCAACCGCTGAGCCATCCACGTGTCCCTGAGGAACCACCCTTGAGCAAGGCCTGATGTTTGGAGAGGTCCTGTGGAGGCTTATGTGTGAATTAAACTAAACTGGAACTCCCTGACTCTGAGTCCCTCTGGGACATCTGTCTCTTTGGAATCCTGATCTTGTAGGCGAGGGGAGCAGATTCAGTCCAAGAGCCAAGCTCCTGAGAGATGCTGGCTGGTTGCTGGCTGGTTGCTGGCTGGTCGCTGGTCTGGTTGTCCCTTACCTGCATTCCCTAGGGCTACTGTCATTCCAGCACTCCCCAAGGCCCAGCCCTTAACCCTTCTTTTGATTCTGAGGGCTGTGCTTATATTGCTAATGCATTTCTCTGTTGTTTATTTTAGCCAATAACTTTCTTGATTGTCACCCTAGAGACTTAACTGATTGAGTAGATGTTTAATCTACTGTCTCTCTGATAAGCAAGATGAGGTGTGGAAAAATGAAGTGATTCTCCATAGGTCCTAGGGTCAGTAGGGTAGAGGCAGAATTGGAAACCAGATCTGGCCTGTGCCAGAGACTGCTCTCACCAGCTTGCCATGTGGCCTCCCTGCCTGTGCTCTTTCTGTAGATTGAGGCAGCTTGTTTCCTTGTGATGACTTGGTCACATCTGCTTTCCTTTCATGGTGATGTCTCTGTTTACTCTCACATCCTTGGGGTGGAAAACTTGCCAAAAGTGGTTTGTATATAAATGTATATTACACTTTTGTATTCTTCTCTTATTGGTTTCCTACTGTTGCATAGTAAATTACCACAGACTTAGTGGCTTAAAAATACACATTGATTTTCCCACTGTTTGCATAGGGCAGAAGTCCAGTCATCACTTATCTGGATCCTCTGCTCAGGATCTCACTAGGCTGAAATAAATGTGTCAGCTAGGCCTTGTTCTCATCTGAGGCTCAAATTCCTCTTCCAAGCTCCTTGGTTGTTGGCAGGATTCCATTTCTTGAGGTTGTAAGACTGAGACCCTCGGCTTCTACAGGCTACCTGTCCTTGCCTATCACATGGCTCTTGTCAACATGGCAGTCACTATTTCAAAGTCTGTAGGAGAGTTTTTCTGTTGTTAATGGTCTCTTATCTTCACACTCGCTATTAGAGGGATCACCTGATTAGGTCAGGCCCACTCAGGATAATCTCCCCTTTGATGTACTTGAGCTGATTTGGGACTTTAATTACATGTGCAAAAATCTCTTCCTCGGGCAGCCCTGGTGGCTCAGTGGTTTAGCATCGCCTTCAGCCCAGGGTGTGATCCTGGAGACCCGGGATCGAGTCCCATGTGGGGCTCCCTGCATGGAGCCTGCTTCTCCCTCTGCTTGTGTCTCTACCTCTGTCTGTCTGTCTGTCTCTCTCTCTCTGTCTCTCATGAATAAATAAATAAAATCTTAAAAAAAAAATCTCTTCCTCTTACACAATTAGTGTAACCTAATTGTGGGAGTGATATTCTGTCCTAATCCTTAGTCTCATTCACTATTCAACTGGAGGAGGTTATAGAGTCTGTATAACAGGGAAGGGAATCTTGGAGGCCATCCTAAAATTCTACCTACCACACTCTTCTAAATGTTTTCTCATTTAAGCCTCAAAGAATTGCACAGGATAGTAACAATTTTTACATTCCTTGCCTCCTCACGCTCACTCATTAGGACTTTATTAGGAATGTCACTAATCCCTATTAGGGAATGAAATTCAGTACTACTTTTAGCATTAAGTGAAGAGGTTAGCAATTTTGTTCCATTTTATTTTATTTTATTAAGATTTTATTTATTCATGAGAGGCAGAAAGAGGGAGAGAGAGAGAGAGGCAGAGGGAGAAGCAGGCTCTATGCAGGGAGCCCGACGTGGGACTCGATCCCGGGACTCCAGGATCCTGCCTTGGGACAAAGGCGGCGCTAAACCGCTGAGCCACTGGGGCTGCCCAATTTGTTCAATTTTAAAGTATGTTGGGATTTTATTGAATCTAAAATATCCTGGGCATACGATGGAGACAAGGCTACTCAAAGTGTTGTCATTAAGGCTGATTTGTGAGCCATTGGCTATCACTTCACAGTAAGATAAGTACAGAACCTGAAAGTAAGC